>NC_060139.1:22336186-22646186 GCF_021461385.2 Schistocerca piceifrons
GTCGCTAGAGGTTTGCTTATAGATTGTCAATTTGTATTTGTAGTTCACAGTTGCTATTTGTGTTTACATATTGTCGGTTTGTGATCAGGAGTTAGTGAGCAGAGCTGTCTACACTAGAAAATTGAGTGCCAAGTGGAGAAATCGGCACATTTCCTTCCGTGTACTTCTATTTGAGTTTAGTATAGGGGTGACAGCAGCGGATGCGAACACAAAAGTTTGCACCGTGTGGGGTAATACGGCAAGAAAATGATTTTACCGTTTTAAGGAGGATCTTTTTGACATTAGTAAGTCTCAAAGTTCAGGAAGTGTTTCGGGGTTTGATGAAGGATATTTAAATGCATTAATCCTCAATTATCCACGTCAATATGATGGATTGTGATCATTCGACCATCATGCGACGTTAGCACGCAATGGGGAATGTTCAAAAATCGGGTGTATGGGTAACGCATGTTCTAAGCCAAAGTCACAAAAATCAACAGATGACCATATGTGCATCTCTACTAGCTCGTCATCAATTGGCTCGTGAACAGTACCGACCGTTCTTACACTGCTCCGTTACAGATGGCGAGAAATTTTGACTTTATGCTAACTTAAGGAAAAGAAAGGAATGGCTGACCCAAAACGAAGCAGCAACTCCCTTTACAAAGATCTGCGCGCATCCAGAAAAAATAATTCAAAAATGGTTCAAATGGCTCTGAGCACTATGGGACTTAACTTCTGAGGTCATCAGTCCTCTAGAATTAGAACTACTTAAACCTAACTAACCTAAGGACAGCACACACATCCATGCCCGAGACAGGATTGGAACCTGCGACCGTAGCGGTCACGCGGTTCCAGACTGTAGCGCCTAGAACCGCTCGGCCACTCCGGCCGGCAGAAAACGTAATATTATGCATCTGGTGGGACAGCGACAGTGTGGAGTAGTATGAAATGCTTCCAAGAGGTTTAACCATCACGGCTGACATTTACTGTCGACAACTGAAAATTCTTGGAGACGCAGTTCAAGAAATGTTCAAATGTGTATGAAATCTCATGGGACTTAACTGCTGAGGTCATCAGTCCCTAAGCTTACACACTCCTTAAACTAAATTATCCTAACGACAAACACACACACCCATGCCCGAGGGAGGAATCGAACCTCCGCCGGGACCAGCCGCACAGTCCATGACTGCAGCACCTCAGACCGGGAGACGCAGTTCAAGGACAACGACGAGGAAGACTGCGTGAGGTGATACTAGTCCACGATAGCGCCAGCCAGTATTCTGCTACCCTTACTAAGAACATTATACAGGAGTTGTGTTGGGAAGTCATTCCTTATCCACCTTATTCACCTGATCTTGCGCCTTCAGATTTTCAACTATTGCGCTCTCTATCTAACAACTTTGAGGGAACTTCCTGTACGAATGAAAATGCGCGCCGAGCATGACTCGACGAGTTCTTCGCCTCAGAACCAAGTGATTTCTACGGTCGAGAAATCGAAAAACTACCCCAGAGTTGGCAGACTATTGTAAATACTGAAGCAGAATACGTTATTGATGACTGAAGTCTCTGTTATGAGAATCTGTTGTGTTTACTGAACTTACGGAAAACGCTCAGAACTTGCGCACCAACCCCATTAAACAAATTGTTGGAAAAGTATATGTCGGGCTAAGATACATTGGAAGACTCTTAAGGGAATGTAATTCACCCAAGAAAAAAGTGTCATACGAGGTGCTTTTTCGACCGATTCTTGAGTTTTGATCATAAATCTGGAACCCTTTCAGGTAGGAGTGATAGAAGAGATAGATATCCAACGAAGAGCGGTGCGTTTCGTCACGGGTCGTTTTGTCGGTGCTAGAGCGTTATAGAAATTCTTAACAAACTCAGATTCTACAAAAGAGGCGCTGTGCGTCACGCTGTGGTTTACTATAAATTCCGGGAAGAGTCGGGCAACATGTCACTTCTCTCCACACACGTCTCGCGAAAAGATCGCAAAGAGAAAATGCAAGATATTAGAACTAATATGGATGTTTACCAACCAGTACTCTTCCCACGCGGCAGAAATCTACCAAAGGGAAAACGAAAGTGGTACTTTCCCTCCGGCACCCACAGTAAGGTGATTTCTGAAGTATTGATGGAGCTGAAGGTGTCGACTGAGTAGATCTAGTCACCCGCAACACCTGTAAATCCGTATGTGCCACAGACTGTTCGTACTCTTGATACGACGAGTTTGCCACGATAGCATTCCACTGTACGTAATCGATACAGAACATACTTCACCAAGAACAATTTTTTCGAAACTTTTTCCTCTGTGTAAATTTTGTTTTTGTTTCTCAAATTTCGGAAGTTTCAAATCTTAAAGAGGGGCTTCTACAGTGGATATGGAAATGAGCGTTTGGCGTCATTGGCCGGGAGGCCCCTTGCGGGGCAGGTCCGGCCGCCTTGGTGCAGGTCTTGTTACATTCGACGCCACATTGGGCGACCTGTGCGCCGGATGGGGATGAAATGATGTTGAAGACAACCCAACACCCAGTCCCTGAACGGAGAAAATTTCCGACCCAGCCGGCAATCGAACCTGGGCTCGTAGGACGGCAATCCGTCACGATGACCACTCAGCTATCGGGGCGGACTACAATGGATATGATTAATTCCCACCTCTGTAAAGGATAATAGACTTTTTGTGCGCTGAAAACGGTGTGATGTATACAAGCGCAAAACAGGACCGGGCAGAGCAAGCTGTCGTATTAAACAGCTGCCTGAGAGAGGTTTATCGACCACAGCAAACTGATTCTCGCCATATTTTAATTTAAAAACACAGTGTCTCTGTGCGTAAATATTTAATGTCAAAAGCCATTACTGTACGCGAACATAACAAGTTCTGTGTTTTAACGCGTGAAATGTCACGCTGGTCGCACTAGCATCACATGAAGTGGATACAACGCATTTCTCCGCAGAGAGTTTTTAAAATGTATGGAGAACTGTACTGCGTCCACAAAATAATTAACTTTTTTAAACTTTTTAGCGGAAAATTCTGTCTGGGCTCCGCATTATATCAAAGCAAAGAATTTATTTGTTCAGTGACGGTAAAAAGTGATTGAAGTACTAAAATAACGCCCAGTGTGAAAGGCATCAGGTTTAAAACGCAGTTATTCTAGATGCGTGACGGCATAGTTTAAACGAAGAAGACATTTCTAACGAAAGTGCTTAACTGATTCACACTCGATTGATATAGCTTATATACATGGAGATGGTATCTATTCTAATGGAAAACTGACATGTCTGAAAGAACATGTACCATCTTTATATATATCGTTAAGGCTCACCGGCCTTTTGACCATCTTCTTCTGTGCGGATGCATAAACAGTGCCTGAGCTCTTACGGGAATCGGCAGTAAAGCCGCGAGTAATGAGTATAGTGGGCAGCGGCACTATGAATACAGTGCGGGACAATAAGTTGCGAATGTGGGTCTCACGGTAGGTGTGCCAGAGATAAATCCTATGTGTCCTCGGTGGCTCAGATGGACATTTGATCAAGAGCAGACGGCCGGGACACTTCGCTTGCTATTGACACTATGTACTACTTACGACGGGTCTAAGACGTCGCACCTCATTGCAAAGTTATGTATGCCCTGTATTTATTCATTCACCAGTACAGCCGGCACGGTAGCTCAGCGTGTTCGGTCCGAGGGCTGCGTGCTCTCTGTAATAAAAAAACGGAGTCAAGGATACAACGATCAACTTGAACGGATGTCTTGTGACGTCCGCCCAGACCAAACACAACGAACTATGTCGAAAAGAAAATAAAAAGATGGATAGAGCGCCTGCCCTGTAAGCAGTAGATCCCGTGTTCGAGTCCCGGTCGGGGCACACATTTTCAACTGTCGATGTCAAGATCAGGAGATAACAAAGACGAAGGAGGGAAAGGAAAGTGATTGTAATGAGGGAACCATCGCGGCACTCTCCTGAAGTATTTCAAAGACTCAAATGTAATTCTGCTGCAATAAATAGTAACTCATTTGTGGAAAGAGACGACCTCGTGAATAACTAGTAACTCACTTGTGGAAAAGGGCGATCTGGTGATGTGGCATGAGCGTCTAATGCACAGAGAATGGATGGAAAGACAAAGGTCTGAAAGAAAAGAATTAGACAGCATTTCGTACTCTGTTAAAGAAAGGATTGGTAGATTTCTGGCCGCATCTCATTGTCAGGAAGGAGTAGGTGGTTCAACTTTCGTTGGAGCAGTATGTGCAATCCGTAAGAGTGTGAGGTTGGAGAGATGTGTTGGTTAGCCGTAGCACAGTACAAGTCTTAATAAATTAGGATTAAAAGATAGGGTGGTTGAAGTCTGTCGTAAGTGTAGGAAATCCTAAGGTGTTCATTGTAGGAGAGGCAAGAGGAGGACGTTTATACAAGAGCCTTGTGAGAGAAGGGAGAGTGTGGCCGTGCGGTTCTAGGCGCTTCAGTCTGGAGCCGCGCGACTGCTACGGTCGCAGGTTCGAATCCCGCCTCGGGCATGGATGTGTGTGATCTCCTTAGGTTAGTTAGGTTTAATTAGTTCTAAGTTCTAGGGGACTGATGACCACAGCTGTTAAGTCCCATAGTGCTCAGAGCCATTTGAGCCATTAGAAGGGAGAGTTGTACGGAAGGCGAAATGGAGTGCGCGTTCGAAGGATTGGAGGCAAAGGTAACTTTACGGGGGAGTGGAAACACTGGAGACGTGGATAGAGAGGGAACTGATCGGATTAAGGTCTAGGGGTCGCCGGCACGGTAGCTCAGCGTGTTCGGTCAGAGGGTTAGCTGCCCTCTGTAATAAACAAAAGCTGAGTAAATGGATCAACAACGAACTTCAACGGGCGTCAGGTGACGTCCGTCACGAACAATTGAAACGAACAATAATGAACAAAATGAGATTATAAAAAAAGGGGGGTATCGTCTTTGATTCATAATCAGCATTGGCTGCCGAAGACTTCCGGCATAAGAAGTCAGCCTCATTCTGCCAACGGCCTTGTCAAAGAGGGTGGAGGAGCGGATAGAGGTTCAGGGCACTCTCTTGTCCTAGGGGTGGGAAATTGCCCCTAAAGGCGGAAGAATCAGCAATGATCAACGACATGAGGATGCAGAAGGCAATGGGAACCACTGCATTAAAGACACCTAACGTGTATCTACAGGACATGTGGCCAGTAATTGAAGAAGTGTCATGATGATCTCTCCATTGGCAAAAGATTCCGGAATAGTCCCCCATTCGGATCTCCGTGAGGGGACCGTGAAGGGGGAGGTGACCATCAGAAAAAGATTCAACAATCAACGAAAGTATCACGTCCTACGAGCCGGGGCGTGGAATTTCAGAAGCTTGAACGTGGTAGGGAAACAAGAAAATCTGAAAAGGGAAATGCAAATGCTCAATCTAGATATAGTAGGGGTCAGTGAAGTGAAGTTGAAGGAAGACAGGGATTTCTGGTCAGATGAGTATCTGGTAATATCAATAGCAGCAGAAAATGGTATAACAGGTGTAGGATTCGTTATGAATAGGAAGGTAGGGCAGAGGGTGTGTTACTGTGAATAGTTCAGTGACCGGGTTGTTCTAATCAGAATCGACAGCAGACCAACACCGACAACGATAGTTCAGGTATACATGCCGACGTCGCAAGCTGAAGATGAACAGACGGAGAAAGTGTATGAGGATATTGAAAGGGTAATGCAGTATGTAAAGGGGTACGAAAACCTAATAGTCATGGGCGACTGGAATGCAGTTGTAGGGGAAGGAGTAGAAGAAAAGGTTACAGGAGAATATGGGCTTGGGACAAGGAATGAAAGAGGAGAAAGACTAATTGAGTTCTGTAACAAGTTTCAGCTAGTAATAGCGAATACCCTGTTCAAGAATCACAAGAGCAGGAAGTATACTTGGAAAAGGCTGGGAGATACGGGAAAATTTCAATTAGATTACATCATGGTCAGACAGAGATTCCGAAATCAGATACTGGATTGTAAGGCGTACCCAGGAGCAGATATAGACTCAGATCACAATAAAGTAGTGATGAAGAGTAGGCTGAACTTCAAGACATTAGTCAGGAAGAATCAATACGCAAAGAAGTGGGATACGGAAGTACTAAGGAATGACGAGATACGTTTGAAGTTCTCTAACGCTATAGATACAGCAATAAGGAATAGCGCAATAGGCAGTACAGCTGAAGAGGAATGGACATCTCTAAAAAGGGCCATCACAGAAGTTGGGAAGGAAAACATAGGTACAAAGAAGGTAGCTGCGAAGAAGCCATGGGTAACAAAAGAAATACTTCAGTTGATTGATGAAAGAAGGAAGTACAAACATGTTCCGGGAAAACCAGGAATACAGAAATACAAGTCGTTGAGGAATGAAATAAATAGGAAGTGCAGGGAAGCTAAGACGAAGTGGCTGCAGGAAAAATGTGAAGACATCGAAAAAGATATGATTGTCGGAAGGACAGTCTCAGCATTCAGGAAAGTCAAAACAACCTTTGGTGACATTAAAAGCAACGGCGGTAACATTGAGAGTGCAACGGGAATTCCACTGTTAAATGCAGAGGAGAGGGCAGATAGGTGGAAAGAATACATTGAAAGCCTCTATGAGGGTGAAGATTTGTCTGTTGTGATAGAAGAAGAAACAGGAGTCGATTTAGAAGAGATAGGGGATCCAGCATTAGAATCGGAATTTAAAAGAGCTTTGGAGGACTTACGGTCAAATAAGGCAGAAAGGATAGATAACATTCCATCAGAATTTCTAAAATCATTGGGGGAAGTGGCAACAAAACGACTATTCGCGTTGGTGTGTAGAATATATGAGTCTGGCGACATACCATCTGACTTTCGGAAAAGCATCATCCACACAATTCCGAAGACGGCAAGAGCTGACAAGTGCGAGAATTATCGCACAATCAGCTTAACAGCTCATGCATCGAAGCTGCTTACAAGAATAATATACAGAAGAATGGAAAAGAAAATTGAGAGTGAGCTAGGTGACGATCAGTTTGGCTTTAGGAAAAGTAAAGGGACGAGAGAGGCAATTCTGACGTTACGGCTAGTTATGGAAGCAAGGCTAAAGAAAAATCAAGACACTTTCGTAAGATTTGTCGACCTGGAAAAAGCGTTCGACAATATAAAATGGTGCAAGCTGTTCGAGATTCTGAAAAAAGTAGGGGTAAGCTGTAGGGAGAGACGGGTCATATACAATAAGTACAACTACCAAGAGGGAATAACAAGAGTGGACGATCAAGAACGAAGTGCACGTATTAAGAAGGGTGTAAGACAAGGCTGTAGCCTTTCGCCCCTACTCTTCAATCTGTACATCGAGGAAGCAATGATGGAAATAAAAGAAAGGTTCAGGAGTGGAATTAAAATACAAGGTGAAAGGATATCAATGATACGATTCGCTGATGACATTGCTATCCTGAGTGAAAGTGAAGAAGAATTAAATCATCTGCTGAACGGAATGAACAGTCTAATGAGTACACAGTATGGTTTGAGAGTAAATCGGAGAAAGACGAAGGTAATGAGAAGTAGTAGAAATGAGAACAGCGAGAAACTTAACATCAGGATTGATGGTAACGAAGTCAATGTAGTTAAGGAATTCTGCTACCTAGGCAGTAAAATAACCAATGACGGACGGAGCAAGCAGGACATCAAAAGCAGACTCGCTATGGCAAAAAAGGCATTTCTGGCCAAGAGAAATCTACTAATATCAAATACCGGCCTTAATTTGAGGAAGAAATTTATGAGGATGTACGTCTGGAGTACAGCATTGTATGGTAGTGAAACATGGACTGTGGGAAAACCGGAACAGAAGAGAATCGAAGCATCTGAGATGTGGTGCTATAGACGAATGTTGAAAATTAGGTGGACTGATAAAGTAAGAAATGAGGAGGTTCTACGCAGAATCGGAGAGGAAAGGAATATGTGGAAAACACTGATAAGGAGAAGGGACAGGATGATACGACATCTGCTAAGACATGAGGGAATGACTTCCATGGTACTAGAGGGAGCTGTAGAGGGCAAAAACTGTAGAGGAAGACAGAGATTGGAATACTTCAAGCAAATAATTGAGGACGTAGGTTACAAGTGCTACTCTGAGATGAAGAGGTTACCACAGGAAAGGAATTCGTGGCGGGCCGCATCAAACCAGTCAGTAGACTGATGACAAAAAAAAAAAAAAAAAAAAAGGTATGGAGTTTGGTAGTGTGGTAGATGGATAGTCAGCAGTTTAATTTTTGTGAGATTATTTTGTTGGAGTAAGTGCGGTTGGTTGACTCTCAAGTGTTAGTGCGAGCCACTGTAGAGCGTTATTTACTTGGATAGGTCTTCTGTAAATAGCTAAGTGTGGTCATGGGGAGGGGGACCGAAGCTGCTGGTAATTCGAGGTATACACTGCTGAAAAAAAATATTAATACACCCGGAAAGAAGACTTCGATTTTAATATGATGACGTCATATGCTGTGTGGGAGATAGTAGATGTAATGATAATAATTTCAACATCTGCCAGCAGGTAGTGTAGTGGCATAGCTAGCAGAGCGCCATTTGCATCTACCCTGTAATAGTTAATCAAATGGCTCTAAGCAGTATCGAACTTAACATCTGAGGTCATCACTCAACTAGACTTAGGACTGCTTAAACCTAATTAACTTAAGGACATCATATACATCCATGCCCGACGCAGGATTCGAACCTGCAACCGTAGCAGCAGCACGGTTCCGGACTGAAGCTCCTAGAACCGCTCGGCCACAGCTGCTGGCAATAGTTAATCCTCACAGCCAGAAGCCCCAGTGTGGTGCGAAAGTGTGAAGCGAGCAGACACTCGTGCTTCCTACAGCCAACCGAACGAGTTTGAAAGGCGTTAAATTGTGGCTTTCCGAGTGGTGGGATGGTCCTCTCGGATTACTGGCAGACAAGATGGACGCGCTGCGTCAGTTGTGCAACGATGCTGGTATCTGTGTCACGTGAACGTTCTCACACCTTTAGACGAGGTTCTGGACGTCCACCCAGCACAGACAACCCCCAAGACCGTCGCACTGTAAGAGCAGCAGTGGCAGATCGTACAGCTACCTACATCTACATCTACATCCATACTCCGCAAGCCACCAGACGGTGTGTGGCGGAGGGTACCCTGAGTACCTCTATCGGTTCTCCCTTCTATTCCAGTCTCGTATTGTTCGTGGAAAGAAGGATTGTCGGTATGCTTCTGTGTGGGCTCTAATCTCTCTCACTTTATCCTCATGGTCTCTTCGCGAGATATACGTAGGAGGGAGCAATATACAGCTTGACTCTTCGGTGAAGGTATGTTCTCGAAACTTTAACAAAAGCCCGTACCGAGCTACTGAGCGTCTCTCCTGCAGACTCTTCCACTGGAGTGTATCTATCATCTCCGTAATGCTTTCGCGATTACTAAATGATCCTGTAACGAAGCGCGCTGCTCTTCGTTGGATCTTCTCTATCTCTTCTATCAACCCTATCTGGTACGGATCCCACACTGTTGAGCAGTATTCAAGCAGTGGGCGAACAAGCGTACTGTAACCTACTTGCTTTGTTTTCGGATTGCATTTCCTTAGGATTTTTCCAATGAATCTCAGTCTGGCATCCGCTTTACCGACGATCAACTTTATATGATCATTCCATTTTAAATCACTCCTAATGCCTACTCCCACATAATTTAAGGAATTAACTGCTTCCAGTTGCTGACCTGCTATTTTGTAGTTAAATGATAAGGAATCTATCTTTCTATGTATTCGCAGCACATTACACTTGTCTACATTGAGACTCAATTGCCACTCCCTGCACCATGCGTCTATTCGTTGCAGATCCTCCTGCATTTCAGTACAATTTTCCATCGTTACAACCTCTCGATACACCACAGCATCATCTGCAAAAAGCCTCAGTGAACTTCCGATGTCATCCACAAGGTCATTTACGTATATTGTGAATAGCAACGGTCCTATGACACTCCCCTGCGGCACACCTGAAATCACTCTTACTTCGGAAGACTTCTCTCCATTGAGAATGACATGCTGCTTTCTGTTATCTAGGAACTCTTCAATCAAATCACACAATTGGTCTGATAGTCCATATGCTCTTACTTTGTTCATTAAACGACTTTGGGGAACTGTATCGAACGCCTTCCGGAAGTCAAGAAACACGGCATCTACCGGTGAACCCGTGTCTATGTCTCTCTGAGTCTCGTGGACGAATAGCGCAAGCTTGGTTTCACACGACCGTCTTTTTCGAAACCCGTGCTGATTCCTACAGAGTAGATTTCTAGTCTCCAGAAAATTCATTATACTCGAACATAATACGTGTTCCGAAATTCTACAACTGATCGACGTTAGAGATATAGGTCTATAGTTCTGCACATCTGTTCGACGTCCCTTCTTGAAAACGGGGATGACCTGTGCCCTTTTCCAATCCTTTGGAACGCTACGCTCTTCTAGAGACCTACGGTACACCGCTGCAAGAAGAGGGGCAAGTTCCTTCGCGTACTCTGTGTAAAATCGAACTGGTATCCCATCAGGTCCAGCGGCCTTTCCTCTTTTGAGTGATTTTAATTGTTTCTCTATCCCTCTGTCGTCTATTTCGATATCCACCATTTTGTCATCTGTGCGAGAATATAGAGAAGGAACTACAGTGCAGTCTTCCTCTGTGAAACCGCTTTGGAAAAAGACATTTAGTATTTCGGCCTTTAGTCTGTTATACTTTGCTTCAGTACCATTTTGGTCACAGAGTGTCTGGACATTTTGTTTTGATCCATAATTTCTTAGGATTTTCTGCCAAGTCAGTAGATAGAACTTTACTTTCGAATTCATTGAACGCCTGTCACATAGCCCTCCTGACACTACATTTCGCTTCGCGTAATTTTTGTTTGTCTGTAAGGCCTTGGCTATGTTTATGTTTGCTGTGAAGTTCCCTTTGCTTCCGCAGCAGTTTCCTAACTCGGTTGTTGTACCACGGTGGCTCTTTTCCATCTCTTACGATCTTGCTTGGCACATACTCATCTAACGCATAATGCACGATGGTTTTGAACTTTGTGCACTGATCCTCGACACTATCTGTACTTGAGACAAAACTTTTGTGTTGAGCCGTCAGGTACTCTGTAATCTGCCTTTTGTCACTTTTGCTAAACAGAAAAATCTTCCTACCTTTTTTAATATTTATATTTACGGCTGAAATCATCGATGCAGTAACCGCTTTATGATCGCTGATTCCCTGTTCTGCGTTAACTGTTTCAAATAGTTCGGGTCTGTTTGTCACCAGAAGGTCTAATATGTTATCGCCACGAGTCGGTTCTCTGTTTAACTACTCAAGGTAGTTTTCAGATAAAGCACTTAAAAAAATTTCCCTGGATTCTTTGTCCCTGCCACCCGTTATGAACGTTTGAGTCTCCCAGTCTATATCTGGCAAATTAAAATCTCCACGCAGAACTATAACATGATGGGGAAATCTACTCGAAATATTATCCAAATTACCCTTCAGGTGCTCAGCCACAACAGCTGCTGAGCCAGGTGGCTTATAGAGACCTCCAATTACCATGTCTGGGCCTGCTTTAACCGTTACCTTCACCCAAATTATTTCACATTTCGGATCTCCGTCAATTAGCACAGATAGGAAGGCCTGTGAGACCAGGTGTGTCAACATGAACTGTTGCGAAGCGGCTATTAGCAGTAGGACTACGGGAACGCACACCTGTAGCCCGTCTTCCACTCGTACCACAGCATCTACGTGCACGGCTCGACTAGTGCCATTAGAGGATCACTTGGAAGCTGTAATGACGCGCCGTCATCTTCATCGATGAGACTAGATTCTGCGTATACGCAAGCGATGGTCATTTGCGAGTAGATTTAGACCTGGTGAGCGCCAACTCGTTGAGTGCTTTCGTCTATGACACACTGTTCCCTCCCAGGACTTATGGTGTGGGGTGCGACAAGCTACAACTCTCGTTCACCCGTGGTGTTTCTGGAGGGGACGCTATCCAGCGCTCGGAAAACGCAGAATGTTGTTCGACCTGTTCTTTTGCCATTCTAGCAACAGTAAGGTGATGTGTTGTTCCAACAAGGTAATACTGGCCCACATACTACACTCCTGGAAATGGAAAAAAGAACACATTGACACCGGTGTGTCAGACCCACCATACTTGCTCCGGACACTGCGAGAGGGCTGTACAAGCAATGATCACACGCACGGCACAGCGGACACACCAGGAACCGCGGTGTTGGCCGTCGAATGGCGCTAGCTGCGCAGCATTTGTGCACCGCCGCCGTCAGTGTCAGCCAGTTTGGCGTGGCATACGGAGCTCCATCGCAGTCTTTAACACTGGTAGCATGCCGCGACAGCGTGGACGTGAACCGTATGTGCAGTTGACGGACTTTGAGCGAGGGCGTATAGTGGGCATGCGGGAGGCCGGGTGGACGTACCGCCGAATTGCTCAACACGTGGGGCGTGAGGTCTCCACAGTACATCGATGTTGTCGCCAGTGGTCGGCGGAAGGTGCACGTGCCCGTCGACCTGGGACCGGACCGCAGCGACGCACGGATGCACGCCAAGACCGTAGGATCCTACGCAGTGCCGTAGGGGACCGCACCGCCACTTCCCAGCAAATTAGGGACACTGTTGCTCCTGGGGTATCGGCGAGGACCATTCGCAACCGTCTCCATGAAGCTGGGCTACGGTCCCGCACACCGTTAGGCCGTCTTCCACTCACGCCCCAACATCGTGCAGCCCGCCTCCAGTGGTGTCGCGACAGGCGTGAATGGAGGGACGAATGGAGACGTGTCGTCTTCAGCGATGAGAGTCGCTTCTGCCTTGGTGCCAATGATGGTCGTATGCGTGTTTGGTGCCGTGCAGGTGAGCGCCACAATCAGGACTGCATACGACCGAGGCACACAGGGCCAACACCCGGCATCATGGTGTGGGAAGCGATCTCCTACACTGGCTGTACACCACTGGTGATCGTCGAGGGGACACTGAATAGTGCTCGGTACATCCAAACCGTCATCGAACCCATCGTTCTACCATTCCTAGACCGGCAAGGGAACAGGACAATGCACGTCCGCATGTATCCCGTGCCACCCAACGTGCTCTAGAAGGTGTAAGTCAACTACCCTGGCCAGCAAGATCTCCGGATCTGTCCCCCATTGAGCATGTTTGGGACTGGATGAAGCGTCGTCTCACGCGGTCTGCACGTCCAGCACGAACGCTGGTCCAACTGAGGCGCCAGGTGGAAATGGCATGGCAAGCCGTTCCACAGGACTACATCCAGCATCTCTACGATCGTCTCCATGGGAGAATAGCAGCCTGCATTGCTGCGAAAGGTGGATATACACTGTACTAGTGCCGACATTGAGCATGCTCTGTTGCCTGTGTCTATGTGCCTGTGGTTCTGTCAGTGTGATCATGTGATGGATGTGACCCCAGGAATGTGTCAATAAAGTTTCCCCTTCCTGGGACAATGAATTCACGGTGTTCTTATTTCAATTTCCAGGAGTGTATAAGTGAAACTCAAAGTGTTCTGCAAGACGGGCAGCAACTTCTTCGGCCAGTACCATCTCTGTTGTTACTGTATCTCCAATCGAGCACTTGCGGGATATGGTGCGACTCATGTCACGGACTGCGCGGCTACTCCCGCCGGAGGTTCGAGTCCTCCCTCGGGCATGGGTGTGTGTGTGTGTTGTTCTTAGCATAAGTTAGTTAAAGTCAGTTTAAGTACTGTGTAAGTCTACGGACCGACGACCTCAGCAGTTTGGTCCCTTAGAAAGTCACACACATTTGAACATATGATGCGACGAGAAGTGACCCGTGCAACTCGTCTGCAGACACCTTTTACAGAACCACATGAACAGGTTGAGCAAGAGTGGACTATCGTACCCCAAGACATTATTTACCATTTGTACGAACGACTGCATGCGAGAGTCGGCGCATGCGTTGCAGTCCCATGGACAGTGCACTACTTAATAATACGGGTGCTTCAGCATGGGCTGATACCCGGTGCCTCAGAACCTCTTTTGCTAGTGATATGTAAAATTAATAATTTCATGAACTCCATATGGACTGTTACATCAATAAATTTTGAATGAACTGGAAACCCTTAAGTGGTATGTACTAATTATTTACAGGACTGTAGATATTGCCTGGGTCTTGATAGCATCGACCTTGAAGAGCCGTTGGTTGCACCAGAGAGTAAACTGGTTGATATCGAGTTGAAAGGGTCATTGGGATTTCAGGGGGGTTGGTATAGTAGTGTCGTCGAGGTAGTGGATGAGGCACATAGGGGGACGGGATTATATCGGCAGTGTAGAGGGTGGTTGTAAAAATACTGGAGTGTACCCCTCCCAGTTTATCGGGCGTAAAAACGAAAGTGCTGCCACAGTGAGCAGGCCCTAGTCTAGTTTGCCTCGTAATATGCTTCTGTAAGCAGTACACGCCATGCAACTCCCAAACATGAGTCGATGTCTCCTTTATTAGCGCTAACAACAAAATGAGTTACAGCCAGCACCACGTAAACAAGGTTGGGGCGAAATGTATCACGCAGATCCTCAAATTCTCTCCTTGAAACATAAACGCTGTCTATATCTACATCTACATGGATACTCCGCGAATTACATTTAAGTGCCTGGCAGAGGGCGGTTCATCGAACCACCTTCACAATTCTCTATTATTCCAATCTCGTATAGCGGGCGGAAGGAATGATCACCTATATTTTTCCTTACGAGCTCTGATTTCCCTTATTTTATCGTGGTGATCGTTCCTTCCTATGTAGGTGTGGTGTGCGTACTGTAAGACCTACCGTACACACACCATCAGATTATTTGACTTGTCGCTCTAACGAAGTAGGCGAGTGTCGGCAATATGTCTCGTGGTCTTATCGTGGCGTGTTTATCTTCTGCCGTTAGGTCAGACGATAGAAATGCCACTTGCACGCTTAGAGTAGCAGATTGACGGTGACCAACTTTAAACAGAACTTGATTAATTTTCACACACATTTATTAAAATAATAACAAGCATAGAAATTACTTAACTTGGTTCTGGATGCTATTTACAATTGACAATCTGAAGTTCCTTTGGTATTGGTACGTTAATCTTTATTTTCACACATATCTCTGATACTTGAGAAAAGTGTCTATACATTTAATTTCATGGCTATGTACAGGAATAGGGTGATCTTATTAGGTGCAGACTGAAACTTGACTATAGACTGGTATAGAATAATGCAGACTGGTACAGACTGATGCAGACCGATTAATCGGAGGTCTGTACACTCGTTATAATACCTCACGCATTCATGAATCACATCGTGAGTGTGATCCGTGAGGAGAAAAGGTTCTACGTTAGCAGCAATCTCATTGGCTGCGTTACATATTAATACGCGGATCGGCGGAAGCAGAATTTGGTCCGTCTTTATGGCAGTGCCATCTCGTAGTGCGGAGACGGACGAGCGATGCGCCTGCGCTGTTGTGCTAGCGGGGCGTGCTCTAGTGGGAAAGTTGTGTACGCGCTGACTACGCGGAATTATGTACACAACAGTTGGTCGGTGTCATAAAAATATTTTCGCATTCGGAGGAGAAAGTTGGTGATTGGAATTTCGTGAGAAGGTTTCGTCGCAACGAAAAACGCCTTTCTTTTAATGATGTCCATCCCAAATCCTGTATCATTTCTGTGACACTCTTTCCCATATTTCGGGTTAATACAAAACATGCTGCCTTTCTTTGAACTTTTTCAATGCACTCCTCAGTCCTATCTCTTAAGGATCACACACGGCGCAGCAGTATTCTAAAAGACAAGCGTAGTGTAGGCAGTCTCCTTAGTAGGTATATTCTAAGGAAACGCGTATCTGATTGCAGACCACTTATTTTATTACGTGCCAAAACAGTAAATGTTAGGACTAACCCGGCATGGAATGCCGAACCTTTTGTTTTGCAACTGACGCGTACGTATACCACCACATCGCCGAAATGCGAGACGGTTACCTGGAAATTATTCCACGCAGCGGCGCTCTGGGGAATCTCGAATGAGAATCTTCATCCAAGGTAGGAAGTAGCACACCAGAGATCGGGAGCAGCCCCGCCGTCATATCTGGGCGAGGATCATCATAGGCCGTCATTATCTGGCGTGGGCACGCATTCTGATGCACGGTGCATCACAAGGAGTGCAGTAATTAGCGGGTGTGCGGGAACGCTGGCTGGGAACGCCGCGGCATTGTCTCACACACAATGCGCGGCGGCGCGCTGGGAAAGGAAGTGTGTTTTACTCCAAACGTGCAGCAGTCTAACCTCAGTAGCGTCCTTAAAGTCACCCAGATTTACGGTCAGCGCTACCGGTTCCCACGCACGCTGAACTTTAAGTTATCATTATATACATAACACTTCACACCCTGCGACCAACATGTTTTCAACAGTTGCTTTAGTAATAAACGACAAACGTATCTGTAAATTAATACTATTCTCTACATGAATGGAGGGCTTATAACGTCATTAGTACGGGAAACGTTGTTAACAAACAGTTCGACTTGAGCTGTCCGTGACTAGCTTCTATACGAGTATTACATGTATTTTCTACTGATATTATGCTGTCTTTAGCCACAAAAGTTTATATTTCTATTGAAGTCCGCCGCATATCGGAGTTGTAGCTCCGTTCTCCAGGGCTTTATTGACCTTTCGTGATTTTAAATGTCCTTCAGTTTATCGTCCGCACCAAAACATTCGACTTCGGCATTGGCGCAAAACGAACACAGTTGTGTTGTCGACTACAATCATAAACATATTCAATCAAGAGAATACGTGCGGATTTTTCTCCAGTACAAAACACATGCCATTTACGACCAGGGTAACAAACTGAAGGAAATATAACGCCCCAAATCGTCAATGTACTTCTCGGAGTGCCGGCCGTGGTGGCCTTCAGTTCGGAACCGCGCCACTGCTACGGTCGCAGGTTCGAATCCTGCCTCGGGCATGGATGTGTGTGATGTCCTTACGTTAGTTACGTTTAAGTGGTTCCGAGTTCTAGGGGACTGATGACCTCCGGTGTTAAGTCCCATAGTGCTCAGAGCCATTTGAACCATTTTACTTCTTGGAAATGTAGTTGAACATCTGAAACGTGTTGAACACCAACAAGAACAATATACTGTGGCTGGGGACGTATTATGAGTAAAAAACAAAATCTGAACCTGGTATTAGTAAAAAATCAACAATAACGCATTAAAATTCATTCACATGCATGCAGAGTGGACGAATTTTGTATATTTTCGACTAACGTTGGTGAGCATCAATTTCCGATCGAAACAGTTGAATAAAAGGAGTTTCAGATTGTGGTGTGCGTACTGTAAGACCTTCGGTACACACACCATCAGATTATTTGACTTGTCGCTCTAACGAAGTAGGCGAGTGTCAGCAATATGTCTCGTGGTCTTATCGTGGCGTGTTTATCTTGTGACGTTAGGTCAGACGATAGAAATGCCACTTGTACGCTTAGAGTAGCAGATTGACGGTGACCAACTTTAAACAGAACTTGATCAATTTTCACGCACATTTATTAAAATAATAACAACCATAAAAATTACTTAACTTGATTATGGATGCTATTTACAATTGACAATCTAAAGTTCCTTTGGTCTTGGTACGTACAGGAGTGCTGCTACGACAAAGTACTGCAGGATACCTTGTATGAAGTTTGGAAGCAGTAAGTGCGGTTCTCGTGGAAGTAAAGCAGTGAGGATGGAGGGTGAACCATGCTTGGATAGTTCAGTCAACAAAGTGCTTCTTGCAAAAGAGTAAGGATCTAGGATTGAGTCCCATGTCCGGCACACAGTGAATTTTAGTAAAATGACAAATGTGAACGACCGCGGGAAAAGAAGTCGACTAAACTGGTTCATAAGAGGAAAGGCCCCTGAACTTGATGACATACCAGTACGACTCGAAATAGTGTATACGATTCATATTTCTCCCTTTCCAACAGAGTATACTGTAGGTATCTGGAGAAAAAAGCGTAACAATGGATTGGAAACATGCGCAGCTCATTCCTGACATCAGGGAAGGTGATCAAACAGACGCACACATCTATATCTCCGCCGTCAATCTATTGTGTAATTTTGTGCGCACTTAATACGCCCTCTTTGGAGGCAGAGAATCTCCGTCTTAGGAAACAACATTGATTCCGCAAACAATGGTCGCTCTTTTCGCCAACGATACACGAAAGCTACAGGCGCGTAGGTTGATGGCTTGATCATTGACTTTCAGAAGGCATACAATGCGGCTCCATACATTCGAATAATGAACAATATATGAGCATACTGAAAATAAGACCATCTTTGTGGTTGAAGTGAGGAATTGCCAACAAATAGAATACAGCATTTCGCTCTGCTAGAAATCATCAGACAAAAAGGAACATTACCCAGACGATAACATCAGAAGCTCCATAGGTTTTTCAAACATCAGAAGCTCTATGAAGTTTTTCAAATGTTCAAAATGTTCAGATGTTTTGGAATTTCTGCGATGATATAACCAAATACTTAATGATTTCAGCGTCAGCTCCACTGCACTCCCTGTAAAAGAATCTTAATACTAACTAAATTTAGTGGAAGGGGTTCAAGACTTTCCTATTTTTAGTTAGCTGGTAAAATAGCGTCGATAAAGCAGTTAAGTTTACCATTGGAAATTTTATTCTACTCACAAAACATTGTTTATAAATTGCACTATTGATAAAAGGAAATGTTTTAATACAGGATGGTAAAAACCAACTGTGTTCAACAAAAAATGTGAACGAATATTCCCTGAATGGGTTTCCAAGTTCTACAATGGATCGAAGGATGACCTATGCGATATCACATCTATAATCTAGGTTTAAATTAAGTTTCACAAAAGAGAAAACAAAGTAAGAGCCTACGGAATATCAGACCAGCTGTGTGGTTGGATTGAAGAGTTTTTAGCAAACAGAACACAGCATGTTGTTATCAATGGAGAGACGTCTACAGACGTTAAAGTAACCTCTGGCGTGCCACAGGGGAGTGTTATGGGACCATTGCTTTTCACAATATATATAAATTACTTAGTAGATAGTGTCGGAAGTTCCATGCGGCTTTTCGCGGATGATGCTGTAGTATACAGAGAAGTTGCAGCATTAGAAAATTGTAGCGAAATGTAGGAAGATCTGCAGCGGATAGGCACTTGGTGCAGGGAGTGGCAACTGGCCCTTAACATAGACAAATGTAATGTGTTGCGAATACATAGAAAGAAGGATCCTTTATTGTATGATTATATGATTGCGGAACAAACACTGGTAGCAGTTACATCTGTAAAATATCTGGGAGTATGCGTGCGGAACGATTTGAGGTGGAATGATCATATAAAATTAATTGTTGGTAAGGCGGGTACCAGGTTGAGATTCATTGGGAGAGTGCTTAGAAAATGTAGTCCATCAACAAAGGAGGTGGCTTACAAAACACTCGTTCGACCTATACTTGAGTATTGCTCATCAGTGTGGGATCCGTACCAGGTCGAGTTGACGGAGGAGATAGAGAAGATCCAAAGAAGAGCGGCGCGTTTCGTCACCGGGTTATTTGGTAACCGTGATAGCGTTACGGAGATGTTTAATAAACTCAAGTGGCAGACTCTGCAAGAGAGGCGCTCTGCATCACGGTGTAGCTTGCTCGCCAGGTTTCGAGAGGGTGCGTTTCTGGATGAGGTATCGAATATATTGCTTCCCCCTACTTATACCTCCCGAGGAGACCACGAATGTAAAATTAGAGAGATTAGAGCGCGCACGGAGGCTTTCAGACAGTCGTTCTTCCCGCGAACCATACGTGACTGGAAAAGGAAAGGGAGGTAATGACAGTGGCACGTAAAGTGCCCTCCGCCACACACCGTTGGGTGGCTTGCGGAGTATCAATGTAGATGTAGATGTAGAAAATGGTCTACAGTGACCCTCAGTTATCTTTAATTACTTATCTAACTGCCGGCCGCGGTGGTCTCGCGGTTAAGGCACTCAGTCCGGAACCGCGCGACTGCTACGGTTGCAGGTTCGAATCCTGCCTCGGGCATGGATGTGTGTGATGTCCTTAGGTTAGTTAGGTTTAAGTAGGTCTAAGTTCTAGGGTACTGATGACCACAGAAGTTAAGTCCCATAGTGCTCAGAGCCATTTGAACCATTTGAACTTATCTAACTTGTAGTAAATTACAGTGGCTGATGTGGCTTCTCAATTACTATATAACAGAAAAATCATCGCGTTTCAGATTTTTACTTCAAGTGGCAAATGTGAACACCATGAGCTTTAATTGACGATCGACACTAGTATTACGCAAAAAGGGGGTGTAACAGAAGAGACTTCTGCAGTTCTGAGTGAAGCTTTATGCGCTGTTATGTGGCATCGCGTGCGCTCATTACCTTGTCGGTGTTCGTCAGGGGGAGGCGGGCAGCACAGCTCCGCTCACCTCGCCGTCTCTGAAGCAACTCTCTCCTAACTTCTCCTTACTACAATTTACCGAAGTTGGTTTAGAAAAAAACTATCTGGCTGTGTTTTCATCTGACCAATCAGGGTCTCAATGTTAACCTTAAGCTCCGCCTACAAAAATTCCGTCCATCCAATGAGAAACGTTATACTTTTCGTGGTGGGGCAATGTTTATTTAAAGTTTGCAACGCAAAAGAGAGGCGAAAAAGTCTCACGCTAAAACTTGCAGCTGGTGTGGTCCTTTCAGCGTTATCGTAAGATCTATACTGTTCTTCTGGAGGGCTCTATCTTTTAACATGGGCTGGGGGGTAGTCTGATGTAACAGAGACGCGAAAAAGTCTCACGCTAAAACTTGCGGCTGGGGTGTGGTCCTAGCGGTTAGCTGGCGACGTGGGTGTCCGTCCCTTATCGTAGGGCCTTCCAACTTAACAGTGCTCAGAGCCATTTGAACCATTTGAACCATGGAAGGTGTTGGATTTGCCTGACACCTTACACGGTCGCTAGACTTACACACTACTTAATTTAACGCCAAAGACAACACACACACACACACACACACACACCCATGCCCGAGGGAGGACTCGAACCTCCGGCGTGAGGGGCCGCACACTCCGTGACATGACGCCTCGAACCGCGCGGCCACTACGCACGGCTGAGGTTTTTCGTGGACGATGAGAAGTTACGTTGCTAGACGACTTTAGCGAAATCCAGGAAGACCTGAAGGGGATCGATGATTGGCACAGGAATATACAGTTGATCCTCAACGTAAACAAATGTAAAATTTTACCTGTTACTGTATGCCAAGATATAAGGAACGCTGAAAACGTTTCCTTTCGAAGGCCGTCCAATCCAAAATCGGTATGCAAATCAGAAAAAAATCATAATGAGCAATCATGTCACCGACACACCAGGTTGAAAATACCTTTCTGGTAAATCACCGTATCCTGCTGCGTGATGAAGTCCGTAACTCCCTGTTGCACATATTCGTCCGATACAAATCGTTGACCATCAATGCCTTTTCTTTAAGAGAGCAATGGCGTAATGATCGCATGGGGAGAGATCAGGACTCTGGTGTTTCCCACCTGAGTTGGCGTAACTTCTGCGTTACGACATTTGATATATGGGAACTTGCGTTATCATGAAGTGCCCCTTGTCGCAGTTTCCCCGGATGTTTCGCCTTAATTTCGCGCCGCAAATTTCTCCAGCGTAGAACATTCCTGTTCCCTAGTAACGGAGACACCAGGTCCCTTGAAATAAACTAGCACTGGGCCCCGGCAGTCAAGGAACAGGGTGCCATCACCTTTCCAGCAGATGGTTGGCTCTTGAGCTTCTTGGGACGAGGGGACGATGGTTGACATCACTGCACTGCCGACTATCATTTGTACTCAGGCGATTTATGTGAAAAGGGGTCCGAAGTGGTTATGGCCGGACGAAAGCAGAATGGTGCAATAGTTGGAGCTAGACGCATGGGACATCCCATTCTGGGAATATTCGGAGATCCAAAGTGTCAAGAGTGTGCCGAGAATACCAAATTTCGGGCATTACCTCCTACCAAGGATACCGCAGTGACCGACCGAGAGCAGCGGTGTTTGCGTAGAGTTGTCAGTACTAACAGACAAACAACGCTGCGTGAAATAACCGCAGAAATCAATGTGGGACGTACGACGAACCTATCCGTTAAGATAGCGTGCCGAATTTTGACGTTAATGGACTCTGGCAGCAGACGATCGACGCGAGCGATTTGCTAAATGCAGGAAATCGGGTATAGTGCGGTTCCTGGGCGAACTATAGACGACTGTAATATCGTGGTCTGCTCAGATGAGTTGCGATTTCAGTTGGTATGGGCTTTTTAATTTAATCGTATGGCTAAGGCCCCCCGTTGGGAAGACCGTTCGCTGGGTGCCGGTCCTTCAATTTGACGCCACTTGGGCGACCTACAGTCGATGAGGATGATAGGATGATGATGAGGACAGCACAACACCCAGTCCCTGGGTGGAGAAAATTCCCCGACCCAGCCGGGAGTCGAACCCGGGCCCAGACAGTCCGTCACGCTGACCACTCAGCTACCGGAGGCGGACTTGGTATGAGCTAATGGTAAGAGTCAGGCTGTGGCGCAGACCGTAGGAATACATGGACTCAAGTTGTCAACAATGCACTGCAAGCTGGTAATGGCTCTGTAGTGGTGTGGACTGTATTTACATATAACGGACTGAGTCCTCGGTTGCGTTCGGCTACTTGGAGACCATTTCCAGCCATTCATGGATGTCGTGTACCCAAGCAATGATGGAAATTCTATGGACGACAATATGCTCTGTCACCAGGCCATAACTGTTCGCGATTGGTTTGAGGAACATCTGAACAATTGGAACGAATGGTTTGGCCCGACATGAATTGGACTCAATCGAGAGATCAGTTCGTGCACAAACCCCGCACCAGCAACACTTCCGCAATACTGGACGGCTGTAGAGGCAACGTGGTTCAGTATTACCTCCATGGGATTCCACCGGCTTGTTGAGCCCATGCCACACCATGTTGGTGCACTATGCATGGCAAAGGGCGCTCCGACACGATATTAGGAGGTATCTCATAACTTTTGCAATCTCGGTGTGTAACATCTGGAATAGGTTAGAACCCTGTCTCACACGCTTCTTAACAACTACTTATCTAACGACTACAGTCTGGTTTCTGTACAAATTGTAGATAGCTGTCAGCTCATTGTATTTCATCCCCATTACTTTCTAATCTCCGAACATTGTATTCCGGCCAACACTATCAAAAACTTACTCTAAATCTACAAACGCTACAAAAGTACCTCTACCCTTCCTTAACCTACCTTCCAAGAAGAGTCGGAGGATCTGTCTTACCTCGTGTGTTCTTACATTTCCCCGTAATCCAGATTGATTTTCGCCGTAATTTGTTTCTACCACTTTTTCCATTATTCTATACATAAAATGATTTTTCGGTATTCGTGGGAAAGACTATTGGTTACTCGCTTGCAGCTATTCTTCGATGTTTCAGATTTTAATCGCCCCTGAACGATATGAACATTGGTAGGGGTAATGTGTTACTAGACCCATACATCCAAATAAGTTTCCCGTTTGTTGCGATTAGAGTATTGCAGAAAGTACCACGTTTCTCGTAGAATTCTCTTATGGTTTCTTTACTTTAGTTATACACGACTTGCGTTCCATCAGTAATGCGATCAAATTCATAAAAAACCATTTATTGAATATATTCGTACAAACAATCAAAAATTTTCAAAATAGCACCCTCTTCCGTCGATACACTTCTGGAGGCGGTGTTTCCATGCCTGGAAGGCATCCCGGAATGCCTTTTCCGGAATGTCCTTTAGAGCTGATGTAACATGCGCCTGGATGCTTTCAGTCGTGTCCCAATGTTTCTCTTTCATGACTCGGTTTAAGGGGGGCTAGGACGTCAAACGGGCCGACTTGGATCAGGAGAGGCATCACAGGACATTTTAATTTCCACTCTCTATACTTTTACAAATAAACTCATAAAACTTTTTCAGCATCACCAGGAAGGATTCAGGATTCACTCTCATTGAAGTTCGAGAACATAACAAAATAATTTTTTTATGTGTGAAATTTTATAATTTTTTTCACTTAATAATGGCTGCATTTGTTGCTAAAGGTACACTTTTCTTCATAAGTTACAGAGATTCTTCGATGAATTTTGCACAGCATATATACCATACTTACAGGTGAATGGAACTCTAGAATTTATTTAATTTATGAAAAAACGAATTATTTGTTGTATTTTAAATTTCATATTTAGAAAAAACACAAATTTTGTAGTTAATTTCCTAAATTTTTACCACAGTTTTTAATAGATTTGGAAAATTCTAGAGTTTCATACACCTTTAAGTATGGTTTGTGTGCTGTGCAAAATTCATCGAACCATCTCTCTTACTTATGAAGAAAAGTGTACCTATAGCAACAAAAGCTGCCATCAGTAAGTGAAAAAAATTATGAAATTTTACATGAAAAAAAATTACTTCGTTATGTTTTCGAACTTCCACTGCTATGAGTGTGAATTATTACTTCTTCCTGGTCATGCTGACAAACTTTTATGAATTTATTTGTAAAAGTATAGACACTGGAAATTAAAATGTCCTTTGATGCCTCTCCTGATCCAAGTCGGCCCGCTTGACGTCCCACCCCCCCCTTAACCGAGGAAACAAAAAAAAGTCAGTGGGAGCCAGGTCAGGGCTGTAGGCAGGCTGGGTAACCAATGGGGTCTTGGTCCTGGCCGAGAAGTCGTTGACAATGAAGGCGCTGTGACTCGGCGCGTTGTCGTGGTGAACTTTCTACGTGTCCTTGATGTCCATTCGACAGAGCGAGACCCTCCTTTTCAGTCTTTTGAGCACTTCCAAATAGAACGCTGAGTTCACTGTAGTCCCGGTAGGTACGAATTCGTGGTGGACAATGTCTCTGACGTCAAAGAAGACAATGAGCGTGGTTTTGATCCTGGACTTGCTCATGCGTCCCTTCTTGGGACGGGGCGGCGATGAGGTGTGCCACTCTGAACTCTGCCTTTTTGTCTCAGGGTCGTACTCTAATATCCACCTCTCATCACCAGTGATAACTGAGTTTTAAAAAATGAGGATCATTTTCACACATTTCCAACATTTCTCGGTACCGTAGCACTCGCATGTGCTTTGTTCGCCGGTCAACACTTTTGGGACGAGTTTGGCACACACTTTTCTCATGTTCAAATCTTGGGTCACAATGCGAAAAACGGTTGTTTTTGACATGTTTAGAGTTTGTGCTATCAATTGAAGGCTCAGCCGTCTGTCAGAGTTCAAACAATCGCGCACACGCGTCACATTTTCGTCGACTCGTGCGGTTGATGGCCGTCCACTGCGAGGTTCGTCGGTGCTCTCCTCTCGGCCCCCCATGAACGACTTTTGCCATCGGATAACTTGTGATTTGGACAAGCAATCAGTCCCAAAGGCATGCTGAAGTTATGGAAACGTTTCGGTGGCGGACTTCCCAAGTTTAATGCAAAATTTGGTAGCGTACCGTTGCTCTACAGAATGATCCATTGTGCCGTGTTACATAAACTCAAAACGAGGTTGACGGAAACGCAGCAGGCGAAGTGGCCGAGCGGTTCTAGGCGCTACATTCTCGAACCGCGAGACCGCTACGGTCCCAGGTTCGAATACTGCCTCGGGCATGGATGTGTGTGATGTCCTTAGGTTAGTTAGGTTTAAATAGTTCTAAGTTCTAGGGGACTGATGACCTCAGCAGTTAAGTCCCATAGTGCTCAGAGCCATTTGAACCATTTGAACGGAAACGCACGCCCTGACTCTCCTGCAGCTCGTAGCCGAATGAGACAAAGAACGTTTAGAAGATAACATGCCCGTCCACTTAGCCCAGCCGGTTACAACACGCTGCGGTGTACCGTTGCGTCAGAAAACAAAAAATGGTCGCATTACTTAAGGAACGCACTCTGTATGTACTATTCTGAAGCTTCGAATGAAGTTTTAAATTTATCATTATGCTAAGTTAAAGCTTCCCTCTTTCATTGGATTCAGTAGACGGCAGGCAGTGCTACGGTAAAGACTGCAGCGCCTTTTTCGCGGACTGTTCCACCGAATGATAAAGCTTTGCAACTGCACGCACCTTCGAGCATTGGGAACTGTCCGTTTCCGTTTAAATGGAGCTCAGTGTAAGCCCCCTCTCTCGCTGAACGGCTTCGGAGATCCAATTAAAGCGTCTCGATAAGTATCCGCACGAGAAAGAACTTTCCAAGTTCCCAATCCTATCGAGGAGTAAATTTAAAGTTGCTGCCCCGCTGAGGGTTTGGTGCTGGCTCGTTCTACTCAGCGCTTTAGAGACAGTAAAAAAAAAGTGGAGTAGACATTGACGTGCAGATTCAGATTTCTCAGGTTTCCACCTTCGGGTGACGAAAATCTGAAAAACGGAATTCAGGTGAAGAGAGAATTTCTCGCAGTTGTAAATACCTAATAAAAATTACTGTTAATTATGTTTCTGCACCGCATGGTACAATGTGTATGGGACTGAACTCATATTCGGGAAGAGTGGAGTTCAAATTGCGTATTTGATTTTCCATAGCTTCCCTTAATCGCTTCTGCTGAGTGAATGACACAGGCAAGTATAAATCCTTTCTTATTCGATAGTTGTGCTTCTTTCTGTCTCAAATACATTACATTCTAAGCTTCCTTCCTCTGAAATTCCAGTTTCTTTTTTATGAGCAAAATACAGTCAAGATCACGTGATGAAAAAAAATTTAATCGTTTGTTTCAGCCGAATTTGGCCATCTTCAGATCTAAAATACAGGAGGATTGTAGGTACCATCGGCGCCATCAGTACCATTGAATTTTATTTGTAGTAGAATTTTTAACATACAATGAAGAGCCAAAGTAACTGGTACACCTGCCTAATATCGTGTGGGGCCCCCGCGAGCACGCAGAAGTGCCGCAACACGAAGTGGCGTGAACTCGTCTAATGTCTGAAGTAGTGCTGGAGGGAACTGATACCATGAATCCTGCAGGGCTGTCCATAAATCCGTAAGACTACGAGGGGCTGGAGATCTCTTCGGCACAGCACGTTGCAAGGCATCCCACATATACTCAATAATGTTCGAGTCTAGGGGTTTGGTGACCAGCGTAAGTGTCTATACTCGGAAAAGTGTCCCTAGAGTCACTCTGTAGCAATTCTGAACGTGTGTTGTGTCGCATTGTCCTGCTGGAATTGCCCAAGTCCATCGGAATGCACAATGGACATGAATGGATGCTGGTGATCACACAGGATTCTTACGTGCGTATCACCTGTCGGAGTCGTATCTAGACGTATCAGGGGTCCCATATCACTCCAGTTGCAAACGCCCCACGCCATTACAGAGGCGCCACCAGCTTGAACAGTCCCCTGCTAACATGCAGGGTCCATGGATTCAGGAAGTTGTCAAATGTTTTTTAAATTCCAGTCTTTGATCACAATATAAAGTCTTTCGATGATGACCGGTTTCAGTCAGTAACGACCATCTTCAGATCTACAACATAAAAAATATACACCTACTGGGCAGTCTATCTTTCAAAACAATACAGCATTTCATGTCACGATATACTCTCATACACACTGGGAAATGTACAGGTAAAAAAAGGTAAAGCGTACTTATTCTAGACCATGTCCTAACGTGATAAAACCGTAATGGCATCGTCAAAACATATAATACACATAGCAAAGCATCGTCACGTAGAGCTAAAATATGGTGTAAAATAGGCCACACCGTCCGCACAGTCCTTTTGCAAACTGCCGTTACTGTACAAAACATACTGAAGTGCAATAGCTACCAGAAATATGTTTGCCTACATGCTTCACAGATGTTGGTACTGTGGGCTTAGATGTATTCTTCATTAACGTAAAAACCATAATATGATGTAGTTAAAATACATGTAGCAGATTTTTAAATTTTGATACCTATTATAGAAATCAATTGTAATAAAATGAAAGAATAATACAGTTACCGAGCGAGGTGGCGCAGTGGTTAGCACACTGGACTCGCATTCGGGAGGACGACGGTACAATCCCGCGTCCGGCCATCCTAATTTAAGTTTTCTGTGATTTCCCTAAATCGCTCCAGGCAAATGCCGGGATGGTTCCTTTGAAAGGGCACGGCCGACTTCATTCCCCATCCTTCTCTAATCCGATGAGACCGATGACCTCGCTGTTTGGTCTCTTCCCCCAAAAACAACAACAACTAATACAGTTAACATTTTAAAATTATTTAAAGGATATATACACTCCTGGAAATTGAAATAAGAACACCGTGAATTCATAGTCCCAGGAAGGGGAAACTTTATTGACACATTCCTGGGGTCGGATACATCACATGATCACACTGACAGAACCACAGGCACATAGACACAGGCAACAGAGCATGCACAATGTCGGCACTAGTACAGTGTATATGCACCTTTCGCAGCAATGCAGGCTGCTATTCTCCCATGGAGACGATCGTAGAGATGCTGGATGTAGTCCTGTGGAACGGCTTGCCATGCCATTTCCACCTGGCGCCTCAGTTGGACCAGCGTTCGTGCTGGACGTGCAGACCGCGTGAGACGACGCTTCATCCAGTCCCAAACATGCTCAATGGGGGACAGATCCGGAGATCTTGTTGGCCAGGGTAGTTGACTTACACCTTCTAGAGCACGTTGGGTGGCACGGGATACATGCGGACGTGCATTGTCCTGTTGGAACAGCAAGTTCCCTTGCCGGTCTAGGAATGGTAGAACGTTGGGTTCGATGACGGTTTGGATGTACCGTGCACTATTCAGTGTCCCCTCAACGATCACCAGTGGTGTACGGCCAGTGTAGGAGATCGCTCCCCACACCATGATGCCGGGTGTTGGCCCTGTGTGCCACGGTCGTATGCAGTCCTGATTGTGGCGCTCACCTGCACGGCGCCACACACGCATACGACCATCATTGGCACCAAGGCAGAAGCGACTCTCATCGCTGAAGACGACACGTCTCCATTCGTCCCTCCATTCACGCCTGTCACGACACCACTGGAGGCGGGCTGCACGATGTTGGGGCGTGAGCGGAAGACGGCCTAATGGTGTGCGGGACCGTAGCCCAGCTTCATTGAGACGGTTGCGAATGGTCCTCGCCGATACCCCAGGAGCAACAGTGTCCCTAATTTGCTGGGAAGTGGCGGTGCGGTCCCTACGGCACTGCGTAGGATCCTACGGTCTTGGCGTGCATCCGTGCGTCGCTGCGGTCCGGTCCCAGGTCGACGGGCACGTGCACCTTCCGCCGACCACTGGCGACAACATCGATGTACTGTGGAGACCTCACGCCCCACGTGTTGAGCAATTCGGCGGTACGTCCACCCGGCCTCCCGCATGCCCACTATACGCCCTCGCTCAAAGTCCGTCAACTGCACATACGGTTCACGTCCACGCTGTCGCGGCATGCTACCAGTGTTAAAGACTGCGATGGAGCTCCGTATGCCACGGCAAACTGGCTGACACTGACGGCGGCGGTGCACAAATGCTGCGCAGCTAGCGCCATTCGACGGCCAACACCGCGGTTCCTGGTGTGTCCGTTGTGCCGTGCGTGTGATCATTGCTTGTACAACCCTCTCGCAGTGTCCGGAGCAAGTATGGTGGGTCTGACACACCGGTGTCAATGTGTTCTTTTTTCCATTTCCAGGAGTGTATATAAGGCTATTAGGTCTGTCACTTTTATGTCATGAGGTCGTCTCCATATACGTGCACGTGCATCCGCTCGACACAGTCTGAAACGGGACATGTCCGACCAAGCAACGTGTCTCCAGTCTTCAACAGTTCATTGTCAGTGTTGGCGGGCCCAGGCGAGGCATAAACCTTTGTCTCGTGCAGTCATCAAGGATACACGAGTGGACCTTCGCCTTCGAAAGCGCATATCGATGATGTTTCGTTGAATGGTTCGCACGCTGACACTTGTTGATGGCCCAACACTGAAATCTGCAGCAACGTGCGGAAGGGTTGCATTTCTGTAACGTTGAACGATTCTCGAAGTGGTCATTGATCCCCTTCTTGCAGGATCTAGATCCGGGCACAGTGATGTCGGAGATTTGATGTTTTACCGGATTCCTGATATTCAGGGTACATTCGTGAAATGTTCATACTGGAAAATCCCCACTTCATCGCTAAATCGGAGACGCTGTGTCCCATCACTCGTACTCCGACTATAACACCACGTTCAAACTCACGGAAATCTTGGTAACCTGTCATATTAGCAGCAGTAACCGATGTAACAACTGCACCAGGTACTTGTTTTCTTATACAGGCGTTGCCGACCGCAACCCCGTATCCTGCCTGTTTACATATCTCTGTACTTGAATGCGCATGCATAGTCCAGTTTTTTTGGCACTTCAGTGTATAATGGTACAAAAGACTGTCAGATGGAAGCGAAAGACGGAAAAGAAGTAAATAAACTGCCTATAATTTCAAAAGTAGTCGCCGCGATTGTTAACACATTTGTCTCACTGAGAGGCAAGACGGTCAATGCCTTCATGAAAAATGTTTGCGGCTCCTATGGGAATATGTTTATATCTAGGCCTGCAGCTTTTCATCCGGAGCAAGCTGACGGCCACGAATGCAGTTCTCCTGGGCTCCACATAAATGGAAATCGCGTGGGGACCGATCGAGACTGTGTAAAGGATGTGTAAGCGTCACCCAGAGAAACTCCTGCAGCCTACTCGAAACAGCCCTGTCAACATTTAGGCTGCAGCAAGGCAATAGCAGCCACTGCGGACCATGGTCGTGCTGTCACCGCTGGAATACTGAATATTATTCGTGGTGTACTGTCCCTATTAATGCATATCTGTAAACGGGATATTGCATTAGAGTAATTTGGGATTGGTGGTTAGCATTACGTACTCGCATTCGGGAAAACAATTTAGGTTTCCTGTGATTTCCTTAAATCGCTCCCACAGAATGCCGGTATGGTTTCTATGAAAAGGACGCGGCTGATTCCCTTCCACATTCTTTGGTAATCTGAGCCTCTGCTGCGTCTCTAATGACCATGTTGCCAATCAGATGTTAAACTCCAATTATCCTTCCCATTGCATCGGATTGTGATAAAGAGACGACGTACTGCCCCAACTTTTTCCCTTTCTTCCTCCGTCCCATTTGCACTTACAATAGAACCCAACTAGCTCCCCGCCAAATATGATGTTTCACACCTTTGTTGTGTTTTGTATCATGAGAGAAATCTGTCACATCCCACTCACATCTTTTTCTTTTCCACACTGGTCTTTGACTTTTTCCACTTTCTGAATGTTTGTGAATACAATCAACCTCTCGGAGAGAAGTGTGCCATTGTTTTCTTTGGGTTCGCGTGCTTGATAAATGACTGTCTGGGTCAGCAATCCTGACTCCATTCCAAATCGAACTACTGCCAAAATAAATCTGACAACAGGCGACAAAGAGGTAGATTAATAAAAGGAATATGCGAATATGCTGGCGCGTGTGTCACCACTTGCGTTATGATAGAGACATCCGACTGCTGTGATTAAAAGTCGGTTAATACTGGTTTCACCATTAATTTCACTGTGTGCCTAAGCAGAGCAGAAACGATTGCTGCCACCTTCGTAATTAGCTCCTTTTAATATAATCCAGATAGACAGTTTGATACTCCTTGTAAAAGGACAAGCAACAAAAACTCTCATTCGTACAAGGAGGCCCACACAAATGTTTAAGATATTCCTCTACTGTATTCCACTGTACCTTTTCTTTCCTCTTCTTATCGGAATAATTTAATGTGTGAATAAGAGAGTGTAAGTAACATTTCAATGTGTATATTCGCAGGAGTGAGGTAGTCTGCTACTGTGACAGTATAGACAACTTCAGGAAACACGTAATGGGTAGCTAAGAGCGTTCTGTTTGCCTTGGTCAGACTTTTCGTGTAGGCTGACACCCTACAAAGGGCTGGTTCTCTGGTCACTTCCTTTGGAGGACAAACACTGTTTGTCGGAGAACGATATCGCCGCTCTTCCGAGGGATACGAGATGGGTCCGGTCGGCTGCGCAGAGCAGTCCCTCTTCAATACTAAGTTAATGTTGTTTCATCTAAGTTTTCGAGTCTAGTCAAAGTTAGCGATTCCTTTCATCGTTCATACGTTATTGCCGCTGTGTAAGAAAATTTACTTTCCACACTGAAGCGCCAAAGAAACTCGTATAGGCATGCATATTCAAATACAGGCAGAATACGGAGCTGCGGTCGGTAACGCCTGTATAAGACTACAAGTGTCTGGCGCAATTGTTCATCGGTTACTGCTATTAAAATGGTAGGTTGTCAAGATTTGAGTTTGAGCGTGGTGTTACAGTCGGCGCACGAGCAATCGGACACAGCATGTTCGAGGTAGCGATGAACTGGGTATTTTCCCCTACGACCAATTTACTAGTGTACCGTCAATATCAGGTATCCGGTAAAACATCAAATCTCCGATATCGCTGCTAGAGCGCTACCAACAACGACTGAAGAGAATCGTCCAACGTGACAGAAGCGCAACCCTTCCGCAAATTACTGCAGATTTCAGTGCTGGGCCATGAACAAGTGTCAGCGTGTGAACCATTCAACGCAACATCATCGATATGGGCGTTCGGAGCCGAAGGCCCCTTCTTGTACCCTTGATGACTGCACGACACAAATCTTCACGCCGCACCTGTGCCCGTCACCACCGACATTGGACTGTTGATGATTTGTTAACATGTTGCCTGGTCGGACGAGTCTCGTTTCAAATTGTATCGAGCGGATAGACGTGTACGGGTATGGAGACAACCTCAAGAATCCTTGGACCCTGCATATCAGCAGGATACTTGTCAAACTGGTAAAGGCTGTGTAACGGTGTTGGTCGTGTGCAGTTGGAATGATATGAGACCGCCCATACGTCTAGATACGACTCTAACAGCTGACACCTACGTAAACATCCTGTCTGATCACCTGCATCCATTCACGTCCATTGTCCATTCAGACGGACTTGGGCAATTTCAGCGGGACAATGCGATACCCCAAACGTAGAGAATTGCTACAGAGTGGCTCCAGGAACACTCTTCTGAGTTTAAAAATTTCCGATGGCCATCAAACTCCCCAGACATGAACATTATTCAGCATATCTGGGATGTCTTGCATCGCGCTGTTCAGAAGAGAACTCCAACCCCTTGTACTGCTACGGATTTATGGACAGCCCTGAAGGATTCATGGTGTCAGTTCCCTCCAGCACTACTTAAGGCAGTCGAGTCCATGCCACGTCATGTTGCGGCACTTCTGCGTGCTCGAGGGGGCCCTACACATTATTAGGCAGGTGTACCAGTTTCGTTGGTTCTTCATTGTAGTTCGCGAGTGTTAAATGCATTAGAATCCACTGTGTGTGTAGGCTGTTGTTCAGTTCAGCCGTTTGCTCTAACACGTGGAGCCGTGTTAAGTGAATTTGTGAAAAAGTTCATTTAGTTTATTGTTACTTTTACGAGCGTATCTATATTGCGGATGATTTCAGTGGTCTTATGACTGAATTTTCTGCATTTCGTCCCACATGTTAATTTTCAAATGGTTCAAATGGCTCTCAGCACTATGGGACTTAACATCTGAGGTCATCAGTCCCCTAGAACTTACAAGGGAACCTCCCCATCGCACCCGCCTCAGATTTAGTTATAAGTTGGCACAGTGGATAGGCCTTGAAAGACTGAACACAGATCAATCGAGAAAACAGGAAGAAGTTGTGTGGAACTATGAAAAAATAAGTAAAATATACAATTTGAGTAGTCCATACGCAAGATAGGCAACATCAAGGACAGTGTGAGCTCAGGAGCGCAGTGGTCCCGTGGTTAGCGTGAGCAGTTGCGGAACGAGAGGTCCTTGGTTCAAGTCCTGCCTCTAGTGAAAAGTTTAATATTTTATTTTCAGTTTATGTGACAAACTCTTATGTTTTCATCACTTTTTTGAGAGTGATTATCACATCCACAAGAAAACCTAAATCGGGCAAGGTAGAAGAATCTTTTTACCCATTTGCCAAGTGTACAAGTTAGGTGGGTCGACAACATATTCCTGTCATGTGACGCACATGCCTTCACCAGTGTCGTATAGCATATATCAGACGTTTTTTCCTGTGGAGGAATCGGTTGACCTATGACCTTGCGATCAAATGTTTTCGGTTCCCATTGGAGACGCACGTCCTTTCGTCTACTAATCGCATGGTTTTGCGGTGCGGTCGCAAAACACAGACACTAAACTTATTAAAGTGAACAGAGATTTCAATGAACGAACGGACAGATCATAACTTTGCGAAAAGAAGAAATTAAAATTTTAACTCCAAGGCGGACTTCACCGTTGACCTTTCGTTCCACGGCTGCTCACGCTAACCACGGGACCACTGCGCTCTAGAAGTCACACTATCCTAGATGTTGCCTATCTTGCGCATAGACAACTCAGTTTGTATATTTTGCTTATTTTTTCATAGTTCCATACAACTTCTTCCTGTTTTCTCGATTGATTTGTGTTCAGTTTTTCAAGGCCTATCCACTGTGCCAACTTATAACTAAATCTGAGGGGAGTGCGATGGGGAGGTTCCCTTGTTAGAACTTCTTAAACCTTAGTAACCTAAGGACATCACAGACATCCATGCCCGAGGCAGGATTCGAACCTGCGACCGTAGCGGTCGCGTGGTTCCAGACTGAAGCGCCTAGAACTGCTCGGTCACACTGGCCGGCCATGTTAATTTTCACATTCAAGATTAAGTATAAGCCAAGATTCACACGCAAGTCGCATGCGTCTTCCGGCAAGGTGACCCCTTGTGCCTTGCGGACAATAGAGAGCTCAAGTAATGTATATATAACAGAGTCGCTGCCCAGGGCGGTCACTTCATTAGCCCGGCAGGGGTTCGTCATGATCTGTTCTCTGCGGTATGCGCCGTGGAGGAGACATCACTGATTAGCGGTGAAGACACGCCTCCTGCAGTACCAAAGAGATAGCTCAGTAACTGACGACTGCTTACGCCTCCCAACAACAATATGGCGCCCTTCGAAAGTTGATAGTCTGCTGATTAAGTGGGAAGTTACGCTCCCGGCAGACGTACCGATGCCAAAGGTGTTTACCAAAACCGTGGGAAGAGTTAAGACGGTTTTTAAAACTATTCAGATTGGCAGGAGGAGAACGAGCATTTACTCGGGCTTGATAGGCGACTGATATATGATGTTCACCTTTCTGACCATCATAAGAAGAGAGGACGGGACTCATTTCGAAAAATTTCTCCCTTCTTATTGTTGAAACAAATAAGCACGACCTCTGGTTGACTGTGTTTTTGGCAGAATTGTTTTTTGGTGAGACGCCAGAGTTTGAGAAACGAGAAAGTGGAGAGAACACTCAGTTTCGGAGAGCACTATAGAGAAGATTCGGTTTTGGAGAGCGGCGGAGAGATTTGGTGAACAGAACTTTTGGTTTGGGAGATTGACAGAGAACATAAACTTTCTGGTTCTGAGGTCAATGGAGAACTGATGGCGTTCATTATAGATACGTTGCAGCAGCCAGAATGGTGAGTATTCGAGCTGCAGTACTATGATTAATTGAAGTCGGCACCTTGTGAAGTTTAGGAACTTATCTGCCAATTTAGAGTCGTTTCAAAGCCATAGCCATGTTTCTTCACTATTCATTTCAATTTTTTTTCGATGTGGGACTTGACAATTGTTACGGTGAGGTTGAGTTGCCAAGACTTGCTCCTTAAATCACCCTGTCCACATATTAACTATGGTGTATGTCTAAACTCTCCTTTATAACATTGTTGTTGTTGTTGTGGTCTTCAGTCCTGAGACTGGTTTGATGCAGCTCTCCATGCTACTCTATCCTGTGCAAGCTTTTTCATCTCCCAGTACCTACTGCAACCTACATCCTTCTGAATCTGCTTAGTGTATTCTTCTCTTGGTCTCCCTCTACGATTTTTACCCTCCACGCTGCCCTCCAATACTAAATTGGTGATCCCTTGATGCCTCAGAACATGTCCTACCAACCGATCCCTTCTTCTGGTCAAGTTGTGCCACAAACTTCTCTTCTCCCCAATCCTATTCAATACTTCCTCATTAGTTATGTGATCTACCCATCTAATCTTCAGCATTCTTCTGTAGCACCACATTTCAAAAGCTTCTATTCTCTTCTTGTCCAAACTATTTATCGTCCATGTTTCACTTCCATACATGGCTACACTCCATACGAATACTTTCAGAAATGACTTCCTGACACTTAAATCAATACTGGATGTTAACAAATTTCTCTTCTTCATAAACACTTTCCTTGCCATTGCCAGCCTACATTTTATATCCTCTCTACTTCGACCGTCATCAGTTATTTTGCTCCCCAAATAGCAAAACTCCTTTACTACTTTAAGTGCCTCATTTCCTAATCTAATTCCCTCAGCATCAGCCGACTTAATTAGACTACATTCCATTATCCTTGTTTTGCTTTTGTTGATGTTCATCTTATATCCTCCTTTCAAGACACTGTCCATTCCATTCAACTGCTCTTCCAAGTCCTTTGCTGTTAGCCAATGCAATTACGAGTATTTCTGGCGCCTCATTTAAAGATGATTCAGTCGCGATCTCTGGAAGAAACGCCTCTTGCACAATGTGTTTTCCAGGTCGTTGCAGACCGACTGAGACAGTTTAATACTTGATTTACATCTTGTTATTCTTGAACGAAGACGTTCACCGTGTTTAGTTTGTACCATGTGTTAAGATCTTTGTAAAATAAATGTGATATAAAACACGTAAGGCCATCATCCATACATGTATGTGAGGGGCTTTGTTTCTTATGACAGTTCCGTGGTGCAAATCTTCTTTTAAATAACAGTTTACGATTAGCCTACAGGCCATGGGATATAGTCCTTTATTTTGTATTGCCCGTTGATGCTCAAGCATCTGGCGACGCTTATAATTGGTTCCTGAATAGAAACAAACACCAGCAGCTTACTTAGTTCCTCCTCTCACAGTAACAGGGAGGTTTCGATATAATTGCGATTTTTGTGTTTCGGATATTTGTCCTCATTCCTTTCTTCCTCCGTTGCCAAGACTCAACGGAGGAGCACCTCTGAGGATGTCTGGCGCACTCCTGGACGAAACGTCAGGAACAGAAGAGCTTGTTGGACCACGACCTGACATCCCGACGGTTTACCAGCAGCTGTGTCATCCGGTCGTGAAAGCCTTCATTCTTTATTGTCTCAAAAGCCAAGTCGGTGAAACGAACGGGTTTCTTCTAGTAAGTTCTGTTTTTTCAAGTTGTCTTTTATATGACTTCGTCATCCAGAAAAAGGAACGGGGATTGAGACTACTGCTTGCTTGATTCTACAGAGGGCCAAACGGAGGCACCTCTGCATGAAGTCAGGCTAGCTGTTTTGAACCTATGAAGCGTCAGCGATGCTAGCAAAACATTGTTGTAGTGCAGATATTTACTCACAACGTCTACAAGTCGTCCTTATTCCGCACCAGCCTCGGCTGTTGCTCAGTCAGCCGTGTGTTGGATTCCAGCTGACGTCCATCGAGTCAGATCAGCATTTGCACCACTAGCAGAAGACGTCAGCTACCCTGGCGCAACGGCGTAATGCCGGCGAGCTGCCGCTACCATCTCGGGCTGGCTACTGGAATGTCCTCGGTCCCACGCCAAAAATCTACGATGACCCCTGATGACCCACCTGCGATGTACGTGGAGCCAGCAGTCGTGTGGTCGGTTGATCTCATCCTTACCCTTAGTAGGTGTCAGCACCGGAAGGCGCCTCAGTGTTGAACAAGAATGTGAACCCCATGTGGCCCTGTTGCTGGCTTCCGAGTTGAAGTAAGGTATTGGCAGCTCTGTGCGGTTCCATGTTATCGAAAGGTAATCAGTTTGTCAGTATGGTAGGCAGCGAGCAGCATGAACTTCTTCAGGTGGAGGCCATCGTCTTGAGTATATCTTCGGCTCGTTCATAGATTGTTCTGGAGCATCTGGCACATAGATTCACTGCAGTATCGCAATCATGGAATCAAATGCTATTAATGTGAATGCCATCGATCTCAGTGATCAACACATCGTTAGAGCTGTAGAGCTGGAGTATTTAAAGTAAGCTGGAATGAGAGAAAGTAAAATTTCTCGCTCCGTTATGACGGAACGTGTCCTACTCATTGTCTAGTCATTTAACAGGCTGTTAGCTGCTGTGTCGGTTTCTCTTACGAAAGAGACAGAGTCTCTTGAAACATGTCTCAGGAGCTAACGAGTATGCTTGTCTCGCTTCTTTTGCATTTCTGTCGCAGTCTACTTCTGCTGGATGCGTATCCTTATTCGGCAGACGGCATCGCCGATCTGACCCACTTGCAACATACTGGCTCCCTGCCTTCTTCCGCCTGTGTCTCTGGCAGGACTTGAATTTTCCTGAGCCAATGCGAGCTTTAATGCACTACTGGCCATTAAAATCGCTGCACCAAGAAAAAAATGCAGATGATAAACGGGTATTCATTGGACAAATATATTATACTAGAACTGACATGTGATTACATTTTCGCGCAATTTGGGTGCATGGATCCTGAGAAATCAGTACCCAGAACAACCACCTCTGTCCGTAATAACGGCCTTGATACGCCTGGGCATTGAGTCAAACAGAGCTTGGATGCAGCTTCAACGCGATACCACAGTTCATCACGAGTAGTGACTGGAGTATTGTGACGAGCCAGTTGCTCGGCCACCATTGACCAGACGTTTTCAATTGGTGAAAGATCTGGAGAATTTGCTGGCCAGGGCAGCAGTCGAACATTTTCTGTATCCAGAAAGACCCGTACCGGACCTCCAACATGCGGTCGTGCATTATCCTGCTGAAATGTAGGGTTTCGCAGGGATAGAATGAAGGGTAGATGGTTCAAATGGCTCTGAGCACTGTGCGACTTAACTTCTGAGGTCATCAGTCGCTTAGAACTTAGAACTAATTAAATCTAACGAACGTAAGGACAGCACAAACATACATGCCCGAGACAGGATTCGAACCTGCGACTGTAGCGGTCTCCCGGTTCCAGATTGTAGCGCCTAGAACCTAACGGCCACTCCGGCCGGCTATGAAGGGTAGAGCCACTGGTCGTAACACATCTGAAATGTAACGTCCACTGTTCCAAGTGCCTCAATGTGAACAAGAGGAGACCGAGACGTGTAAACAATGGGACCCCATAGCGTCACGACGGGTGATACGCCAGTGTGGCGATGACGAATACACGCTTCCAATGTGCGTTCACCGCGGTATCGCTAAACACTGATGCGACCATCATGATGCTGTGAACAGAACTTGTATTCATCCGAAAAAATGACGTTTTGCCATTCGTGCACCCAGGTTCGTCGTTGAGTACACCATCGCATGCGCTCCTGTCTTTGATGCAGCGTCAAGGGTAACCGCAGCCATGGTCTCCGAACTGATAGTCCATGCTGTTCCAAACGTCGTCGATCTGTTCGTGCAGATGGTTGTTGTCTTGAAAACGTCCCCATCTGTTGACTGAGGCATCGAGACGTGGCTGCACGATCCGTTGCAGCCATGCGGATAAGATGCCTGTCATCTCGACTGCTAGTCATACGAGGCCGTTGGGATCGAGAACGGCGTTCCGTATTACCCTCCTGAACCCACCGATTCCATATTCTGCTAACAGTCATTGGATCTCGACCAACGCGAGCAGCAATGTCGTGATACGATAAACCGCAATCGCGATAGGCTACAATCCGACCTTTATCAAAGTCGGAAACGTGATGGTACGCATTGCTCCTCCTTACATGACGCATCACAACAACGTTTCACTAGGCTCAACTGCTGTTTGTGTATGAGAAATCGGTTGGAGACTTTCCTCATGTCAGCACGTTGTAGGTGTCGCCACCGGCGCCAGCCTTGTGTCAATGCTCTGAAAAGCTAATCATTTGCATATGACAACATCTTCTTCCTGTCGGTTAAATTTCGCGTCTGTAGCACGTGATCTTCGTGGTGTAGCAATTTTAATGGCCAGTAGTGTATATGTTGTACAGAACTGAATGTATGTGTTATTTCAAAGTTTAGGAAGAGTTCATTTCGAGAGAACGACTTAATAATTCTCTCTAATGGGAGTTATTATAACACTAGTATCGTTTGAAGAAGGCACCAGTTTTGCTTATTGAAGTTTATGTGGAAGCTCCTTCACGCATATAAAGATTAGGAGTGGACCTTAAATTGTGGGATACTCTTTGTCATTTTTTTTCCCCCAGTCACTAAAGTTTCTACCTTTCCGATACTGTCTGAATTCTTTATAATTGTCTATAACGGATAAGAGGTCGTGGTTGTTACAGTAGTGTGTAAAATTTTTCTAATATCTCTCCCTTAGTATTCTGTCCCGTAACAATTCAGCAAATCTCTGATTTCTTGCTGTAACTGAGTTCCTGTAGTCTACTTACACATTAGTGACGGATGTACACGAAGGTTGATGGTAGCTTTAAGTTGCACCGTTCGGTCTGTCGAATCCACAGTGGCTGTGTCACTATGTTTGGTGCGGGTGGGTGGGAGACGGGCCAAAATGCCACCTCGCCGCCAGCTGCCTCCTCCCGGCGCAGATACCGTTTGAAGCGCCACAGCAGCTGGCGGGGGGCCGTCCCTTTGCGACGGACAATACGGCCGGTGCTTATTGTTGCCGCGCGCGCTAACGCGCCCTTTTAGCGGCGTGTGGACGCGGGCGCACGCACGCACGTCGATGAACCCCAGAGGCGAAGGCACGTGGCGAGGGCCGTCCCTCGGCAGCTGCTGCGCGGGGCTGCGCTGCACCCTGGAAAGAGAGGAGACGGGGCGTCCGGACGGGGCACAAAGTGTAGGCGCCCTTGGGGACGCGGCGCGGTGCAGCTGTGGGGATGGCTGCGCCCACAAAGGTAGCCCAGCCAGCCAGCCCGCTGCCTGGCCGTCGGCAAGCGTTTCTTGCTGAAAGGCAATCTGTCCGACATCTGTACCGCGCTCGATTAGCTCCCTACGAGGTGTGGCTAGAAAAAAACCGGACTAGTACTGGTGAAACAATAAAACGAATGCAATAAGGCTGAAAGTCGCGTGGCCTGTCACGTGACTCTCGCTCCGCCTACTGCTCGAGTTTCACTGCCTCCTGCACTCAGTCTGCCCGTGGCGTCTGTTTTAAGTAGTTGACGTTTTGTCTGTGCGTCGGAAAATGTTGAGTGTACAGAAAGAAAAGCGTGTTAACATCAAATTTTGTTTCAAACTAGGAAAATTTGCAAGTGAAACGTTTGTAATGTTACAACAAGTGTACGGCGATGATTGTTTATCGCGAACACAAGTGTTTGAGTGGTTTAAACGATTTAAAGATGGCCGCGAAGACACCAGTGATGGCACTCGCACTGGCAGACCATTGTCAGCAAAAACTGATGCAAACATTGAAAAAATCGGTAAACTTGTTCGACAAGATCGCCGTTTAACAATCAGAGCAGTGTCTGAGTTAACAGGAGTTGACAAGGAAAGTGTTAGGCAGAGTCTTCATGACTGTTTCAACATGAACAAAGTGTGTTCAAAAATGGTTCCAAAGTGTCTCACAATTGAACAGAAGGAACGCCGAAGAATGATTTGTTCTGACATCCCGAAAAACACTGAAAGTGATCCCACCTTCTTACAAAATCGATGCATTGGAAAACTCCTGGTTCTCCACAACAACAAAAAGCACGAATGTCAAAATCGAAATTCAAGGCAATGATGATTGTTTTTTTTTTGACATCAAAGGGATTCTGCACATTGATTGGGTACCAGAGGGACAAACAGTGAATCAGCATTACTACATTAGCGTCCTGGCTACCCTACGTGAGCGAGTACGGAGAAAATGGAACGATTTGTGGAGAAAAAAGTCATGGATTCTTCACCAAGACAATGCCCCAGCTCACAGTGCGTTGTCAGTGAAGACGTTTTTGGCAAAACACAACATTCCCATCTTAGATCATCCACCCTACTCACCTGATTTAGCCCCCTGTGACTTTTTTCTTTTCCCTAAAGTCAAGTCAGCTTTGAAAGGAACTAGATTTGATACTGTTGAAGCAGTAAAAGAAAAAGCGACGGAAGTAATGTATGGACTTACCGAAAATGATCTGCAGCATTGCTATGAACAGTGGAAAATTTGTATGGAGCGGTGTAGAGACCGAGGAGGAGAGTACATTGAAGGAGATAACATGAAATTGTAAATAATTGTAAATAAATGTTTTTCCAGCATCACTCCGGTTTTTTTCTAGCCGCACCTCGTATACTGCAGCTAATGCTGTCACCGTTATTACGTCGCATCTCTACTGCAGTGATTTATACAGGGTGTTACAAAAAGGTACGGCCAAACTTTCAGGAAACAATCCTCACACACAAAGAAAGAAAATATGTTATGTGGACATGTGTCCGGAAACGCTTACTTTCCATGTTAGAGCTCATTTTATTACTTCTCTTCAAATCACATTAATCATGGAATGGAAACACCCAGCAACAGAACGTATCAGCGTGACTTCAAACACTTTGTTACAGGAAATGTTCAAAATGTCCTCCGTTAGCGAGGATACATGCATCCACCCTCCGTCGCATGGAATCCCCGATGCGCTGATGCAGCCCTGGAGAATGGCGTATTGTATCACAGCCGTCCACAATACGAGCACGAAGAGTCTCTACATTTGGTACCGGGGTTGCGTAGACAAGAGCTTTCAAATGCCCCCATAAATGAAAGTCAAGAGGGTTGAGGTCAGGAGAACGTGGAGGCCATGGAGAATTGGCCCGCCTCTACCAATCCATCAGTCACCGAACCTGTTGGTGAGAAGCGTACGAACACTTCGACTGAAATGTGCAGGAGTTCCATCGTGCATGAACCACATGTTGTGTTGTACTTGTAAGGGCACATGTTCTAGCAGCACAGGTAGAGTATCTCGTATGAAATCACGATAACGTGCTCCATTGAGCGTAGGTGGAAGAACATGGGGCCCAATCAAGACATCACCAACAATGCCTGCCCAAACGTTCAAAGAAAATCTGTGTTGTGACGTGATTGCGCAATTGCGTGCGGATTCACGTCAGCCCACACATGTTGATCGTGAAAATTTACAATTTGATCACGTTAGAATGAAGCCTCATCCGTAAAGAGAACATTTGCACTGAAATGAGGATTGACACATTGTCGGATGAACCATTCGCAGAAGTGTAACCGTGGAGGCCAATCAGCTGCTGATAGTGCCTGCACACGGTGTACATGGTACGGAAACAACTGGTTTTCCCGTAGCACTCTCCATACAGTGACGTGGTCAACGTTACCTTGTACAGCAGCAACTTCTCCGACGCTGACATTAGGGTTATCGTCAACTGCACGAAGAATTGCCTCGTCCATTGCAGGTGTCCTCGTCGTTCTAGGTCTTCCCCAGTCGCGAGTCGTAGGCTGGAACGTTTCGTGCTCCCTAAGACGCCGATCAATTGCTTCGAACGTCTTCCTGTCGGGACACCTTCGTTCTCGAAATCTGTCTCGATACAAACGTGCCGCGCCACGGCTATTGCCCCGTGCTAATCCATACATCAAATGGACATCTGCCATCTCCGCATTTGCAAACATTGCACTGACTGCAAAACTACGTTCGTGATGAACACTAACCTGTTGATGCTACGTACTGATGTGCTTGATGCTAGTACTGTAGAGCAATGAGTCGCATGTCAACACAAGCACCGAAGCCAACATTACCTTCCTTCAATTGCGCCAACTGGCGGTGAATCGAGGAAGTACAGTACATACTGACGAAACTAAAATGAGCTCTAACATGGAAATTAGCCGTTTCCGGACACATGTCCACATAACATCTTTTCTTTATTTGTGTGTGAGGAATGTTTCCTGAAAGTTTGGCCGTACCTTTTTGTAACACCATGTATAGGGTGACCATTAATAAAACCGACAAACTGCAGGGACGGATTCCCGGCTGGAAATAGAGGAAAATAGGTCTTAAGAACATACCGGGTGATCAGAAAGTCAGTATAGATTTGAAAACTTAATAAACCACGGAATAATGTAGATAGAGAGGTAAAAATTGACACACATGCTTGGAATGGCATGGGGTTTTATTAGAACAAAAAAAAAAAGGAACACTCCATATTGCTAGACGCGTGAAAGATCTCTTGCACGCGTCGTTTGGTGATGATCGTGTGCTCAGCAGCCACTTTCGTCATGCTTGGGCACCCAGGTCCCCAGACCTCAGTCCGTGCGATTATTGGCTTTGGGGTTACCTGAAGTCACAAGTGTATCGTGATCGACCGACATCTCTAGGGATGCTGAAAGACAACATCCGACGGCAGTGCCTCACCATAACTCCGGACATGCTTTACGGTGCTGTTCACAACATTATTCCTCGACTACAGCTATTGTTGAGAAATGGTGGTGGACATATTGAGCATTTCCTGTAAAGAACATCATCTTTGCTTTGCCTTACTTTGTTATGCTAATTATTGCTATTCTGATCAGTTGAAGCGCCATCTGTCGGACATGTTTTGAACTTCTGTACTTTTTCGAAGTGTCTAAGACAAGTAGATGGCCAAGGAAGAAGGTTTATATAAAGGCATAGTTGCAGGTCATCGCCGCTGTTATTCAACTTCTACAGCGAAGAAGCAGAATAGAATGTGAAGGAAAATTGTGGAAGTGCGGTAAACACCCTAAGCTTCACAGACAACATAACCCTCTTCGCTGAATGTGAGGAAGACTTAGGAAACAATGACGTACGTAGTACACAATATAGCTCAAGAATAAACAGAGCAAAGATGAAAATGATGAAGAGTAGAAAAATGGAGAATTACGAGATGCTTAACATCAAAACTGGGAACGACGCACTTGTGTAAGAGATGAATGAATTGTATCCAGGAAGTAATACTACACAGGACGGTCGAAGTCACGAAATTATCGGAAATGGACTGGCATAAACGACGAAAGTATGCTTCAATAAAAGAGATCTCCCTCAGTTTCGTATGAGTAACTGACATCGGAAGAAGTTCCTGACTGTGGTCGTCAGGAGTGCAGAATTTTACGAGTATGAAAAGTGGTCCTTTGAAATGCTGGAAACGAAATTGGAATCATTTGATATGCAGTTCTTTCCAGGAATGTTGAATATTAAATGGATAGATAAAGTACAAAATGCAGACGTACTAAGAAGACTTGTTGAGAATAGAAGCCTATGGGAGACAGTTACCACAAATGGGACAATGCTACGGAATGGTTAAAGTGGTGATAAAAGGTGTATTAGAAAAGAAAATTCGAGAGGACTTGAAAAAGTATGTACTATATTATTATCGTGGGCCAAGTAATTTACGTTCAATGCTACGCTATACGACAAAGTGACATAGACATGCGATGCTATTTTTTACCACAGTCTTCAAGCCTTTGTAAACAACAGATGCTGTACATAATGAATGACATCGATTATAAGGACGAGGTAGTTTAATAAATAAGTTATCTTTTTCTATCACAACTGATTGCACATAAAGGAAAATATGTATGTGCTGCAACTTTTAAAGTTATTTTGCACGAGTGCGAAGTTTCAAAAAAGGGCCGTAGTAAACAATCAAACTGGTGCCTACGTAAAACATTCTTTACAGCAAAGTGCTGTAACCAAATTCTAGATTGTGGGAAAAGAAACAGTGGTGAACATCCATACACGTTTGCGTACTGAAATGACGCAGATGATAGGAGTGCTGTGGACGATGAATAAAGAGAGCTAAAATGTCAGGAAGAGCGGAAACTGAGGACTATGATCGCCCACGTCCTTTGACAGACGCTGTTGCCGACATGGTGATTCGTGAGGATTCCATTATTCGTACAGATTGTTTCATCAAAACTCGATAGTTGGCCTACAACTATCGGTGAGCATTGAAAGTGAGTGTGCAATGACCAAGCAGTGTTCAAATGGGTTCCACAAATGCACACATCAGATCACAAGATCCAAAGAAACGCCATTTAATTTGAACTGTTGAAGGAGTTTGAGGCCAATCGAAAGTCCTTTCTCTCATGAAGCACAAACAGAACGGTAGTCAATGTGGTGACACCGCCAAAGATCACCAAATAAGAAGAAAATCGAGGCAGCTCCCTTTGTTGTCGCGGTCATGATGACAGTCTTATGCGATAGTGATTCTCGTGCGTATGTCACCAAAAGGGTTAATTAACCATTAATTCAGAGGCATATGGGATGACTCTGAATCAACTCGAGAACCATTTCCGATGTGTTCCTTCTGGCAAGAATCAAAAAGAAATTTTGCTTCGCTAAGACAATGCATACCAACGGCCTTGCCACAGTGGTAACACCGGTTCCCGTCGGATTACCGAAGCTGTCGGGCTGAGCTAGCACTTGGTTGGGTGACCATCCAATCTGCCAAGCGCTGTTGGCAAGAGTCCTTGTGAGGCAAACTGAGGAGCTACTTGATTGAGAAGCAGCGGCTCCGGGCTCTAAAACTGACATATGGCCGGTAGAATTGTTTGCTGACCACGTGCCCCTTCATATTCACATCAAGTGACACCTATAGGCTGAGGATGACACGACGGCAGGTCGGTACCGTTGTGCCTTCACGGCCTGTTCGGGAGGAAGACAATGCATATTCCCACGCTCACCTGGGAATGCACCACCGAGTTGTATTGGACATCACTGCCTCGTCAACCCTACAGCCTTGACCTTGCACCCTTGGATTTCCTTCTGTTTGGACCCATTGAGAGTTTGCTACATGGGTCACACTTTGAGATCACAAGAGCGTAATTCATGGAATGAAAAAATGGCTACGGAGCATAGGGCAAGATCTGGTATTAACAGGGAATACATGCTCTTGCTCAACGCTGGCGCAAGGGCAGCAGACGTGACATCTACATCTACATTTATACTCCGCAAGCCACCCAACGGTGTGTGGTGGAGGGCACTTTGCGTGCCACTGTCATTACCTCCCTTTCCTGTTCCAGTTGCGTATGGTTCGCGGGAAGTACGATTGTCCGAAAGCCTCCGTGCGCGCTCTAATCTCTCTAATTTTACATTCGTGATCTCCTCGGGGGGTATAAGAAGGGGGAAGCAATATATTCGATACCTCATCCAGAAACGCACCCTCTCGAAACCTGGTGAGCAAGCTACACCGCGATGCAGAGCGCCTCTCTTGCAGAGTCTGCCACTTGAGTTTGTTAAACATCTCCGTAAAGCTATCACGGTTACCAAATAACCCTGTGACGAAACGCGCCGCTCTTCTTTGGATCTTCTCTATCTCCTCCATCAACCCGATCTGGTACTGATCCCACACTGATGAGCAATACTCAAGTATAAGGCGAACGAGTGTTTTGTCAGCCACCTCCTTTGTTGATGGACTACATTTTCTAAGGACTCTCCCAATGAATCTCAACCTGGTACCCGCCTTACCAACAATTAATTTTATATGATCATTCCACTTCAAATCGTTCCGCACGCATACTCCCAGATATTTTACAGAAGTAACTGCTACCAGTGTTTGTTCTGCTATCATATAATCATACAATAAAGGATCCTTCTTTCTATATATTAGCAATACATTACATTTGTCTATGTTAAGGGTCAGTTGCCACTCCCTGCACCAAGTGCCTATCCGCTGCAGATCTTCCTGCATTTCACTACAATTTTCTAATGCTGCAACGGAGATTATGTAAGGAAAAAATATAAAAATAAAAAATAAAAAGAAGATAGTACATTGTTATGTGACCGCCGGGAACTGCCACATCATAACGCACGAAAATTCGTAATGAAAGACTCACTTGCTCGGAATATTTAACTGACGCTGAGGAATATGATAAAAGACAGTACTAGTGATTGCCAGTTACTGACTAATGTAACGTCACTCTTCTTTTACTCTTGATATGTGTTTGCATGCCTCGTAGAAATGAAATAACAGTGCAAAAAGTCAGGGGCAGTAAGAGTCGGCCGCCACCCTTAGAATCATTTCGCAGAAGTCCCTCTGAGAAAGAGGCGAAGACCAGTTGTGCATGTCCAGGCAATTCTTTTTGGTGCTGCCCTGGAGCACGCAAGGCTTCGTGGACCCACAGGTAGGACCTGCTGCAGCGCGAGCTCCCGCCGCCAGCATTTTACAACCCGGAAAGAGAGAAACGTTTTAACAGAAAGCACTATTGTGGACTAAAGCAGAAATCAGAGTTGGATCGTGGTCCCACAGTTTTGGGCCTTTGTATATGTGAGACACCGCTGGACGTATTGACTCCACAAAAAAATCAAATTTTCATGTCACAAAAGTCTCGCAGGGACTGACTCGAAAAAATTACAGGTTCAATTTAGGGGTGTCCGTCAGATTACATGGACGAGGGACTTCAGCTGTTAATATGTAAGAAAAATTACCAGCACAGCTGTATCTTTATTGTGGAAATGCGCCAGAGAAATCTAATACTCTCTTGGCAGTGGTGGGGCCTGAAGATGGCGGTAATGTGCCACCGAAACTAATCGTTTGAGACAATGATGACATTCTCAGGATACAGCTGTGGTGATACTTTTTCTCGTACAAACTACAGGTTATACAGAGAAGTTCGGCTGTGCCTACGAAGACCGCTTCATTGGTCACAGAGAGAGAGTGAAGTGCCATTTTTCTACAAAACATGATAGGAAGAACGTTACTGGTTAACGAAAGGGAGGAGAGGAGAGAGGAGTGACTAGCACATTCTAAGGGTTGGGTTTGGTTGTTTGGGGAAGGAGACCAGATAGCGAGGTCATCGGTCTCATCGGATTGTGGAAGGATGGGGAAGGAAGTCGGCCGTGCCCTTTTAGAGGAACCATCCCGGCATTTGCCTGGAGTGATTTAGGGAAATCACGGAAAACCTAAATCAGGATGGCCAGACGCGGGATTGAACCGTCGTCCTCCCGAATGCGAGTCCCGTGTCACATTCTAAGGAGCATTCATCTATTGGATCTTTAGGAAGTACCAATGGTCTTTCGCCCACAGAGCTGGTGTATTGAGTGCAGATTTGCACTTTGCTGTTGGAAAGAGTTGTTGGTTCTGCCAATGACTGATTTAGGAGTCACTTTAGCTTGCACCTAGAACACTCGGGTGAGATTGAGCTGTAACTGTGATCCGAGGTGTAGGAAAACTGAAGTCACTTAATGAAATTTGGATCGTTTGAAGCTTCACGTTGAAGATTTGTCTTTCGTATCAAAGAACAGTCTGATTTCAATTCCAACCACAGGTGTGACGTACTCCCTTCTGCAGTACTAAGTGTTTTCAGTTAACGCCGCGACAATCACTTGGCACTTCGCGACTGTAATTAATTCACTTTGACGGTTATTAGCACGTTTCCCCCTGACGTTTATGTAAGTTATGCCACGGTCTCATTATATTAATGCTGCCACTGTTTTTCATTAGTTTTGTGAATAATTTTATTGGCATAAATCAAAGGAATTTTGATTAGTGTCTCGTTTAGTGGTCGTAAGTTTCCTCATTCTTTAGTTTGGAGGGCATGCTAATATTTTGAGACGCTTACCAGGATTATAGTTCATTTAAAACCTAATCACCTTGCGAAACGTAAAAGAAATTGTGGTTGATATTGTCCACAAATTCTCTTACGAATGAATGTCATGGAAAGAAATAAGGAAAAAAATGTGAGGGCATTCTTTATTGAACGAGTCTCGTATGTATTTACTTTTCTCGTACTTTCCTCTTAGCCAGCTCCTGTAACAAGTGATTTTGTTCATTGAAAAAGTCAGAGAAAATGTCTTTCATGTGCCTGAAATTGGTAAAGTTCGCGTAAAAGGTTGCTATTTGTATCGGATTTTACTAAAATACTTTGTGATGTTGCCCCATCACTGAAACTGCTTGATTCAAGTTCAAAACGCAACAGCCCGCCTGCTCCGGGACTATTGATTACATAGGCGAAGCGAGTGTCCGTACTAGAAAAGTGTGCCACGCTGGTCGGAAGTAGGTCACTCTCGGGTGGGGCACTTATCCGCCGCGGCACGGCACGTATTGGCCGCTACGCCCGCTTCAGCGAGTAAGACGAAGCCCCTGGGTCGGCGAGGAAACCCCTGAAAAACCGCGGCTCGCAGTGACGTCATCCGAAGCCGCGCGATGCGACTTACGGGCGCCGCTAAGAGGCTAAAGAGCGGCGGCAGCAGTAGCGCCGCCACGCGCTCGAAAAAGAAAACGCTCACGCGGCACCCGCGGCCCGAGAGCCAACTCAGCACGCTGCACGGCCAGCCTCAGGGGGCGGCCGTGCTCGAGCGGCGACTTCACTGAGCTGGCCGTGCGCGAGAGCGACGGCCGCGCGGCGAGGACAGCCTCAATTAAAAGGGCCTCTCAGCACGCCGGCAGCAGCAGCGGCCCATTTGCTTCCGCAGCTAGTGTTTTAGTTTCGCAAAAGTGTCGTATACAGCAGTGCTCGTCAAACTGCAAGCGGCTTGAGGCTCAAATCAAGTATTCATGATTTTAGAAAGCTTTTGACAATGTTGACTGGAAACTCTCTTTCAAATTCTGAAGGTGACAGGGGTAAAATAGAGGGAACGAAAGGCTATTTACAATTTGTACAGAAAGCAGATGGCAGTTATAAGAGTCGAGGGACATGAAAGTGAAGCAGTGGCTGGGAAGGGAGTGAGACAGGGTTGTAGCCTCTCCCCGATGCTATTCAATCTGTATATCGAGCAAGCAGTAAAGGAAACAAAAGATAAGTTCAGAGTAGGTATTAAAATCCATGGAGAAGAAATAAAAACTTTGAGGTAGTTCTGTCAGAGGCAGCAAAGGACTTGCGAGAGCAGTTGAACGGAATGGACACTGTCTTGAAAGGAGGATATAAGGTGAAGACCATCAAAAGCAAAACAAGGATAATGGAATGTAGTCAAATTAAGTCGGCTGATGCTGAGCGAATTAGATTAGGAAATGAGACATTTAAAGTAGTAAAAGAGTGTTGCTATTTGGGGAGCAAAATAACTGATGATGGTCGAAGTAGAGAGGATGTAAAATGTAGACTGGCAATGGCAAGGAAAGCGTTTCTGAAGAAGAGAAATTTGTTAACATCGAGTATTGATTTAAGTGTCAGGAAGTTGTTTCTGAAAGTATTTGTATGGAGTGTAGCCACGTATGGAACTGAAATATGGACGATAGATAGTTTAGACAAGAAGAGAATAGAAGCTTTCGAAATGTGGTGCTACAGAAGAATGCTGAATATTAGATGGGTAGATCACGTAACTAATGAGGAGGTACTGAATAGAATTGGGGAGAAGAGGAGTTCGTGGCACAACTTGACTAGAAGAAGGGATCGGTTGGTAGGACATGTGCTGAGGCATCAAGGGATCACCAATTTAGTACTGGAGGGCAGCGTGGAGGGTAAAAATCGCAGAGGGAGACCAAGAGAGGAATACACTAAGCAGATTCAGAAGGATGTAGGCTGCATTAGGTACTGGGAGATGTAGAAGGTTGCACACGATAGAGTAGCATGGACAGCTGCATCAAACCAGTCTCAGGACTGAAGACCACAACAACAACAAAATGGTTCAAATCGCTCTGAGCACTATGGGACTTAACATCTATGGTCATCAGTCCCCTGGAACTTAGAACTACTTAAACCTAACTAACCTAAGGACATCACACAACACCCAGTCATAACGAGGCAGAGAAAATCCCTGACCCCGCCGGGAATCGAACCCGGGAACCCGGGCGCGGGAAGCGATAACGCTACCGCACGACCACGAGCTGCGGACAACAACAACAATGATAGTATGCTTCTAGTAACTAACAGCGGACTCCAGAATAGTCGACCAACCTTAGACATTCTTAAGAGTGCAGTTCTCTTACTCACTAATAAACAAAAATTTTTACTATTAAAAACAGTCTTGACCACGATTTATTGATCAAGGTGACCGGTTTCGACCACTACTGTGGTCATCTTCAGAACATTGAGTAGGAACCTCTTTCTGCTGGAGAATCACTACTGATTAGTGATTCTCTCAATGTTCTGAATATGACCACAGTACTGGTCGAAACCGATCACGTTAATAAATAAATCGTGATCAAGACTGTTTTTAACAGTAAATACTTGTAACACATTGATCACTGTCATTCCCATAATGTATTCAAAAGTAATTAATAAACAAAAACACTTAAGACAGAGAGTATTATTTTAAGCGGTGCTCAATTTTAACTGACGCTGGTGAGCTCGGCCATGAGCTAATAAAAGTTGGTCGGTTGCCTCAGGGCGAGGCTCATGAGAAGGGCAGGCTGTGGCGCGTACGTCAGAGCACGTGACACTGCAGGTCTTACGAGTACCAGCAGCCGTCTCCAACTGAGAGCGAGTAACTATTTCAAGCCAGTTTAACAATTATTAAATGCGCGTTTAAATGTAGTTGAGTTCTCGATAGCACACGACAGAATTAAGGTCTACAGTGGATACCTTTTCGATCAAATATTGATTTCACGTTTACCCTGCATGGAGCTGATCATTCGTAAAGTGTGGTGGACAAGGCGACTGGAGGCCTAAGAGAAAGACAGGCCATGGCACTTACGTCACGAAGGTAGGCCTGAACCTGCTTGCTCAGTCAGCTCAGCAGACAAAATGCGTTTCTAAACCTGTTAACTCACAGCTGTGCGTGTAAGTACTGACGGGAATTGCATCTTCTAATGGAATCTGCTACTATAAAGTCTCGATGATTAACAGTACAACAAAAAAATTTAATGTAAGACCAACACTCGATCAAAATGAATGTCGGCTTGTTTATAGCATTTAGTCTCTTCTGTTTAACAGTCCTTCTTTTAGACATGAAGTGGTGCCTTATACAACTGGTAGTCATTTTGGCATGATTTTAACTATATTGTACCCCAGTACAGCCATAACAAGTTATCAGTACGCGTATGGATTGTCGATCCTTGTAGGACTAATAACAGTAAATCTCCACAGTAACGGATTCCAGTAGGTGATGCAATTGTCGTTTGTACGTACCCACCTAGTTACGCATTAAGATGCGTAGAAACGCAGTTTTTCTGCTGAGCTGAGTGAGTTAGCGAGCGCGGGCCTACCTTCGTGACGTACGCGCCGCGGCCTGTGTCTTTCTCGTGGGCCTCGTAGACGACTAGTGTGACGTCACAAGTTCGTTGCGGGGCCCGTAAATCTCGTTGGTCCCGCTTCAGGGCCAGAGGGGTAAGTAGCACAGCCACTGCAGAGTTAAAGGATGTGACAGCAGGAATGTTTTACTATTTGTCAACTCAAGGGCGGACGCGACTCGCACAGATCAGCACCTAAGGTATAAATTTTGACACGTAAGTGACATAGATTTGTGAATGTGCGTTACAGAGACAGTCATCTTCAAGTGCGGTACTAATTTTTAGCAAGTAATATCATATTATGTTAAGGATGTTGAAATAAGACACAATGAATAGAAGAAAAATGACAATCAAAAAATTTAATAAATTGTTTGAATCGAGTTTCCGATTGCATAACGCATTTAGACATAAGTACAATTACTGTTCTTAACCAGTTAACAATTACCTCATACAGACAACACAGAACCACTTCGTTAGGCAGGTACAGCGTCACAACTGTTAGATTCCTGAAGGTGGCGCGATATGAAACAGAACAGTAGGCATAAAGAGTTCAGAATGGAGCCGTCTTTTAACGATGTGTACCTGAGGGCCGTGGTCTACTTACCAAGCCCTTACTATCGCTAGACTATTCGGAGCTCCTAACATATTGTTTAACGTATAAGACCAATTAATAATAAGATCAGTGCATATGGGGCCGGAGGTGCCGCTCCACAATATCAGTATTGGCTCTTGAGCAAAAAAAGTATTGATGAACACTGGTGTAGAGCGCGTTTTCTTACGTTTCCCATACTGGTCCGTCATTGTCGTCCTCTGCCATGGCATCATTCGGATAGGGCAGAGAGAGTGCACCACTCTACGGGCTGCCGCCAGTTTCTGAGACCCTCGAGGCGCTGTTTTCCGCACCACAGGGACAAAATATTTCACTAGTACTGGGAACTGAACCCTGGTCCTAAGCATAGGAACACGCGCGCTGATCACTTAGCTCCGGAGCAGAAAATCGATTTTTACGACCTGATGTGAATTAGTTGGCGGCTGATGTTTAAGGTTCAAAGTTTCGACGTTGTTGCCAGAAGTATTGTCTGCAGGTAGCTCCCACAATAGTCTGCATTCGGCGGCGCTTTGAAGACTATCAGGGTTGGTTTAACATGCCGCGCAGCCCATATCATTGAGGAACTGTGAGACCCCTGCGCAGCATTATGTGCTTGCATTTTTCTTTCATATATATTGTTCTGCTTCCTCGTAAAATATGGAGAAAACATCTGACATAATTTTATTTCATAATTTGAACGACATCTTGTCTAATAGATATAACAAAAATGTTGGTTTGAACACAGCATTGCTTTATTAGGCATTGTCTTATTAGAGATGATATGCCATTGCATTCCTCTGACTTTCGAGATTGAGGGATGGGTAGACTGGGGGTGGGGGAGGGGGGGGGGAGGGGAGGAGGAGGGAGACCTTCATTTTAAGGTCGATACGTCGATTGTAACAATGTAAATATTCGGAATTTATCACATTATTGAACACTGACGTTAGTGTGACAAATGATATGTGGCAGAAAAAAATCCCAGGAGTGACTGATTAGGATGATGAAATAAAGAACCCTAAATTTCTGGATCCACTTTATCACAAAGCTACTAATCCACGGAGACTATCATAACACTGAATGCAATTTTAGAACCACTACCTACTTAGATCGTGTATACAATGATATTATCCGAGCGATTTCAGTGTTCTAGCTCTCGTTTTCACTGGATGGGACGAGTAAGATAACCGCTCTTCCAGGTTGTTATTGTTCGAACTACCCGTAAATGGAAATCACAATCACCCACCGTTGCAGGTGTTGACTTGTACAGCCAGTCTCTGAACTATAAATTATTGCAGCTCATGCTGAAATTAAAGTATGTTGTACTACAAACTTGGAGTCAATGGTCTTGCCACGGTGGTAGTACCATTCCTGTCGGATCACGTAAGTTGAGAGATTGGATGGGTAACTGTCAGGATCTACCGAGCGCTGTTGGCAAATGGGGTGCACTCAGCCCTTGTGAGCCCAAATGAGGAGCTACTTGACGGAGAAGTAGCGGCTCTAATCACGAAAACTATCAACTGCCGAGAGAGCGGTGTGCTGACCAAAGGCCACTCCCTATCACCCAGTGATGCCTATCGGCTGAGAACGACACGACTGTCGGTCGGTACCGTTGGGCCTCCCGACAACTGTTCGGATGGAGTTTAATTTTATTATAAACTTACAAAGCTTGCACCTCTGTACATCACAAAATTTTGTGACTGATTCAATGGGAGTATACCATTCAGTAAAACAATGCGATGCATCCTTTGGGAAAGCGTGATGTACACACCTGGAAATTGAAATAAGAACACCGTGAATTCATTGTCCCAGGAAGGGGAAACTTTATTGACACATTCCTGGGGTCAGATACATCACATGATCACACTGACAGAACCACAGGCACATAGACACAGGCAACAGAGCATGCACAATGTCGGCACTAGTACAGTGTATATCCACTTTTCGCAGCAATGCAGGCTGCTATTCTCCCATGGAGACGATCGTAGAGATGCTGGATGTAGTCCTGTGGAACGGCTTGCCATGCCATTTCCACCTGGCGCCTCAGTTGGACCAGCGTTCGTGCTGGACGTGCAGACCGCGTGAGACGACGCTTCATCCAGTCCCAAACATGCTCAATGGGGGACAGATCCGGAGATATTGCTGGCCAGGGTAGTTGACTTACACCTTCTAGAGCACGTTGGGTGGCACGGGATACATGCGGACGTGCATTGTCCTGTTGGAACAGCAAGTTCCCTTGCCGGTCTAGGAATGGTAGAACGATGGGTTCGATGACGGTTTGGATGTACCGTGCACTATTCAGTGTCCCCTCGACGATCACCAGTGGTGTACGGCCAGTGTAGGAGATTGCTCCCCACACCATGATGCCGGGTGTTGGCCCTGTGTGCCTCGGTCGTATGCAGTCCTGATTGTGGCGCTCACCTGCACGGCGCCAAGCACGCATACGACCATCATTGGCACCAAGGCAGAAGCGACTCTCATCGCTGAAGACGACACGTCTCCATTCGTCCCTCCATTCACGCCTGTCGCGACACCACTGGAGGCGGGCTGCACGATGTTGGGGCGTGAGCGGAAGACGGCCTAACGGTGTACGGGACCGTAGCCCAGCTTCATGGAGACGGTTGCGAATGGTCCTCGCCGATACCCCAGGAGCAACAGTGTCCCTAATTTGCTGGGAAGTGGCGGTGCGGTCCCCTACGGCACTGCGTAGGATCCTACGGTCTTGGCGTGCATCCGTGCGTCGCTGCGGTCCGGTCCCAGGTCGACGGGCAAGTGCACCTTCCGCCGACCACTGGCGACAACATCGATGTACTGTGGAGACCTCACGCCCCACGTGTTGAGCAATTCGGCGCTACGTCCACCCGGCCTCCCGCATGCCCACTGTACGCCCTCGCTCAAAGTCCGTCAACTGCACATACGGTTCACGTCCACACTGTCGCGGCATGTTACCAGTGTTAAAGACTGCGATGGAGCTCCGTATGCCACGGCAAACTGGCTGACACTGACGGCGGCGGTGCACAAATGCTGCGCAGCTAGCGCCATTCGACGGCCAACACCGCGGTTCCTGGTGTGTCCGCTGTGCCGTGCGTGTGATCATTGCTTGTACAGCCCTCTCGCAGTGTCCGGAGCAAGTATGGTGGGTCTGACACACCGGTGTCAATGTGTTCTTTTTTCCATTTCCAGGAGTGTATATATTACAGAGCTTAGCGCTGGAAACTTGACACTGTAGCAGTCAAAGGGAGAAAATCAGCACAATGGCGGATCATATGAAAACAATGGTTAAATGCCTTGGAACGTAGGAGACGAACCTACAGTGAAAGTACACTCACTGGATTTAAAACTAATGAAAAATTCCGAACTAATTTAGCTAAATGAACACTAACCTTAATTCAGATGGTTATGGGACGGTCAAAAAAAGAGATCTTTGATGCTGTAGTATTACGCTGACCATCTCGTCACTGCAAAAAATAATGATGCAAATTAGAAAATACCGAATTTATTAAGAACGTCATTGGGAAACTGACTTGTTGTGCCAGTACGAAAGTTTTTGTTCCAAGTGTCATTAACACAGAGGCAGTACGTTTTGTTTCTGATAATAAAAGTACGGAAATACAATAATAATATTTTAACTGGAAGTATTGCAATTAACAAGAACCATTTCAGATTTATTTTAAATTTTTGTAGGAGTATAACAGAAATTAAAAAAAAAACTCTCGGTACTGACGTCTGTTCCTTACACAACTCCATTCTTGCTATTGTTTGTTGCAAAATTGACAGTCTACAGAATGTCTACAGGTCTTTCTGTTTTGTAGCTGACAAACATGGCTGGTCTTTCAGTTGGAGTAGTGCATGGCATACATTAACCGAGGTCTTCCCTCTTTTGAATACGTTGACGTATTTCATTCTTCTGCTTCAGAGTAAGTATTTTATGTAGCTGTTTGAGATGGAGGAGCATGAGACACTTTGATCACACTGGTTTAGGAGACCTTACAAGCCTGCATTGGCAACAGTGTTTCAGCAGCATCTTTAAGTCAAAGAAGTCAGTTGTATACACTGGAATTATACGGAATGAGTTCATAGCTTTAGCAAACTGAACAATCTTGTGTAAATCCATCGACACAAAGACTTTACTTACCTTTCTCCGTTTGTTTATAATTGTGAAATCTCTCTCGCAGCTCAAAAAGATGTGCCCACTCACCAAAAACTTCTGTGTTCTGTTTTCACACCAACCCCATGAGACCTTAACTTATGGAAATTGGAACTCTACTGGGACCACTATTTGGCAAAAAGACCATGCGCCTTCTAGTAGTGAATGTGTGAAACATTTTATCAACGACTGTCTCTTGGAACAAGTCTAGCGATATGTAGCAGAATACAGAGGACATAGTAGCACTGTAAACATGTTTTGTGACCAAATAGCACGTAAAATGGTTTCCATTTCCACTAACCATATGATTTTAGGCTACAAAGTAAACCGAACAACATCTGATGACAATATTGTGACACAAGTTCGTATCAATACACAACAGACGACAAAGGAACCTGTAACTAAACCACTCGTGAAATTTTGTAGTACGTAAAATGTGGGTCAATAAAGTAAAATTACAGTCACTGTATTCTTCAGACGTTTAGAAATACACAAAAATTTTTGTCGATGGTCCATTATTTCTAGTGTTGCACAACCCTACGCACATAATTATTATTTTCAGTTCTGAGCTTCTAACTTTAATTTACCCCCAATCAACGGGCAGTTCGGTTGCGGAGTCTCTGGCAACGTGGTGCCTGTACTACAAGTACCGTGTGGATAAAGCGCATATAGACTATACTCTTGCAAAAAGCACGAAAAGATCTGAAAGTACGTCAAAAATGTGTTCCTAATCTTAATTTGTACCAGAATTATGGTATTGTTTTTGAAGTGCGTGAAATTTTCAATCCTGTTAAACAGATTCAGACTAATCACCTCGTATCTGGACAGCTATTAAACTCATTGCAACAAAGCCTTCAAAAGTTTTTTTTATCGCAGTGCGTTTGATTTGTATAAATTTCGGAAAGTGGCGGCTTTAGCAATTTTATCAATATTTAAATCGTAAGAAATACGAAATTTTCTTTTCGTGTATCCCACAAAAATTGTGTAAAAACTTGAAATTCTCATTTACTCTCATCTCTGTCTCAACACCTCTAAAACCTGTTCTCATTTTTAATCAGGATCGGAGTTGCGTTTCGTTCTTGAAATATCGACATTTCACGTCCGGAAAAGTGTCCTCCTTTACAAATGGCAGACAGTGCCTTTCGCAGCGGGAACGCCACCGCAGTGGGAGATAATAACACCAGGTGCCATTGTTGGACTGGAGGTTGAGAGCAGTTCAGCCCCCTAGCCGCCAGATACCTACTAATTTAAACTGGCTACACATTAGGCGCACTCTCATAGACTGCAAGTAATGACCAACACTCGTGGTCACTCTGCAGGATGTCTCACAAGATTTGTTCGAGAAGTTCGCTAGGGATGTGGTACCATATCTATGAAGAGTGGCTGTTCACTAGCCCCTTCTTAAATGCTTTGCCATTCTAGCACTCATTATCTATAATGAATATAGACTGTAGAGGCCTGTAGAATTCGATGAACGTCTGACACTTACCAGTAGAGAGAAAGCGGAGCCTACTGTTCTCTTCATCATTATCAATGATAGCTTGTAAGCCTGTATTCCTCAAAGAACTTAAAATACTAATCAGACAGATGTCATGAAATAGCAGCGTAACTTCCTGTGCGAGGCTTTTGTTCCGTTTCGTCAATTTTTAGATCTTATATCCCTTATTGTGCACTTTAATTTTATCGCTTACAGTTCTTCGTAATGTGGAATGAGTCGATAAAAATTGAAAGGCTGTTTTCTTTAAACCCAGTTTTCTTTAAACAACTCTGTTCATTGTTTCATTTGCTGTTTGATTCGAAGCAACATTAACACTTTGGTCGATGTGATATACCACCGAAATTATAACCTGTTAATGTTGACCTTGCATTATTTAGAGTGGTAACTACTGCATTAGGCCTTTACAGCTGCCACAACTAGAGGGGTTTAGAAGATACTAACAGGATACTCTTTCTGCGGTATATCAGTTCGATCAGAGTGCTAAAGAGCTTCAAGGTGAAGGCGTAGTTGCTTCAAGATCAACTGCAAATAAATTAAAACTATTCAGCGAGCGAAAGAAATAATGATAAAAGCCTTTATTCTCAGTAACGAAATATTACGCAGCTGACATCGCCAGTTGCGATATGGTAGCAACAAGATTGAAATACTGATCGCGGTTACCATGTAGTGGTAATTTTTATTCTTCTGGAGAATTCAGGAAAAATTGTGACAATAAATAAAAGGTGTACATTCAGAATGGTGAATGATTTCTGTAGCAATACCACAGGGATCAATATTGGGTCCGTTTTTGTTCTTGTTACACGGCAGTAATTGTACGCTGGTCCGTTCCCATCCATGTCTCGCAAGCAGTTTCACACAGAGTTAACGCACTGCAATGGAATTGCTGACCATCAGATCAGAGATTCGTGAGTAGTCTGCAAACGCAGCTCAGATTAACATTTCGCATAACCAGTGTTTCGATCTCCTGCACTCACATTGGAGCACAAACAGGTACTTTGAGCAAATTTCAGTCACATGGTTGTAAATGCGTATCGAGTTTCTCTCATGTTGATTACTGGTACTCGAATGTTTAGCACAGCGAATGAAGCTGGTTCATTGAGGGCGCATTTAAATCATGTAAATGTTCTTACACTCGCGCTGCCAGTTTGCTGAGTGATACATTTCGATAGTGTATTTGCATGTCATACATCCATTAACTCATTTCTGTAAGTAATTGTGTTTCTTCCACACGCTACTTTCAATGCCCCCCCCCCCCCATTTGTCAGTAAGATACGGTAAATGTTTTTAAAGGGTTGACTTTGTTGTGCTACTTGTGATTAAATTGCCTTTTCGTTTTGATGTCATAACGAATACGTTTTGTTAATGAAGGAACGTCCCAGCATATTTGAGTTTACTCTGATCAGTCAAAACGTGACGACCGCCTATGTGTAACCGAGCTGATCCAATGTTGACTTGCAACAATCGTATGTGTGCTCGTGAAATGGATTCTACTACTCTTTGGTGTTCCCCTAGTATAGTTAATTTTAAACGTTCAGCCAAAGTAGAGCTCTATCTGCAAACTATAACAAGAATCGGTCGCTATGATAGCATTCTATAGGATTCCAAAAGCGTCCAATAGTTTTCGAAGTAAGCAAGGTTTGAGCAAGGAGCACAACTTAAATTAATTAGCGTACTCCTCATATCACTGTTATACAACTTTGCCATTGTAACGCGGACTTTTGTCCCGCTGTTGCTGTTGCAAATTCGCGAAACTGCAACAAGCACAGTTACATAACGTACTAACAGCCAAAGACTTTGACCCCGTTTTTTTTTCTTCTCAACGCCCGCCACGATTTCCTTTCCCATGCCAACCTCTTCGTATGAGTGTAGCCCTCACAGACAACGTCCTTATTTATTTGTTGAACGCATTCAAATCTCTGTCTTTCCCTACGGTCCGCAGCTCGTGGTCGTGCGGTAGCGTTCTCGCTTCCCACGCCCGGGTTCCCGGGTTCGATTCCCGGCGGGGTCAGGGATTTTCTCTGCCTCGTGATGACTGGGTGTTGTGTGATGTCCTTAGGTTAGTTAGGTTTAAGTAGTTCTAACAAGGGAATCTCCCCATCGCACCCCCCTCAGATTTAGTTATAAGTTGACACAGTGGATAGGCCTTGAAAAACTGAACATAGATCAATCGATCAATCGAGAAAACAGGAAGAAGTTGTGTGGAACTATGAAAAAAATAGTAAAATATACAAACTGAGTAGTCCATGCGCAAGATAGGCGACATCAAGGAAAATGTAAGATTAGGAGCGCCGTGGTCCCGTGGTTAGCGTGAGTAGCTGCAGAATGAGAGGTCCTTGGTTCAAGTCTTCCCTCGAGTGAAAAGTTTAATTTTTCAGTTTATGTGAAAAACTCTTATGTTTTCATCACTTTTTTTGGAGTGATTATCACATCCACAAGAAAACCTGAATCGGGCAACGTAGAAGAATCTTTTTACCCATCCGCTAAGTGTACAAATTAGGTGGGTCGACAACATATTCCTGTCATGTGACGCACATGCCGTCACCAGTGTCGTATAGAATATATCAGATGTGTTTTCCTGTGGAGGAATCGGTTGACCTATGACCTTGCGATCAAATGTTTTCGGTTCCCATTGGAGAGGCAAGTCCTTTCGTCTACTAATCGCACGGTTTTGCGGTGCGGTCGCAAAACACAGACACTAAACTTATTACAGTGAACAGAGACGTAAATGAACGAACGGACAGATCATAACTTTGCGATAGTAAAGAAAGTAAAATTTTCAGTCGAGTGAAGACTTGAACCAAAGTCCTCTCGTTCCGCAGCTACTCACGCTAACCACGGGACCACGGCGATCCTAACCTCATATTCTCCTTGATGTAGCTTATCTTGCGCATGGACTACTACGTTTGTATATTTTACTAATTTTTTTTCATAGTTCCACACAACTTCTTCCTGTTTTCTCGATTGATCTGTGTTCCGTTCTTCAAGGCCTATCCACTGTGCTAACTTATAACTAAATCTGAGGGGGGTGCGATGGGGAGGTTCCCTTGTAAGTTCTAGGGGACTGATGACCGTAGATGTTAAGTCCCATAGTGCTCAGAGCCATTTTTTTCTTTCCCTACAGTTTAGGATAGTTGTGAACTGACGCTGGCAAGAGTACGAGGTGACGGCTTGTGAATTCACAACCAGGGCTGAAATGGAGTGATACACTGCATGGGAAGTCAAAATTCTTTATTTGAACCTATTTTGTAGTATTACAATCGTTGTAACTGAATACACGGAAGTAGGGGCAACAAACTTGCAACTTGTTCTTACTGTCAAATTATACACTCCTGGAAATTGAAATAAGAACACCGTGAATTCATTGTCCCAGGAAGGGGAAACTTTATTGACACATTCCTGGGGTCAGATACATCACATGATCACACTGACAGAACCACAGGCACATAGACACAGGCAACAGAGCATGCACAATGTCGGCACTAGTACAGTGTATATCCACTTTTCGCAGCAATGCAGGCTGCTATTCTCCCATGGAGACGATCGTAGAGATGCTGGATGTAGTCCTGTGGAACGGCTTGCCATGCCATTTCCACCTGGCGCCTCAGTTGGACCAGCGTTCGTGCTGGACGTGCAGACCGCGTGAGACGACGCTTCATCCAGTCCCAAACATGCTCAATGGGGGACAGATCCGGAGATATTGCTGGCCAGGGTAGTTGACTTACACCTTCTAGAGCACGTTGGGTGGCACGGGATACATGCGGACGTGCATTGTCCTGTTGGAACAGCAAGTTCCCTTGCCGGTCTAGGAATGGTAGAACGATGGGTTCGATGACGGTTTGGATGTACCGTGCACTATTCAGTGTCCCCTCGACGATCACCAGTGGTGTACGGCCAGTGTAGGAGATTGCTCCCCACACCATGATGCCGGGTGTTGGCCCTGTGTGCCTCGGTCGTATGCAGTCCTGATTGTGGCGCTCACCTGCACGGCGCCAAGCACGCATACGACCATCATTGGCACCAAGGCAGAAGCGACTCTCATCGCTGAAGACGACACGTCTCCATTCGTCCCCTCCATTCACGCCTGTCGCGACACCACTGGAGGCGGGCTGCACGATGTTGGGGCGTGAGCGGAAGACGGCCTAACGGTGTGCGGGACCGTAGCCCAGCTTCATGGAGACGGTTGCGAATGGTCCTCGCCGATACCCCAGGAGCAACAGTGTCCCTAATTTGCTGGGAAGTGGCGGTGCGGTCCCCTACGGCACTGCGTAGGATCCTACGGTCTTGGCGTGCATCCGTGCGTCGCTGCGGTCCGGTCCCAGGTCGACGGGCAAGTGCACCTTCCGCCGACCACTGGCGACAACATCGATGTACTGTGGAGACCTCACGCCCCACGTGTTGAGCAATTCGGCGCTACGTCCACCCGGCCTCCCGCATGCCCACTGTACGCCCTCGCTCAAAGTCCGTCAACTGCACATACGGTTCACGTCCACACTGTCGCGGCATGTTACCAGTGTTAAAGACTGCGATGGAGCTCCGTATGCCACGGCAAACTGGCTGACACTGACGGCGGCGGTGCACAAATGCTGCGCAGCTAGCGCCATTCGACGGCCAACACCGCGGTTCCTGGTGTGTCCGCTGTGCCGTGCGTGTGATCATTGCTTGTACAGCCCTCTCGCAGTGTCCGGAGCAAGTATGGTGGGTCTGACACACCGGTGTCAATGTGTTCTTTTTTCCATTTCCAGGAGTGTATATATTACAGAGCTTAGCGCTGGAAACTTGACACTGTAGCAGTCAAAGGGAGAAAATCAGCACAATGGCGGATCATATGAAAACAATGGTTAAATGCCTTGGAACGTAGGAGACGAACCTACAGTGAAAGTACACTCACTGGATTTAAAACTAATGAAAAATTCCGAACTAATTTAGCTAAATGAACACTAACCTTAATTCAGATGGTTATGGGACGGTCAAAAAAAGAGATCTTTGATGCTGTAGTATTACGCTGACCATCTCGTCACTGCAAAAAATAATGATGCAAATTAGAAAATACCGAATTTATTAAGAACGTCATTGGGAAACTGACTTGTTGTGCCAGTACGAAAGTTTTTGTTCCAAGTGTCATTAACACAGAGGCAGTACGTTTTGTTTCTGATAATAAAAGTACGGAAATACAATAATAATATTTTAACTGGAAGTATTGCAATTAACAAGAACCATTTCAGATTTATTTTAAATTTTTGTAGGAGTATAACAGAAATTAAAAAAAAAACTCTCGGTACTGACGTCTGTTCCTTACACAACTCCATTCTTGCTATTGTTTGTTGCAAAATTGACAGTCTACAGAATGTCTACAGGTCTTTCTGTTTTGTAGCTGACAAACATGGCTGGTCTTTCAGTTGGAGTAGTGCATGGCATACATTAACCGAGGTCTTCCCTCTTTTGAATACGTTGACGTATTTCATTCTTCTGCTTCAGAGTAAGTATTTTATGTAGCTGTTTGAGATGGAGGAGCATGAGACACTTTGATCACACTGGTTTAGGAGACCTTACAAGCCTGCATTGGCAACAGTGTTTCAGCAGCATCTTTAAGTCAAAGAAGTCAGTTGTATACACTGGAATTATACGGAATGAGTTCATAGCTTTAGCAAACTGAACAATCTTGTGTAAATCCATCGACACAAAGACTTTACTTACCTTTCTCCGTTTCTTTATAATTGTGAAATCTCTCTCGCAGCTCAAAAAGATGTGCCCACTCACCAAAAACTTCTGTGTTCTGTTTTCACACCAACCCCATGAGACCTTAACTTATGGAAATTGGAACTCTACTGGGACCACTATTTGGCAAAAAGACCATGCGCCTTCTAGTAGTGAATGTGTGAAACATTTTATCAACGACTGTCTCTTGGAACAAGTCTAGCGATATGTAGCAGAATACAGAGAACATAGTAGCACTGTAAACATGTTTTGTGACCAAATAGCACGTAAAATGGTTTCCATTTCCACTAACCATATGATTTTAGGCTACAAAGTAAACCGAACAACATCTGATGACAATATTGTGACACAAGTTCGTATCAATACACAACAGACGACAAAGGAACCTGTAACTAAACCACTCGTGAAATTTTGTAGTACGTAAAATGTGGGTCAATAAAGTAAAATTACAGTCACTGTATTCTTCAGACGTTTAGAAATACACAAAAATTTTTGTCGATGGTCCATTATTTCTAGTGTTGCACAACCCTACGCACATAATTATTATTTTCAGTTCTGAGCTTCTAACTTTAATTTACCCCCAATCAACGGGCAGTTCGGTTGCGGAGTCTCTGGCAACGTGGTGCCTGTACTACAAGTACCGTGTGGATAAAGCGCATATAGACTATACTCTTGCAAAAAGCACGAAAAGATCTGAAAGTACGTCAAAAATGTGTTCCTAATCTTAATTTGTACCAGAATTATGGTATTGTTTTTGAAGTGCGTGAAATTTTCAATCCTGTTAAACAGATTCAGACTAATCACCTCGTATCTGGACAGCTATTAAACTCATTGCAACAAAGCCTTCAAAAGTTTTTTTTATCGCAGTGCGTTTGATTTGTATAAATTTCGGAAAGTGGCGGCTTTAGCAATTTTATCAATATTTAAATCGTAAGAAATACGAAATTTTCTTTTCGTGTATCCCACAAAAATTGTGTAAAAACTTGAAATTCTCATTTACTCTCATCTCTGTCTCAACACCTCTAAAACCTGTTCTCATTTTTAATCAGGATCGGAGTTGCGTTTCGTTCTTGAAATATCGACATTTCACGTCCGGAAAAGTGTCCTCCTTTACAAATGGCAGACAGTGCCTTTCGCAGCGGGAACGCCACCGCAGTGGGAGATAATAACACCAGGTGCCATTGTTGGACTGGAGGTTGAGAGCAGTTCAGCCCCCTAGCCGCCAGATACCTACTAATTTAAACTGGCTACACATTAGGCGCACTCTCATAGACTGCAAGTAATGACCAACACTCGTGGTCACTCTGCAGGATGTCTCACAAGATTTGTTCGAGAAGTTCGCTAGGGATGTGGTACCATATCTATGAAGAGTGGCTGTTCACTAGCCCCTTCTTAAATGCTTTGCCATTCTAGCACTCATTATCTATAATGAATATAGACTGTAGAGGCCTGTAGAATTCGATGAACGTCTGACACTTACCAGTAGAGAGAAAGCGGAGCCTACTGTTCTCTTCATCATTATCAATGATAGCTTGTAAGCCTGTATTCCTCAAAGAACTTAAAATACTAATCAGACAGATGTCATGAAATAGCAGCGTAACTTCCTGTGCGAGGCTTTTGTTCCGTTTCGTCAATTTTTAGATCTTATATCCCTTATTGTGCACTTTAATTTTATCGCTTACAGTTCTTCGTAATGTGGAATGAGTCGATAAAAATTGAAAGGCTGTTTTCTTTAAACCCAGTTTTCTTTAAACAACTCTGTTCATTGTTTCATTTGCTGTTTGATTCGAAGCAACATTAACACTTTGGTCGATGTGATATACCACCGAAATTATAACCTGTTAATGTTGACCTTGCATTATTTAGAGTGGTAACTACTGCATTAGGCCTTTACAGCTGCCACAACTAGAGGGGTTTAGAAGATACTAACAGGATACTCTTTCTGCGGTATATCAGTTCGATCAGAGTGCTAAAGAGCTTCAAGGTGAAGGCGTAGTTGCTTCAAGATCAACTGCAAATAAATTAAAACTATTCAGCGAGCGAAAGAAATAATGATAAAAGCCTTTATTCTCAGTAACGAAATATTACGCAGCTGACATCGCCAGTTGCGATATGGTAGCAACAAGATTGAAATACTGATCGCGGTTACCATGTAGTGGTAATTTTTATTCTTCTGGAGAATTCAGGAAAAATTGTGACAATAAATAAAAGGTGTACATTCAGAATGGTGAATGATTTCTGTAGCAATACCACAGGGATCAATATTGGGTCCGTTTTTGTTCTTGTTACACGGCAGTAATTGTACGCTGGTCCGTTCCCATCCATGTCTCGCAAGCAGTTTCACACAGAGTTAACGCACTGCAATGGAATTGCTGACCATCAGATCAGAGATTCGTGAGTAGTCTGCAAACGCAGCTCAGATTAACATTTCGCATAACCAGTGTTTCGATCTCCTGCACTCACATTGGAGCACAAACAGGTACTTTGAGCAAATTTCAGTCACATGGTTGTAAATGCGTATCGAGTTTCTCTCATGTTGATTACTGGTACTCGAATGTTTAGCACAGCGAATGAAGCTGGTTCATTGAGGGCGCATTTAAATCATGTAAATGTTCTTACACTCGCGCTGCCAGTTTGCTGAGTGATACATTTCGATAGTGTATTTGCATGTCATACATCCATTAACTCATTTCTGTAAGTAATTGTGTTTCTTCCACACGCTACTTTCAATGCCCCCCCCCCCCCATTTGTCAGTAAGATACGGTAAATGTTTTTAAAGGGTTGACTTTGTTGTGCTACTTGTGATTAAATTGCCTTTTCGTTTTGATGTCATAACGAATACGTTTTGTTAATGAAGGAACGTCCCAGCATATTTGAGTTTACTCTGATCAGTCAAAACGTGACGACCGCCTATGTGTAACCGAGCTGATCCAATGTTGACTTGCAACAATCGTATGTGTGCTCGTGAAATGGATTCTACTACTCTTTGGTGTTCCCCTAGTATAGTTAATTTTAAACGTTCAGCCAAAGTAGAGCTCTATCTGCAAACTATAACAAGAATCGGTCGCTATGATAGCATTCTATAGGATTCCAAAAGCGTCCAATAGTTTTCGAAGTAAGCAAGGTTTGAGCAAGGAGCACAACTTAAATTAATTAGCGTACTCCTCATATCACTGTTATACAACTTTGCCATTGTAACGCGGACTTTTGTCCCGCTGTTGCTGTTGCAAATTCGCGAAACTGCAACAAGCACAGTTACATAACGTACTAACAGCCAAAGACTTTGACCCCGTTTTTTTTTCTTCTCAACGCCCGCCACGATTTCCTTTCCCATGCCAACCTCTTCGTATGAGTGTAGCCCTCACAGACAACGTCCTTATTTATTTGTTGAACGCATTCAAATCTCTGTCTTTCCCTACGGTCCGCAGCTCGTGGTCGTGCGGTAGCGTTCTCGCTTCCCACGCCCGGGTTCCCGGGTTCGATTCCCGGCGGGGTCAGGGATTTTCTCTGCCTCTTGATGACTGGGTGTTGTGTGATGTCCTTAGGTTAGTTAGGTTTAAGTAGTTCTAACAAGGGAATCTCCCCATCGCACCCCCCTCAGATTTAGTTATAAGTTGACACAGTGGATAGGCCTTGAAAAACTGAACATAGATCAATCGATCAATCGAGAAAACAGGAAGAAGTTGTGTGGAACTATGAAAAAAATAGTAAAATATACAAACTGAGTAGTCCATGCGCAAGATAGGCGACATCAAGGAAAATGTAAGATTAGGAGCGCCGTGGTCCCGTGGTTAGCGTGAGTAGCTGCAGAATGAGAGGTCCTTGGTTCAAGTCTTCCCTCGAGTGAAAAGTTTAATTTTTCAGTTTATGTGAAAAACTCTTATGTTTTCATCACTTTTTTTGGAGTGATTATCACATCCACAAGAAAACCTGAATCGGGCAACGTAGAAGAATCTTTTTACCCATCCGCTAAGTGTACAAATTAGGTGGGTCGACAACATATTCCTGTCATGTGACGCACATGCCGTCACCAGTGTCGTATAGAATATATCAGATGTGTTTTCCTGTGGAGGAATCGGTTGACCTATGACCTTGCGATCAAATGTTTTCGGTTCCCATTGGAGAGGCAAGTCCTTTCGTCTACTAATCGCACGGTTTTGCGGTGCGGTCGCAAAACACAGACACTAAACTTATTACAGTGAACAGAGACGTAAATGAACGAACGGACAGATCATAACTTTGCGATAGTAAAGAAAGTAAAATTTTCAGTCGAGTGAAGACTTGAACCAAAGTCCTCTCGTTCCGCAGCTACTCACGCTAACCACGGGACCACGGCGATCCTAACCTCATATTCTCCTTGATGTAGCTTATCTTGCGCATGGACTACTACGTTTGTATATTTTACTAATTTTTTTTCATAGTTCCACACAACTTCTTCCTGTTTTCTCGATTGATCTGTGTTCCGTTCTTCAAGGCCTATCCACTGTGCTAACTTATAACTAAATCTGAGGGGGGTGCGATGGGGAGGTTCCCTTGTAAGTTCTAGGGGACTGATGACCGTAGATGTTAAGTCCCATAGTGCTCAGAGCCATTTTTTTCTTTCCCTACAGTTTAGGATAGTTGTGAACTGACGCTGGCAAGAGTACGAGGTGACGGCTTGTGAATTCACAACCAGGGCTGAAATGGAGTGATACACTGCATGGGAAGTCAAAATTCTTTATTTGAACCTATTTTGTAGTATTACAATCGTTGTAACTGAATACACGGAAGTAGGGGCAACAAACTTGCAACTTGTTCTTACTGTCAAATTATACACTCCTGGAAATTGAAATAAGAACACCGTGAATTCATTGTCCCAGGAAGGGGAAACTTTATTGACATATTCCTGGGGTCAGATACATCACATGATCACACTGACAGAACCACAGGCACATAGACACAGGCAACAGAGCATGCACAATGTCGGCACTAGTACAGTGTATATCCACCTTTCGCAGCAATGCAGGCTGCTATTCTCCCATGGAGACGATCGTAGAGATGCTGGATGTAGTCCTGTGGAACGGCTTGGCATGCCATTTCCACCTGGCGCCTCAGTTGGACCAGCGTTCGTGCTGGACGTGCAGACCGCGTGAGACGACGCTTCATCCAGTCCCAAGCATGCTCAATGGGGGACAGATCCGGAGATATTGCTGGCCAGGGTAGTTGACTTACACCTTCTAGAGCACGTTGGGTGGCACGGGATACATGCGGACGTGCATTGTCCTGTTGGAACAGCAAGTTCCCTTGCCGGTCTAGGATGGTAGAACGATGGGTTCGATGACGGTTTGGATGTACCGTGCACTATTCAGTGTCCCCTCGACGATCACCAGTGGTGTACGGCCAGTGTAGGAGGTCGCTCCCCACACCATGATGCCGGGTGTTGGCCCTGTGTGCCTCGGTCGTATGCAGTCCTGATTGTGGCGCTCACCTGCGCGGCGCCAAACACGCATACGACCATCATTGGCACCAAGGCAGAAGCGACTCTCATCGCTGAAGACGACACGTCTCCATTCGTCCCTCCATTCACGCCTGTCGCGACACCACTGGAGGCGGGCTGCACGATGTTGGGGCGTGAGCGGAAGACGGCCTAACGGTGTGCGGGACCGTAGCCCAGCTTCATGGAGACGGTTGCGAATGGTCCTCGCCGATACCCCAGGAGCAACAGTGTCCCTAATTTGCTGGGAAGTGGCGGTGCGGTCCCCTACGGCACTGCGTAGTATCCTATGGTCTTGGCGTGCATCCGTGCGTCGCTGCGGTCCGGTCCCAGGTCGACGGGCACGTGCACCTTCCGCCGACCACTGGCGACAACATCGATGTACTGTGGAGACCTCACGCCCCACGTGTTGAGCAATTCGGCGGTACGTCCACCCGGCCTCCCGCATGCCCACTATACGCCCTCGCTCAAAGTCCGTCAACTGCACATACGGTTCACGTCCACGCTGTCGCGGCATGCTACCAGTGTTAAAGACTGCGATGGAGCTCCTTATGCCACGGCAAACTGGCTGACACTGACGGCGGCGGTGCACAAATGCTGCGCAGCTAGCGCCATTCGACGGCCAACACCGCGGTTCCTGGTGTGTCCGCTGTGCCGTGCGTGTGATCATTGCTTGTACAGCCCTCTCGCAGTGTCCGGAGCAAGTATGGTGGGTCTGACACACCGGTGTCAATGTGTTCTTTTTTCCATTTCCAGGAGTGTACATGCCGAAGATAATCTTTACCGACCGGATGCATTTCGCCGATAACGTGCAACATTGCCTCTAGCCTTACTAGTAGCCTCAGTTTGGCGAGGACGCTTGTTGTACCAGGGACAGATGGACAGAGAAAGAACAAGCTCCCTACTAGACAAGTAACGGTATATATTTAATTAGGAACAGCATAAATAACGACCCCGTCGTAGTCACGTAGGCTACCATTGAATTATTCATTGAAGAACACAAGAAGGAACTTCTGAATGTAGTGTGCACTGTTACAGTCTCATAGTTTTGTTAATCGATGACACTTCTTAATTAGGTGTGCGTGATGAAGCACAAACTCTGTGAGTCGTAGTCCAGCGTCTGTGTGCCGACAGGAAACAAACTGGACTGCAGCCTGGTGTTCACAAGAATAAAGTCTATGATAGTACTATACAAATTCCGATGACCTGAGTCCCCAGGCGCCATGCTCGGAGATGACAGGCTGCTCAAGAGGGTGAAGCTGGTGAAGACAAAGTTAGAGTCCCCAAAGATCACAGTCAGTGGGACTAAGACTTTGGACTGACGAACTTGCAACGCAGGAGTACAGTGCTTGTTAAGACGGAGAACAAATCTGTGGCCAGAGTCTCGCAGTAAACCGTCTGGCTGCTCTGTGTCAGTGGCCGGACTGTGTCCTGCTTTGGCTGCTGAGTCTGACAGGTTCCGTGGGAAACAGACTGACAAGGGGGCGTTACAGCCTCGGAAATTCAGTTCGGGAGACACTCCACAGGATAGTAGCGGTCTCGCACTGCCTCGTGGGCGATCCAGGTTCCATTCTACCTTCTTATAACCTTTTATTTTGTGTTTTAAATTGTTTCAAAAATTATAACAACTTTTAAATAAAGTTAATGACCTAAAATATTAGCCTTTAAATCATAAAGAATTTTATCTTTAGTGATATGATTATTACAGAAAATTAACATAAAATATCCATTACAATTAATACTTCTTTTTAAAAAGTTTTATAATTTCAAATGCATTTTAGTGGAGATAAATTAAAGCTGTGATTACAACTGTAACAAAATTTCGGATATGGTTTTATTTATGTAGAACGGTTCACAATATCATCTTTATGTGCTAATTTTGTATTTTACACAGAAGCGCTACAATAATAACTATGAAAACAATGAGAACAAAAAAAATATTTTGACATTTTGTAGAGTTTATGAAGGACGATTGCTTACACGAACAATAATCTTTTTTTAAATATCTGTTGGAAAACATATTCTATTAACAATCATAAAACATCTCTTTCAACATAACACCTGATTGCATGTCAATAAATTAAAAATTGGAAATCATAGTCGATGATCCGTTACTGATTTTGTTTTTGTACAGTCTTCACAGAAATTTATTTCTCTATTATTTTTAGTCAGATAAGCGCTATTTTGTATATGTCGTTAGATTTTTTGCGTACCTATGAAAACAGACGTCATGAGGTTGAACAGAAGTAGTACATTTTGGAGGGATCAGTTTAATTGTACATGTCGGTGATTTCTCGTCTTGTCCACCCCAAGAGTCAGCAATTAATAAAAACTGACCTTTTCCCACATAAGTTTGTAAACAACGGTTGAGATAGTCAATATATGGTCCTGTCGTTAGCTTCCCGGCTTAGGTGTAACATTTATTTCACAAATAATTTTTTTATGATTTAATTCATAATACCTTAGGTCACGAACTGTATTTAAAATTTGTTACAATTTTTAAACCAATTAACAACACTAAATAAAAAATGAACAGAAGGAAGATTCGAACATTAATCGCTCGCGTGGCAAGGCGGGTCCGTTACAGGCGCAGCCAATTCGCTTTGCTGCCGTTATGGCCGTGCGGTTCTAGGCGCTTCAGTCTGGAACTGCGGGACCGCTACGGTCGCAGGTTCGAATCCTGCCTCGGTCATGGATGTGTGTGATGTCTTTAGGTTAGTTAGGTTTAAGTAGTTCTACGTTCTAGGGGACTGATGACCACAGATGTTAAGTCCCATAGTGCACAGAGCCATTTGCCGTTATGTGTAAACAGACTGATGTATGAGCTGCTCGTAAACATTTAGACCCTTTTTCTCGGATTTTTTGGTTAGCGCGATTTACAATTTTTATGTGTGGACCCTTGAGGTATACTGCGAAGTCTCAATGAAGCGGGGTCAGTAGGCCCGCGTTGTTACTATTGTCATTCAGGACTGTTGTGTTCGTTGGTCGATGACGTGCCGCCAGCTGGCCCGTTATCCGGTAATCCGCCTAAACAATCTGTATTTGCTGGTGGACTACTTGTCCCGATTCAGCTATCCTTCCAAAAAAGATGGGAGACCATCTCGCCTCCTTGGAATCTGGCTGTGTCGGCGTTGCACCACTGAAGCCACCCACTGATTATTAGATAGAGTACAGCTACCAACTTGCTGGGAAGTTGATTACTAAGTTTCACCCGCTGTTCCAAATTCTTGCAGACATTTTCTATGTGATTAGGATCAGCTACTTTAGCGGGCCAGGCCAGACGCAGTAGAGAGTCTGAGTGTTCGTAAGACTTAATTTTGCAGCCCCGTGAACACGTTTGTTGTCGTCTTGGGAGTGTCCACAGTATGCTCATCGTGAAGGAAAGGGACCCACGTGGTCATTCTTCAAGTTGATATGTATGAGTCAGTCTGTGTCACGGTATGAAAAATACCCCATAAACGCCACAGAACCATATCTGTCCGCAATTAACCCTACAGACATTGCTGGTTAAACGCCGCATTGGGTCGCTGGTGCTCTCAACAATTTATGTGTTGTTTGACCTACTGAAAACGTGCACCTTTACAGTATGTGCCACTGTGAGTTGTGCTGTTATGACAAATTGTATGTCTATTGAGCATCGTCTCACTTGTGCATCAAGATTCTTGCTTTGGTGTCAGCCGCGCGGGGTAGTCGTGCGGTCTGAGGCGTCTTGTCACGGTTCGCGCAGCTTCCCCTTCGGAGGTTCGAGTCCTCCCCAGGCCATGAGAGTGTGTTGTTCTTAGCGTAAGTTAGCTTAAGTTAGATTAAGTAGTGCGTAAGCCTAGGGACCGATGAACTCAGCAGTTTGGTCCCATAGTACTTAACACAAATTTCCAATTTCCTTTGCTGTCATGAATGACGGGAATTCGTCAAGTGAAGCAGAACTGATATAGGCACTTTTCTGCTCCTGATCTGTAAAAATGATTTAGGCGACAATCTGAGCAGTTCTCTGAGATAGTTTGCAGGTGCTGTTGTCGTTTAATGTCTAGTAACGTTCCTCAAAAGATCAAAAGAAACTGAAAAATGATTCGGACATGATCCCTGCTTGGTGCAAAAAGTGGCAGTTGACTACGACCAATAAAAAGTGCGAGGTCATCCACATGAATGCAAAAAAAAGTGCGTCAAATTTAGGTTTCACGATAAATAACGGAAATTTCATAGTGTAGACTCTACTAAGTATCTATGGATTGCAGTAATATAGAACTTATATTGGAACCAACCCAGCAGAATTTCTGCATGGAAGGCGAATCAAAGACTGCGTTTTGTCAGAACACTTGGGAGATGCAACAAATCTACTACAGAGACTGCCTACGCCACGCTGCTCAGTCCTCTAATGAAGTGTTACTAAGCGGTATGCGATTCTTACCATATAAGACTGTCGGAGGACACCGAAAAACTTAAAGGAAGGACGCCTCATTTTAGGTTATCGCGAAGTTGGTGGGAGAGCTTTACGTATGAGCTTAAACAGCAGTTATTAAAACAAAGACTTGTTCATTGCGGCGTGAGATTTCCACGAAATTTCAACCGCCAACTTTTTCTCTCTAATCTCAAAATATTTTATTAATTCCCATCTACAAGGGGGGGGGGGGGGGGATAAATATCCATTAGGAGAAAGTCAGAGAAATCAGAGCTCACACGGAAAGATCTGAGTTTCCATTTATTGCAAGTGCTCTTAGAGAGGGGAACGGTCAAAAGATAGTCTAAAAGTGGTCCTATGAATCGTTTGACAAGCTCTTAAGTGTGAATTGCGGAGTAACCATGTAATACACTAACCAGCGGGCCGTATCGTGACTCAAACTTATAACACAAGGATTTAGTTCATGCGGATAACAAGTTCGAGGAATCTGGTGTTCGTGGAGTTATTTCCTTCGGATGGGTTGGAGAGAGAGTCGGAATAGCGATAGTAATGCGTATAGCCAATACTGGAAATCCATGCAGTATTTACCGCAGCGCGGCTCGAACACAATGATGTTGGAGTCAGTGATAAGTTGCTGTTAACTGCATCGCATGTGATACCTGTATGACAGACGCTAATCTGCGAAGCCCTCAGTAATTACCTCGTCACAGAGTCAAGTCGCTACTCTTCCCAAATAAAATGAAAACATGTGATCCTCTTCCGGGTAATTACTGAACATTAAAATTATCTCTCAGTCGTTCGTTGACAATATGCGCTTTGAAACCGACAACGTTAAAGTTACGGTTAAAAATGCAAATTAAAACCGAAACATTACTCCCTCAACTTTTTATGGTCAGAGTTTAACGCTCAATCGCCATAGAAGTAATTACTGGTGGGTATTTTAATTGGTGTATCACACCGCAGAATAGCCAACAATCAGAAGCTACCCACGAATGATAAATATTCTGGAGTGGTGTGTTTAAACACGTTGCCTCGGTGACGCAAGCCACTGAAATTTCGACGTATCAAATACTTATTGTCTTGTACAGCTTCTATCTTTATACATTTTCAAGGCGGATTCCTCACACCAAAGCAAGAACAGAAGTCCATACAACAGTAAGTCCGAAAACCGTTACTAGTGAAAGATCATTTTACGGAGTCATCAAGTTATAAATTCGTAACAAATGTCAAAAACTCCTCCATTTGCTTCTACATATAAGTGGGCTCTCACTTAAAATCATAGTTGGATGATAATCTTAATGTTACAGTTCAGACTACACGACAGCAGTAGGTTAAAGTATGGGCATGAATTGTAGTTGTGTGTGTGACGTTGCAGCATGTTCAGCCCGACAACTGGATTATTTCAGACGGCTTGTTACTCGAAAATATGGTTTTCCGATACAGTAGTACATTTCGTGGTACGGTATTTAAAAACTTAACTAAGTAATTATGTGATTACACTTTTATTTTAGTCTGTGAACTTGAGAATTGTTTCGCATTTGAGAGAGCAATTTCTGTCGAAAATTCTTTGCAACGGGCAGGGACAGATCGTCATACTAAACAGTCATAGACTTAGAAATGAAAATGGTGCCATCTGTTTAGCTAAAGAATAGCCAACACTCAAGGGTCACTTTGTAACTGTCTGGTAAGTCCTTATGTTTTATCTACACGACTTGTAGGCACTGTCGACAACTGCTTTATTTAGAATAGTCTTCCAGATTTATCAAAGGATGAGGATCAGAGGATACGAGTGGAATAAGTGTAGCTGTTGTGCTACTTGGCTTCAGCACATTTCACACATTTTGTTCAAGATGCTCTGGATGCAATATACTGTGGCACATGGGTATGTAGGGGAGGCCCTTGTGACAAGGCCTGCTGATCCTCCAAACATTAGTTCTCTGCATATTATATTTGCGGACATCTGAAACAATTCATTTATTCAGCAGACAATCCTACAGCATATACACTCTGTGATCAAAAGTATCCGGACAACTGACTGAAAATGACTTGCAGGTTCATGGCACCCTCCGTCGGTAATGCTGGAATTCATTATTGTGTTGGCCACCCTTGGCCTTGATGACAGCAGACATACGCTAAATCAGGTGCTGGGAGGTTTCTTTGGGAATGGCAGCCCATTCTTCACGGAGTGCTGTCTTAAGTAGAGGTAGAGGAGTCGGTCGGTGAGCTCCTGCACGAAGTCGGCGTTCCAAAACATCCCAAAGTTGTTCTATAGGATTCAGGTCAGGACTCCGTGCAGGCCAGTTCATTACAGGGATGTTACTGTCGTGTAACCACTCCACCACAGGCCGTGCATTATGAACAGGGGCTCGATTGTGTTGAAAGATGCAAGTGCCATCCCTGAATCGCTCTTCAACAGTGGGAAGCAAGAAGGCGCTTAAAACATCAATGTAGGCCTGTGCTGTGGTAGTGCCACTCAAAACAACAAGGAGTGCAAGCACCCTCCATGAAAAACGCGACCACACCATAACGCTACCGCCTCCGAATTTTACTGTTCATCACTCCACAAAACGTTTATCCATTGTTCGATCGTGCAATGTTTACGCTCCTTACACCAAGCGAGGCGTCGTTTGGCATTTACCGGCGTGATGTGTGGCTTATGAGCAGCCGCTCGACCATGAAATCCAAGTTTTCTCACATCCTGCCTGACTGTCATGGTGCACGCAGTAGATCCTGACGCAGTTTGGAATTCCTGTGTGATGGTCTGGATAGATGTCTGCTTATTACATATTACGAATCTCTTCACCTGTCGGCAGTCGATCTGTACGCTTTTATGCTGTACGTGTCCCTTCACGTTTCCACATCACTATTACATCGGAAACAGTGGACCCAGTGTGTGAAAATCTCGCGTACAGCCGTATGACACAAGTGACACCCAATCACCTGAGCACGTTCAAAGTCCGTGAGTTCGGCGGGGCGCCCCTTTCTGCTCTCTCACGATGTCTAATCACTACTGAGGTCGCTCATATGGAGTACCTGGCAGTAGGTGGTAGCACAATGCACCTCATATGAAAACGTATGTTTTTGGGGGTGTCCGGATACTTTTGATCACATAGTGTTCTATAGAAGCTCATCAAGGAGCCTGTGAGACTATTTGACACTACCCGGCTGTGTCTGAAATGGAGTATACATAGGTAGAAGCAAGCGAAGAACATATCGACTTCTCACATTTTAATGATGACGTTAATAATCAACAAGGTACGTGGTTTACGTTACTGTTAAACAATCTTTGGTCTTGTTCGGGGCACAGTCTTTGGCTCTCCGCAATCTGATACATTCTTAGAAGAAGTGTGGTAGGGGGCATGTGTTTATATAGGATTTTGTTCTTGTTTTGTGTGAGAAATCTTCCCCTCCCCCCTTTCCCCACCCCCATAGGTTGTAATCTATATTTGATACTCTTTGTATTTTAATTGAACAAAATAATGTAAATACACTCATAAAATGGTTTCTGTTTACGTATGGCTTTCGAATCAATCTATTCCTCCTTAGGTACCTGAATGTGGTCAATAAGGCTTAGTAGGAACGAAGCATCAAAAGAAACGTGCTCGGATTAAAACTCGTGTAAGGCAAAGATGGCGTCTGCCTCTCACGTTGGTGAACCAGTGTATGGAAGAAATAATGACGAAGTGAAGTGTAGGTTTAGCATTCGGATTAAAAGTCGCTACGGTCGCAGGTTCGAATCCTGCCTCTGGCAAGGACGTGTGTGATGTTCTCAGGTTAGTTAGGTTTAAGTAGTTCTAAGTTCTAGGGGACTGATGACCTCAGATGTTAAGTCCCATAGTGCTCAGAGCCATTTGAAATGATATCAGTGATTAGATTAGCCAATGATAATGTTATCCTCAATGAAATGTGAGAAAGTATCACACGGCCTGTTGACTGGGATAAACAATCTAATGAGCACAGAATTTGGATTGCGATTAAATCCAAAAAACTGCAATTAAGACATAATAAGCAGACTAGCATACCCAAAGAGGGTATCCCACGGCTAAAAGAAGTTTAATGGTATTAAACAGACCTGAATTGGAAGATAAAATTTCTGATGACGGACGTCTTGAGCACGACATTTATTGTATGATCACACGATTGCAGAAAAATCACTGGAAGCAGTTACGTCCATGAAATATCTAGGCGTATGCGCACGGAGCGATTTGAAGTGAACAACATAAAGTTAATCGCGCGTACGGCAGATATCAGATAAGATTCATTGGAAGAATTCTCAGGAAACATAGTGAATCAGGAAAGGAAATAGCCTACAAAACACTCATTCTACCAGTACTTGAAAATTGCCCGTCAGTGTGGGATCCGTAACACATTAGACTGATAGAGGAAATAGAGAAGATCCAAAGAAGAGCAGCAGGTTGCGTTACAGGGGAAAGCGTCACGAAGATGCTCGGTTAACTACAGTGGCAGACGCTGAAAAACAGGCGTTCTGCATCACTTTTTTTTTTAATTCCGATATATCGTACGTTCCTTGCAGCCACAAACAATATTCTCTTCCTCCAACGTATATCTAGCGGAAAGACCATCGAGATAAAGTTAGAAAGACTCGAGGCCACACGGAGGTTTACCATCAGTTGTTCTTCCTGCTCTGGCGTTAGGATTTGCATATTCTGTATAAGAAACAGTAGTAAATAATAATAGTGAGGCTGTCACTGTTGGTTGGTAATATTTACTGGCAAAATGCAAAATGGTTCAAATGGCTCTGAGCACTATGGGACTTAACATCTCAGGTCATCAGTCCCCTAGAACTTAAAACTACTTGAGCCCAACCAACCTAAGAACATCACACACATCCATGCCCAAGGCAGGATTCGAATCTGCGACCGTAGCGGTCGCGCGGTTCCAGACTGAAGCGCCTAGAACCGCTCGGCTACCGAGGCTGGCGGCAAAATGCAACCTAACACTAGATTGCGTACTTACGGATATCCTGTGTGGCCGTTTTTCATTACGACTTGAGAGGAGGGAGAGATTATTAATTGATCACCGATGCGTCGGTTCTCTGTTGTGTTCAGGAGACGTACGGACTGATTACGCGAAGGTGTTTCCTTAATCGACCTTTTGACCCCGATTGCCTTCATACAATCAGAATCTTCGATGAAAATACCTAAGGGACCTGTTTGAATATGAAAATGGAAATGAAAGCAAATTAGTGGAATTTTGCAAGAAAAAGATTAACGGATCGGGAGCTGAACACATTAGTGGCCTGCTAAATACAATCGAGACACCGCGATAAAGAGCGAACCTGTAACAAAGCTCACATACACTTTGAACATAATTTTTGGTTAGTGAAAGAAAAGAATAAGAAGAAAATTACTGCCTCGTGAAATATTAATATATTTTGAACAAATTGGCTTTAAACTTCTAGACATTGACAAACATACAATGAATACATGACTTATATCTGATATTTCTTTTGTACATGACGCAGTCCAATAATCGCTGTTTTGTCAGTCTGTTCCTTCCTAAAATTAAATGTCCTTGCATGTGCGTAAGTACATTATATCTTCACCCAAGGTACCGAAACGTTTGTTCGTCGTTTCACGTAGTTTTTACACAAAATAAAAGAACAACTTGTAGCTATGCTGTGTAGTACGTCTTAACATGTCGGCGACCAAAAGTACAAAGGGTAATTAAGTCTCTAGAATATTTCTTAACAAATGATAGATTGTTATTTATTCTGTTGCGCAACTTTCTTGCTATCAAGCTCTGCGGCAATGATTTTAAATATCTGCGCTCAGCGGGGCATAATGTTTGTTTAAAGTATTTAAACGCTGGACGCACGTCTTGGTATAAGCGCACATTAAAAAAATATTTCGTCTCTTTATTCTCGCGCTGTAATGCTTAGAATCTTGACGAACCACAGCTCATTGGCTGTCCTTTTCTTTTATGACAAATATCTCATATGCAAAGAATCTGAAATCGAATAATATTACACTGGGAACCACGCCCGACTTGAACAGGAAAATGGGGAAGTCTCAGTCGTACACAAAGTACACGCCGCCAAGCACAGTAAGGTTTCTTCTGGTGTATAAATGTAGATGAAGATGTAGAGATTATGTGGAAGTGAAAATTAGACTGTGGGAAAACCCAGAAACGATGGGAATCGAAGCGTCTGAGTCTGAGATGTGGTGTTACATGAGGAAGCTGAAAATGCAGCTATAGTAAAAGAGAAGACAAGGTTCTCTGTAGAATTTTTGACGAAAGAAATATGTAGTAAACGACGACTAGAAATGAGGCCAGGATGAGAAGTGTAGTGAACTCAGAGAATAACTTCCATATTTCTGTAGAGATCGTAAAAGGGAAAAAACTGTAGTGGAAGAGAAAGATTGGAATGTGCCAAACAAATAACCGATGTCGATGGTAAAACCTTCTTAATCGCTTTGCCGCATCGTCATACTCCTGTTCAAAGGTCTTCAGTGCTCGATGTTTCGATTCTTCTGCTGGGAGGATGCTTTCCAGGAGTCCACTGGTGTCCCTCGACAGCATCCACTCTTTTACATGAGGAAGCTTTCTTCACCTGTGCCAGTCTATTCCTCCTGCCTGATTTGATTTAGCATTATTGTATAATCTTGCTCAAAATGGTTCAAATGACTCTGAGCACTATGGGACTTAACATCTATGGTCATCGGTCCCCTAGAACGTAGAACTACTTAAACCTAACTAACCTAAGGACATCACAAAACACCCAGTCATCACGAGGCAGAGAAAATCCCTGCCCCCGCCGGGAATCTAACCCGGGAACCCGGGCACGGGAAGCGAGAACGCTATCGCACGACCACGAGCTGCGGACTATAATCTTGCTGTCCAAGAAGGAAGACCCAAGTAACGCATTTTAATTTTGAACCAAGTGGTGTGGATACCTTTGTCTGATTCAATCGAAGAGATGTACCAAGAAAAAAAAAAAAAAACTGACGGCTTCACCCTAATCTTCAGCCAAACAGCTTCTGATACTTCAGTCACTTCACATCACAGCACCCCCCCCCCCCCCCATTTCCTTGCCACCCATACCTCGATAAAAGCTGCAGAATTTTTTATTCCGACAATATGTGATCGAGATATACTCTGCATAGGAAGTTATTCCATACAGCTAAACAGCAAAGAGAAAAATAAAAGAAACAACTCTCTTTAAGTGATCTACATCTCGTATAGACATACGAAAGAGGCACATTCCGAGTTCTACAAGCAGGTATTCCCTGATTACACCCATCACTGAGTGATCAACTCTTCAAAATTATCATCAAAGTACATAACTCTGAGAGTGAAACTGACCTCATTAAAAAATAAACAAGGGGTAGATAGTGTTAATTAGGGACGTGGGATGAGCGGACGCCGTGCGTTGGTGCCGCAACACACCAGCCGCAGTGAAATATGGTTTCCTGTGTAATTATGCAAACATGCCCCAAGGCAACGCGCACGTGTACACTGGTTTCAAATGAGGGCGTGCTTCCCAATACTATCGCCCGCAAAGGCGATAATTTAGCGTCACTGATGATGTCAGCCACTCCGCTGATCCCAGCTAGCGGTGGCACTAATAAACATTTAACATTTAGCTTTTTCACTTCTGGTAAACTAACACAAATACATTGTTTTTTTGCAGAAACTGAAATATCTGTACAGAACGGGATTTGTATGCACAATGTTCTTAGGACTGCTACGAATCGATGAATTTCTACATGTTATGTCGTCAGTCATACGACCACACTGCCGCCACAGAGATCGATCCGCCGGATGCGATTCTCTCGATAAACGGAACAGGTGAGCGGCTGTGCTAGCCAAAGAGTACACAGCCAGTCGCAGTACTTATGCTCGCCGTGACGCCACTTCATGTGTAGCAAACGTGTAGTGCAGTAGTGCCAGTCTACAGTTCGTAGCCGCGCTCAGTGGTCAGCCAGTGCCATGTTAGTCATCGTCTGCAGCTCAGTCATTGCTGCCATCAACCAAATACTAAATTGGTGATCCCTTGATGCCTCAGAACATGTCCTACCAACCGATCCCTTCTTCTAGTCAAGTTGTGCCACAAACTCCTCTTCTCCCCAATTCTATTCAATATATGCTCATTCGTTATGTGATCTATCCATCTAATCTTCAGCATTCTTCTGTAGCAGCACATTTCGAAAGCTTCTATTCTCTTCTTGTCTAAACTATTTATCGTCCATGTTTCACTTCCATACATGGCTACACCCCATACAAATACTTTCAGAAACGACTTCCTGACACTTAACTCTATACTCGATGTTTCCTCGTTTTGCTTTTTGTTGATGTTCATCTTATATCGTCCTTTACGTCCATTTCGTTCAGTTGCTCTTCCAGGTCCTTTGCTGACTCTGACAGAATTACAATGTCATCGGCGAACCTCAAAGTTTTTATTTCTTCTCCATGGATTTTAATACCTATTCCGAATTTTTCTTTTGTTTCCTGTACTGCTTGCTTAATATACAGATTGAATAGCATCGGGGAGAGACTACAACCGTGTCACACTCCCTCGCAACCACTGCTCCCCTTTCATGTCCCTCGACTCTTATAATTGCCATCTGGTTTCTGTACAAATTGTAAATAGCCTTTCTCTCCCTGTATTTTACCCCTGCCAACTTCAGAATTTGAAAGAGAGTGTTCCAGTCAACATTGTCAAAAGCGTTCTCTAAGTCTACAAATGCTAGAAACGTAGGTTGGCCTTTCCTTAATCTATTTTCTAAGGTATGTCTTAGGGTCAGTATTGCCTCACGTGTTCCAACATTTCTACGGAATCCAAACTGATCTTCACCGAGGTCGGCTTCTACCAGTTTTTCCATTCGTCTGTAAAGAATTGGTGTTGGTATTTTGCAGCCAGACTTCAAATTCACCAGATTCGACATTCAAGATTACGAGACATTAATTCGTCACTGCAAAATTTGTGACTTGTAAATTATGTCATTCTACAGACGCTTTGTCTGCTCACGTAATTTTCAACCAACAGATCATGGGCTACAACCAAGTTCAGTGCTAAATACTTTCTTATTTTGTACTCCAGCTAATTACTTGTTTTTTCCTGTTGTAGCTACCAAGCAGTCTCGGCGTAGTAGAACCCACGTTTCCACCTCATTGGCTACCTCATATTTGCTACCTCATGTTGATGGACTCGGTTATGGTGGAAGATCGAGAGCCATCACTACAGAAGTCTTATTGATAACAGTGTTTATTTACATCGCACTACTGGCTAATTTCGTGTGTAAGTTACTATCTTTTGCATCTCGTACCCCTGAAAATGAGTCTAAAATTGCAATTTTGTAAATAAACGTACATTGAGGTGAGAAAGTCACGGGATAGCGATATGCACAAATACGGATGGCGGTAGCATCGCGTAGACAATGTATGAAAGGGCAGTGCATGGGCAGATTTTTTCCGAGGTGATTCATGTGAAAAGGTTTCCGACGTGATTGTGCAAGCACGACGGGAATTAACAGGGTTCGTAAGGGGAATGGTAGTGGGAGTCAGACGCATGAGACATTCCATTTCGGAGAACGTTAGGGAGTTCGGTTTTCTGAGATCCACTGTGTCAAGAGTGTGCTGAGAATATCAAATTTCAGGCATTATCTCTCAACGCGGACAGTGCAGTGACCGATGGCCTTCACTTAACGATCGAGACCAGCGGCGTTAAGTAGAGATCTCAGTGCTAACAAACAAGGAACACTGCGCGATATAATGGCAGAGATCAAATTGGTTCAAATTGGTTCAAATGGCTTTAAGCACTATGGGACTTAACATCTGAGGTCATCAGTCCCCTAGACTTAGAACTACTTAAACCTAACTAACCTAAGGACATCACATACGTCCATGCCCGAGGCAGGATTCGAACCTGCGACCGTAGCAGCAGTGCGGTTGAAGATTCAAGCGCCTAGAACCGCACGGCCACCGCGGCCGGCGTAGGAAGAACGTATCGGCTTGAAATTGCAGAGAAATTGAAGGTTCATGGGCTATGGCAGCGGACGACCGACGCGACTGCCTTTGCTAAGATCTACATCTACATCTACATGTATACTCCGCAAGCCACCCAACGTTGTGTGGAGGAGGGCACTTTACATGCCACTGTCATTACCTCGCTTTCCTGTTCCAGTCGCGTATGGTTCGCGGGAAGAACGACTGTGTGAAAGCCTCCGTGCACGATCTAATCTCTCTAAATTTACATTTGTGATCTCCTTGGGAGGTATAAGTAGGGGGAAGCAATATATTCGATACCTCATCCAGAAACGCACCCTCTCGAAGCCTGGCGAGCAAGCTACACTGCGATGCAGAGCGCCTCTCTTGCACAGTCTGCCACTTGAGTTTGTTAAACATCTCCGTAACCCTATCACGGTTACCAAATAACCCTGTGACGAAACGCGCCGCTCTTCTTTGGATCTTCTCTATCTCCTCCGTCAACCCGACCTGGTACGCATCCCACACTGATGAGCAATACTCAAGTATAGGTCGAACGAGTGTTTTGTAAGCCACCTCCTTTGTTGATGGACTACATTTTCTAAGCACTCTCCCAAGGAATCTCAACCTGGTACCCGCCTTACCAACAATTAATTTTATATGATCATTCCACTTCAAATCCTTCCGCACTCATACTCCCAGATATTTTACAGAAGTAACTGCTACCAGTGTTTGTTCCGCTATCATATAATCATACAATACAGGATCCTACTTTCTATGTATTCGCAATACATTACATTTGTCTATGTTGAGGGTCAGTTGCCACTCCCTGCACCAAGTGCCTATCCGCTGCAGATCTTCCTGCATTTCGCTACAATTTTCTAATGCTGCAACTTCTCTGTATACTACAGCATCATCCACGAAGAGCCGCATGGAACTTCCGACACTATCTACTAGGTAATTTATATATATTGTGAAAAGCAACGGTCCCATACCACTCCCCTGTGGCGCGCCAGAGGTTACTTTAACGTCTGTAGACGTCTCTCCATTGAGAACAACATGCTGTGTTCTGTTTGCTAAAAACTCTTCAATCCAGCCACACAGCTGGTCTGATATTCCGTAGGCTCTTACTTTGTTTATCAGGCGACAGTGCGGAACTGTATCGAACACCTTCCTGAAGTCAAGAAAAATAGCATCTACCTGGGAGCCAGTATCTAATATTTTCTGGGTCTCATGAACAAATAAAGCGAGTTGGGTCTCACACGATCGTTGTTTCCGGAATCCATGTTGGTTCCTACATAGTAGATTCTGTGTTTCCAAAAACGTCATGATACGCGAGCAAAAAACATGTTCTAAAATTCTACAACATATCGACGTCAGAGATATAGGTCTATAGTTTTGCGCATCTGCTCGACGACCCTTCTTGAAGACTGGGACTACCTGTCCTCTTTTCTAATCATTTGGAACCTTCCGTTCCTCTAGAGACTTGCGGTACACGGCTGTTAGAAGGGGGGCAAGTTCTTTCGCGTACTCTGTGTAGAATCGAATTGGTATCCCGTCAGGTCCAGGATGACTTTGCCTGCAGCGCCTCTCCTGGGCTCTTGACCATTTCGGTTGGACCCTAGACGGCTGGAAAGTTGTGACCTGATGAGATGAGTCCCGACTTATGTTGGTAAGAGCTGATGGTAGGGTTCGAGTGCGGTACAGAACCCACGAAACCATGGACCCAAGCTATCAACAAGGCACTGTGCAAGCTGGTGGTGCCTCCATAATGGTGAAGGCTGTGTTTGCGTGGAATGGATTGCGTTCTCTGGTTATGTTCAGCTACTTCGAGACTAATTGTAGCCAAGGACTTCAAGCTCCCAAACAACACCGGGAATTTTAAGGATGAGTGTGCCCCCTGTCAACGGACCACAGTTGTTCGCGATTGGTTTGAAGAACAAATGAACAACTGGAGAGAATTATTTTGCCTCTGAGATGGCCCTACTTGAATCCTATTGAAGACAATCGAGAGGTCAGATCGTGCAAAACTGGTGCACCGGCAACACTTTCGGAACTATGGACGGCTATATAGACTGCATGATTCAGTATTTCTGCAGAGGACTTTCAGTAACTTGTAGAGTCCATGCCATCTCCGGGCATAAGGAGATCCGACATGATATTAGAAAGTATCCCATGACTTTTGTCACCTCAGTGTTGTGAGAAAACGCGTTTTCTATTGGTCCAAACGCGATAATGCTCATCAGAATTACGACATCCTTACGTCCATCTTGAGACTTCAGCTACCTTTGAGCCACTTGTTAGCTTTTTGTGTCACATACTAAATGTAGGGCCGGCCGCTGTGGCCGAGCGGTTCTAGGCGCTTCAGTCCGGAACCGCGCAGTTCCTACGGTCGCAGCTTCGAATCCTAAGGCATGCATGTGTATGATGTCGTTAGGTTAGTTGCGTTTAAGTAGTTCTTAGTCTAGGGGACTGTTGACGTCAGATGTTAAGTTCCATAGTGCTTAGAGCCATTTGAACCATTTTTTTTTTAAATTAATGTAGGAACCATTTGGCGCAGTGACTTCCTCATACTCTTCACTTACCTTCTTAGGTAATTTATTCCTTGTTTCGGACCCTGTCTTTTCTTCTTTGTCTGCCAACATTTCTCTTCAGGCTTAAATTCTTTTTGTTATCTATTGGCAGCCTTTCAGGAAGCAAGAAATTTAAGGATTTGTGTTGTTAAACTGAATTTCGCAGCAGGGTTGCCTTCCTTCCCGCCCAGTCGGCAGCGGCAGTGATGCTGTATCGTTCTCAAAGTTTGACCAGAGGGTGTGGTTGACGCCGCAGCAGTGGGAGCCACGCCAAGCTTGCGGGTGGTTGTGAGGGGGGGGGGGGGATTGGCGCGACTTTGTTTACACCGATTCTTTTCGTCTCCATTTTAACCTGACTGCGAATGTCGCTCACAATAACCGGTTTCTGAAATAATCGATTTTCGCTTTTTTTATTGCTGTTACTTCCAGTAATAAACGTAGATTTCAAACAAAGACTGAAAAATTCTAATGGAGGTGAAGGAGCAGATCACAATTGACATGTGGCTGAGGCTGCGGCTGGAGTCAGTGTCATTGTGTCCATCAAAGATTGTGAAGATGAAGGAGACGGACACAGCGATAAAGAGAGCGAAAAGTCACAAGTTGTTAACTTCTCTGCATCGTCACTTTTGGATGGTATCAGCTTTTCATCTTGCATCAACCAGAAAATTAAAGGTTTAATTATTATCGAAATTTTATAGCAAGCCATAAAATTACAGAAATATAAATCAATTACCGTGTGTTACTATGATCTTCGTGGATGATTTTCTCCTTATGAGACGTCCAAAGTTTGTTGTTCCTCGTCCCGTTTTTAATCTCTTACAGCAAATGGAACATTGTACTTCATTGCTACCTCACGGCCGGCCGGTGTGGCCGAGCGGTTCTAGGTGCTTCAGTCTGGAACCGCGCGACCGCTACGATCGCAGGTTCGAATCCTGCCTTGGGCATGGATATGTGTGGTGTCCTTAGGTTGGTTAGGTTTAAGTAGTTCTAAGTTCTAGGGGACTAATGACCTCAGGTGTTAAGTCCCTTAGTGCTCAGAGCCATTTGAATCATTTTTTGCTACCGCACCCCGTAAAATACTTCCTAACTAGTGTGATCCTATTCTGCAATACAACTAGTGTCCGAGGACGACAGCGAAAAGCACCCAAGAGACCTCATACTGGCAAGCCTTAGAGACTGCACGTACATGCTTAGTATCTAATAGGGCATGCCACGCGGAAACAAGTACTTTACTATCTCTGCAGAGGTGCTTGTTACCTGTTTCTAAGTGTAGCAAGCCGTTGCTATTAATATAGTGGCGAATGCTTTCTCCTATGTCCGTAATTATTCAATACTACGGAGCAACGAAAATTTTACGAATGAAAATTACTCGTTTCTTTTAAAAAGTACTGTTATATTTAAAAACAAAGAAATTAACACCACTGTTATGACAAATTGGTAGGATGTCTTTTTTTCTTTTTACTCAGTCGTTAATGAAAAGTTAAAAAATCCTGTTATCACCCAGACCAAACACGTACCGAAAAATACCGATTATTCAGAACTGAGATACTGGTATCGGTCTTAAACAGTAGGTTTCTCCCATCCCTATGTACAACACACGAGAGATTAGTCAGCTGCACCGAGTGGTGACGACAACCTCATCTGGAAGCCAGCACCACCGCTGTGGTGAAAGCCTCGGGAGACAAGCATCTCGTCGGGGCGAACGATCTCCACTGTGGTTGAGGTTCTCTGTATTGGCGGTCTGAGCCTGGACTTTTTGGGCAGTGGGAGGTGCAGATACAGCCACTACTTCAGGCACTGCTGGAAATCGCAGAGGCTGGCAGCGGATGAGTCACGCAGCGGCGCCGGTCACGCTATGGGGTGCTATCAAGACTTGCGTTGGGTGTAGCGTGGCGGCCCACGTTGATGTTTGGCCAAATCTGCTTGGTGACAAGCAACTGGGACGGAAGTTCCCGTCCGTGACGTAGTGTGCTGCGGAGCGGAGCAGCCTGTCATGATGATCAACGAGGGGCGTGGCCGAGCTGTCGTGGACATGGACTATCTGGACGACAGACTGTGCCTTCTCCCGGATGCCAGAGAACAGGGCCAGCAGCCAGAGACGGGGGCCAGTGGAGCTTTGATATTGCTGTAGTGTACCGAACCCTAGGAGTGTGCTTTGGATGTCAACAGTGGTTGGTTGGCAGCTGGTAAGTGTTAGGCTGATGTTATTGTACTGAGCACACTGATGATGATGTTTGGCTTGTAGGGCGCTCAACTGCGCGGTCATCAGTGTCCAAAATTTTTTGACAGTCCAATTTTTTTTCACAGTCCAATCTAGCCACTGTCATGAACGATGAGAATGGAGATGAAATGAAGAGAACAACACAAACACCCAGTGTCTGGACAGAGAAAATCCCCAATCCGGCCGGGACTCGACACCGAGACCCCCTGATCCAGAGTTAGCAACGCTGGCCACTAGACCACGGGCTGCTGACACTAAGCACACTGATACAGGCATTGAATGGTGTGTGTTTGAATATGGCGTGTTCGTTATAAAGCTATACTGTACGTCGTTGCCATGTTGGCGTAAGAATGTATGTTCTGTAGTGTATTTTCGTGCTGGAGGATTGTTCAACTGTTGTACATAAGTTTTCTGAATTTTATATTGATGTTTGGCTTTATACAGGTTGGTCCATTGATCTTGTCGGGGCGAAATATCTCACGAAATAAGCCTCAAACGAAAAAACTACCAAGAACGAAACTTGTCTAGCTTGAAGGGGGAAACCACATGGTGCTACGGTTGGCCCGCTAGATGGCGTTGTTATTACACGTATTGCCAAATGCATTGAGGTTGACGGACAAGTTTTTGAGCATTTATTGCATTAACGTGGCATTTACAGCTAATCACGCTGTAACAGTATGCGTTCTCAGAAATGATAAGTTCACAAAGGCACATGTATCACATTGCAACAACCGAAATAAAATGTTCAAACCTACCTACGTTCTGTATTTTAATTTAAAAAACCTACCGGTTACCAATTGTTCGTCTAAAATTGTGAGCCATATGTTTGTGACTATTTCAGAGCCACCTATCACAAAGCGAAAAAAGTGGTCCAATTAAAACATTCATATTTCTTTACGTACTACACGAATATGTAATACAAATGGGCCAACCATAGCGCCATCTGGTTTCCCCCTTCAAGTTAGACGAGTTTTGTTCTTTGTAGTTGCCGGCCGCGGTGGTCTAGCAGTTCTAGGCGCTCAGTCCGGAGCCGCGCGACTGCTACGGTCGCAGGTTCGAATCCTGCCTCGGGCATGGATGTGTGTGATGTCCTTAGGTTAGTTAGGTTTAACTAGTTCTAAGTTCTAGGGGACTGATGACCATAGATGTTAAGTCCCATAGTGCTCAGAGCCATTTGAACCATTTTTTTCTTTGTAGTTTTTTCGTTTGATGCTTATTTCGTGAGATATTTGGCCCGGTCACGATCAATGGACCACCCTGTAGATTAGGTGGTCTGAGTAGCCTGGTGCGGTCCTGTTGTCTGGAGCAGCAGCTGTGTTATTACGATTTTCCTACCATAACGTACTGCAGGCTGAAATTGTGAAGACGGTGACTGCTATTCTGCTGTTCTCGATTGGTACCCGCTTGTGTGTCTCAAGGTTTGAATCAGATTACAGTTATACGTCTTGCACTGGTGTGCAGCACTTAAAAATGAGAGCAACTTTCACATGATGTGGCACCGCCAAGTACCATAGCTCGATTATACTTTAACCACACGTAGAAAGAACTGCTACAGCAGACCACAGATGAAAACAGAAACAATTACTCAATGAGGCGAACAGCTATGGTTCCTCCGTTCTAACACAATATTTACGATGAGGAAACTGTATAATTTTCTATTTCGCCCCTCTCAGTAACACTGACACAAATGTCTGTAGCAGTGGTTACCGGTTTTGGGCTGACAAGTCCATTCTCAGACTATGCATCTTCACATTAACAATAGTTATTTGTACAATACGGCTACAATTACCCTCACTGATATTAACCTATGCGTCTGTTGCAACTAACTGACACAACCAACTGGTGGCCTCTTTTTGCACAAGAACTATTTCTGGACAAAATACTGTTGATGTTTGGCTAACTGACAGTCATTTATGGTGATGTCATTCTACTTGCATAAACCCTAGCCCAAACCACATTCTAAACACATCCCGTGCCACGGATATGACGTCCTATCAAAGACGAGGTCATCAGAGACGGAGCACAAGGACGAATTGGGGAAGGATGTGGATGGAATCGGATTTCTTCCTTTATAAAGAGCCCACATCGACATTTGCCTTACGGGTCCACGGAAAAAGTGAATGTCGATTATCGGAGAGGAGTCTGAAAGGACGTTCTTGTGAATGCCAATGCAGTGTCTTATCTGTCATCTCGTTAGCCTTTCTAAACCCACAGTCCACAGAGCTTCACTCCACCTTCCATTTGTTTCTCGTAACCTTCCTAACACTTACAGTGATTTACGAATATCCGTTTTTACATACTGGTTTTCCACTTTACAGTCTGTTACAGAACTGTATGAAATTTGTATTTCCGCGAATGATGGACGATTTACAGAAAACTAATAATCTTTCGTTCTGCAGTGGAGAGTACGCTGTTTTGAAACTTGATGGTAGATTTAAAATGTGTGTAGGGCCAGGACTCGAACCCGGAGCCTCACATTCGAGGTATGCGTTAAATGTGAAGAAGAGCTAATGCCTAGTATGGAAATTAGTAGGGAGGTACTAGCAGAAGTGAAGCTGTGAGGGTGGGTCGTGTTATCTCAGTCAGTAGTATCATTGACCACCAAAGGCAAGATATTAAGTTCGAATCCAAAACCGGGACGCAGTTTTTGTCTGAAAGGAAGCTGCAATCGATAATTTTTCTGAAATTCATGAAATATCGTTCGTGTGAAACACAAGTGGCTCTTTATTCAAATGAAGTAATGAATTCTATCTACAGGACATGCTAAATCCGTATTTATTGCTTTCCAGAAGGCTCTTGACACGATTCCTGATCAGAGGCTTCTAATCAAATTGTGTGTTATTTCCTGTCACAAGGGGCACAGGCCGTACAAGCTGACGGGAAGTCATCCACTGAAACCGAAGTGATATGTGGGGCTGCCAAACGAACTAGGGAGCCAATCTGAAAGAACCCTCTTACACTGTTTGCACATGTTGCTATCGTTTATCGTCTCGTAAAGCCGTTAGAAGATCAGAATGAATTACAAATGATTTATACAAGATATCTGCACGGTGCGAAAAGTACAGTTGACCATAGTCAATACAAAGTGTGAGGTACCCATCTTGAATACGCAAAAAATTCCATTATAATTCAATTACACAATGAATCACGTGAAATTTGAGCTAAATACAATTAGTAAGAACTTAACTTGGGACAATCATATACAAAATGTTGTGGGGAAGGGGAACAAACAACTGTGTTTTATATGCATATAAGTTAAAAGGTGCAGCCCGAACGAGACTGTCTACAGTACGCTTGTCCGTCACCTTTTGGAGTATAGCTGCGCGGTATGATATTCTTACCAGATAAGACCGACGGAGGACATCGAGAAAGTTCAAAGGAAGCGAAACTCGTTTTATGTTATTGCGAAACAGGGGCGAGAGTTTCACGGACATGATAAGCGTGTTGGTGTGGCAATCCTTAAAACGAAGGCATTTCTCATTACTGTGAGACATTTTCACTAAATTTCAGTCAGACACTTTCCCTTTCAAATCCCAAAATATTTTATTACCTTCCCCCCCCCCCCCCCCCCCCCCCCCACACACACACAAAGAAAGAAACTACCGTCATTTAAAAGTGAGGTACATCATTGCTCACTTGGGAAGCTTTAGATCTTCATATCGGCCACGTGCTGGTCAAGAGGAACGGACGAGAAATAGTCTGAACGTGATTCTGTGAGCCTTCTACCAAGCAAAATGGTTCAAATGGCTCTGAGCACTGTGAGACTTAACTTCTGAGGTCATCAGTCCCCTAGAACTTAGAACTACTTAAACCTAACTACCCTAAGGACATCACACACATCCATGCCCGAGGCAGAATTCGAACCTGCGCCCGTAGCGATCGCGCGGTCCCAGACTGTAGCGCCCGGAACCTCTCGGACGCTCCAGCCGGCTCTACCAAACACTTAGGTGTGAATTGCAGAGTAACCTTGTAGATGTACAGGGTGATCAGCAATAGTCTGACATATTCGTAAGGATGTTGGAGTATAGGTTGTGCTCAGAAATAACTGTTAAGAAAAAAATTCGATATGTTGCACCGTTTCCAAGTTAATTACCATTGAAGTTAACCAGTTAGGCCGTTGCGCGCGCAAATTCAAGCGTTCCGCCAGAGAAGGTTTTGCCAAACTTGTGCTTATTTGGTTTCCTGAAACGGAGCAAGAGAGCCATACAATAATCTAACATGCGACGGTGAGGATCGAACCCGAGAAAAAGGCTGTGTGGCTGGATTGAAGAGTTTTTAGCAAACAGAACACAGCATGTTGTTATCAATGGAGAGACGTCTACAGACGTTAAAGTAACCTCTTGCGTGCCACAGGGGAGTGTTATGGGACCATTGATTTTCACAATATATATAAATGACCTAGTAGATAGTGTCGGAAGTTCCATGCGGCTTTTCGCGGATGATGCTGTAGTATACAGAGAAGTTGCAGCATTAGAAAATTGTAGCGAAATGCAGGAAGATCTGCAGCGGATAGGCACTTGGTGCAGGGAGTGGCAACTGACCCTTAAAATAGACAAATGTAATGTATTGCGAATACAGAGAAAGAAGGATCCTTTATTGTATGATTATATGATAGCGGAACAAACACTGGTAGCAGTTACTTCTGTAAAATATCTGGGAGTATGCGTGCGGAACGCTTTGAAGTGGAATGATCATATAAAATTAATTGTTGGTAAGGCGGATACCAGGTTGAGATTCATTGGGAGAGTGCTTAGAAAATGTAGTCCATCAACAAAGGAGGTGGCTTACAAAACACTCATTCGACCTATACTTGAGTATTGCTCATAAGTGTGGGATCCGTTCCAGATCGGTTTGACGGAGGAGATAGAGAAGTTCCAAAGAAGAGCGGCGCGTTTCGTCACAGGGTTATTTGGTAACCGTGATAGCGTTCCAGAGATGTTTAATAAACTCAAGTGGCAGACTCTGCAAGAGAGGCGCTCTGCATCGCGGTGTAGCTTGCTGTCCAGGTTTCGAGAGGGTGCGTTTCTGGATGAGATATCGAATATATTGCTTCCCCCTACTTATACCTCCCAAGGAGATCACGAATGTAAAATTAGAGAGATTAGAGCGCGCACGGAGGCTTTCAGACAGTCGTTCTTCCCGCGAACCATACGCGACTGGAACAGGAAAGGGAAGTAATGACAGTGGCACGTAAAGTGCCCTCCGCCACACACCGTTGGGTGGCTTGCGGAGTATAAATGTAGATGTAGATGTAGATTTAGTCTCGTGCGCTATGAAAACAACTGACAACAATAGTATCTGACGTGCCGCTTGAATTTGCATGCGGAGAGGCGTGACTGGCTATCTTCAATGGCAATTAAGTAGGGAAAGATGAAACGTATCGAATATTTTATCAACAGTTACTTCTCATCACAGCCTACCCTGCAATGACTTTACAAGCTTTATAGACTGTTCGTGACCACTCTGCAGATTTGGAAATGAATAAAGTTCTTTTGGAGATGTCGTGAGATGTGTGCAAATTGTTCATTTGAACCTACCTAGTATGTAAAAGGTGGTTCAGTCCTTGTGGGAAAGTTTCGTCGCCCCTTATAGTTATAGGTTGGAACGTATTACGAAGAAAATAAGCGTTGTAACAGGTGTCGTCGTCAGTGGGACAGCTGCGAAACTTCATCACCTACACTTTGCCGCGTGAGAGACGTTTGTCTCGCAGCCACGACAGAAGCCTACGATTACTGGAAATGGCCTTCCGGAGAGGCGCTTTACGTGAAAGCCGGCGTGGCGCGGACAGGTCCACTTTGCGAGAGACTTTCCGCCGGAAATCGAATGAGGCGGCGCCCCCCTTGTTTGCTCTCCTGCGGACACTCGCGACCCTCGACCACTTGTTCGACCCTGCCGAGTCCCACCCGCCGGACACCGCGCCATCTGCGGTGCTACCAGTTTCTACAGCTGCGCGCTCCCTGTACTAGGTGATGGTGTCTTGCGACACTAACAGGCGAAGTTATCGGTTCGACAACATGATTTGGTGCAGGTGATACAGCACAGCTGCTAAAAATCACAAGAAAGACATATTTAACATGCGACAAGAGCTGCTCATGAAAACCTTAATTCACTACTGGTAGTCGGAGACCGACGCTACAAAAGAGTTCATAATTTTAAATGGTTCAAATGGCTCTGAGCACTATGGGACTTATCATCTATAGTCATCAGTCCCCTAGAACTTGGAACTACTTAAACCTAGCTAACCTAAGGACATCACACAACACCCAGTCATCACGAGGCAGAGAAACATAATTTTAAATGTCTGCGGGTAATCTTCACAAAGAACGCATCTTATGCGCCAGAAATGAAAGTGAGGATACAAGCAGCAAATCGATCGTACTTTAGTCTGAGCTATTTTTTTTTTTTAAATAACGCAGTCTCTCAAGGAATTTCAAACTCCAGCTGTACAAAACAGTGATCCAATCCGTGAAGGTATGTGGCTGCAAAACTTGGAAAAAAAGACTGAACTAAGCTCCTCGTTTTCGAGGGTAAAGTGTTGAGGAAGATCTGTGGCCTGGTACAAGATGTGCTGGATGATATACACAAAATATTAAACATTGCAGCTCTGATGAGAACCAAACGGCAGGTATGGGCAGGGAATTGTTGCTCTGAGGCGTAAAGCCTTCGCATCGCGCCTGTCACTTGTTAGGACGATATCGTTATAGGCATGAGTCATCGACAGATGTCACCAGCTCACATGGACCTGAGTCACAGAGCTGCACGTAGTTGTACTAGTAGGCGGCAGAGGTCAGCAGTTGACGGACAGTGCTAGCAGTCATAGTCAAAATAATGTTGTAAAGTTATGTTTGACTAATATTTAATGTTTTTGCATAATTATAATTATTTTATATGTGTAGTAATTAGCAGTGTGAGTGTTGAATGAGTGAAGAAGAACAGAAGTAAATGAAAATTGTTTTGTTTATTCACGAAGTACCAGTTAAACTATACAGGGGATTTACAATAATTAAATGTGCAGTCAGTTTATGGTACTAATAAATCGTGAGTAGAACGCAAATTAATAGGTAATTTCGGAAGGAGTAGTTTTAAATTTGATACTTTTCTAAATTTATTTATTTAGCAACTGCCATAGAAAGAAATGTTTTACTATGATTGGTCACTGAAGTAAAGCGCGGGTTAGCGCGGGCTAATACTGCAACCTGATTTGCTGTTTGTGATATCAGCCAATCAGAAAAATGCAGGCTCGCGCCAATCTATGCTGGGAACAAAGCGTTTGGTGTGATCTAGTCAAGTCGGGGCTGAGGGTTCGAACTAGTAACATGTCATTGAAAGCAGTTCCGACGAAAGTACTGTAAAATTGCGGAAAATTGCTAATTACGAGTTCACGAAGTAGTACAAAGCGTATTTAAGTGAACGGTATAGTGGAAGTCGTGTGGAATTTCGGACGGAATATCAAAGTTATTGTTAGTTTAAACCGCGTGGCGTGTTGTGCGATCTGAGACTGGAACAGGTATTACGTGTAGAGCAGAGTGCACAACATTTGAGCGAGCATTTTCATAACTAAACGATCCCGTGAACTCTGTTAACTTCGGTAACGGTTGTAAATACCATAAACTGGCTACGTGTGTGATTGTGGTGTGCGAGGGAACTTTACATTGTGTAACCACTTAGCACGGACTTGGCAGTATTAAATGTGATCTTTATCGTAAAAATACACCGGAAAATTTACATTGCCAAGTTAAAACTTTTATTTCAGTAGCTGGCCACATCCCGTTTACCGGACAATTCTATATATGTTGCGACCTGCAGTAGACAGTAGTGGTCTAGTATTTTCTACTACAGCTTTTAGGTAGACAAATGAACATTGCTGGACACTGGCCGGGCGGTAAAAAGTAACGTTCCGCGCCGCAGCTCGGATGAAGAAACACCGATAAATTTTGAATTTCATGGATTTTAGTACCTCGGAAGAAGGCCTCTACACAGACACAAGAAAAGTGGAGAGACATAATGCATGAGGACTTGCTGCAGGTCGCCGTAAAGGGTGATGGGAGGTAAACACCAGGAAACAGAACTTAATGGAAGTGGAGCCTTGTTGCTGTATCTTTTCCTTTCTGCTTCATCGTTTAAAGTAAAGTACTTCCCATCATCCTCTTCATCATGAGGTAAAAAATTATTTACATCAGCCTGTATGATGCTGCGGTCTTCAGTCCAAAGACTGGTTTGACGCTCCTCTCCATACTAATCTATCCTGTATGGGCCTCTTCATCTCCGAATAACTACTGCAACCCATATCCTTCTAAATCTGCTTCCTGTATTCTTCTCTTGGTCTCCTTCTGCGACTTTTACTACCAACAGCTCCCTCCAGTGCTAAATTGGTGATCTCTTGATGTCTCAGAATTGTCATATCAACCGATCCCTTCTTTTAATCAAGTTGTGCAACAAATTTCTTGTCTCGTCAGTTACGTTCAGTACCTCCTCATTAATTCCCTGATATACCCATCTAATCTTCAGCATTCTTCTATAGCACCACATCCTCTTCTTGTGTAAACGGTTTGTCGTCCATGTTTCACTTCAGTCCATGGCTACACTCCAGACAACTACCTTAGGAAAAGAATTTCTAAAACTGACGTCTATATTCGACGTTAACAAATATCTCTTCTTCAGAAACGATTTTACTGCCATAACTAGTTTACATTTTATATCATCTCTAGTTAAGCCATCATTAGTTATTTTGATGCCCAAATAACATAAGTTATCTACTGCTTTAAATGTCTCGTTTCCTAATCTAATTCCCTCACCATCATCTGATTTAATTCCACCACATTTTATTATCATTGTCCTGCATGTGTTGATGTTCATCTTGTATCCAGACACTGTATCAAGACACTGTCCATTACATTCAGCTGCTCTTCCAATTCTTTTGTTGTCTCTGACAGATTTACACTATCATTAACAAACCTCAAGACTTTATTTTTATTTCTTCTTCCTGAACTTTAGTTCCCGCTCATTATTTTCCTTTGGTTTCCTTTAATGCTTGCTCAGTGTACAGATTAAATAACATCGGTGATAGGTTCAATCACTGCTTCCCTATCATGTCGCTGTACTCTTTATAACTACCACCTGGTTTCTACAAAAGTTGTAAACAGTCTTTTTCTCCCTGTATTTTACCCGTGCCACGCCGAGTACTTCAAAAACGGTATTCGAGTCAGCACTGTCAGAAGCTTTCTCTAAGACTACAAATGCTCTAAACGTAGGTTTGCCTTTCCCTAACCTAACTTCTAAGGTATATCGTAAGGTTAGTATCACCGTGCGTGTTTCTAGATTTCTTCGGAATCCAAATTGATCATCCCTGAGGTCGGCTTCTACGAGTTTTTCCATTCTTCCGTTAATAATTCGTGATAGTATTTTGCAACCATGACTTATAACTGCTAGTTCGTCAATTTTCACACCTGTGAGCAACTGCTTTCTTTCGAATGGGAATTATTATATTCTTCTTGAAGTCTGAAGGTATTTCGCCCGTCTCGTACATCTTGCCCAGCAGATGGATGCGTTTCGTCATGGCTGGCTCTCGCAAGGCATCAGTAGTTCTGACGGAAAACTGTGAACTCCAAGGGCCTTGTTTCGACTTAGGGCTTTCAATGCTGAATCAAATTCTTCTCGCAGTATCATATCCTCTAAGTCATTTTCATCTACTCCCTCTTTCTGTAATATTACCATCAAGTTCATCTTCCTTTTATAGGCCTTGTATATACTCCATACAACTTTCAGCTTTCCCCTCTTTGCTTAGCACTGGTTTCCCATCTGAGCTGCTGATATTCATGCAAGTCGTTCTCTTTTCTCAAAAAGTCTCTGTAATTTTCCTGTAGGCGATTTATATTTTTCTCCAAGTGAAACATGCTTCTAAGTCCTTACATTTATTCTCCAGCCATCCATGTTTAACTATCTAGCACTTCCTATCAGTCTCATTTTTTAGACGTTTGAATTTCCTTTCAGGTGCTTCATGTGCTGCATTTTTATATATTCTCATTTCATCAGTTAAATCCAGTATCTCCTGTGTTATTCATGGATTTTTACCACGTCTTGCCTTCTTACCTATTTGAGCCTCTGCTGCCTTCACAATTTCACCTCTTAAATCTACCTATTCGTCTTCCATCGTATTCCTTTTCCCTCTTGTAGTCAACCATTTCTAAGGCACCCTCTGAAACTCTCCACAACCTCTAGTTCTTTCAACTTATCCAGGTCCCATCTCCTTAATTTCCTACCTTGTTGCAATTTCTCCAGTTTTAATCTACAGTTCACAACCAATAAATTGTGATCAGAGTCCACATCTGTCTATGGAAAATCTTACAGTTTAAAATCTGCTTCCAAAATCTCTGTCTTACCGTTATACAATCAGTCTGAAAACTTCCGATGTCTCCAGGTCTTTTCCACGTATATAAACCTCTCTCACTATTCTTAAACCAGGTCTTAGGGATATTTAAGTTATGCTCTGTGCACAGTTCTATCAGTCAGCTTCCTCTTTTATTCCTTTCCCGCAGTCCATATTCACCTACTACTTTTCGTTCTTTTCCTTTTCCTATTACGAAATTCCTTTGTCAAAATCACTGAGCTCAATGTATTTCCCCTTATCTTCGCTAGGGTGATTACCCTCGGTGACTGCTCCGGTTATATTGTTACCGCGTCACGCGCCAGCAACGCAGTCAGGGCGTATCCATCGTCGCTGTGGACCGTGGTCGTAATGTTTTGGCTGTTCACTGTGTTATCTCGTAGGTGATGATACACGGTCCAGTCACATTAATGTGACCACCGGCTATGTTCGACGTCAACGTGCAATAACCACTCAAGAACGGCAGGTGGTCACTGACAGTGGAGGGTATACAAAGCGTGTCGGGAGAAACGCGAAAACAGTGTAATCGTCGTCGTTATGCGGTAACGGTGCGATTTATCTGACATCCACAATGGCATAATGATTAGTTTTCGAGCCAAGGATGAAAGCATTTCCGAAAAGGCAAAGTCTGTAAACTGTTTACGTGCCGCCGTGATTGAAGTATCACGTGCGTAGGAAAATGGCGTGATGCAAAACCAGCGCCGAGCCAACTATGGTGAACTAGGGGCCTTAGATGACACATGTGAACGACACCTGCCCAGATACGTAGGGGCGAATAGACACGCAGCAGCTGAGCAGCTGGCCACCCGGATGAAGCATTGTGCTACTGACAGTGTCTCTGCAACGGTCGGTCAGCGAACAATGCTACAGACGGGTCTCCTTAGCAGGTACCTGGTTCATGCATCCCTGCTGACTGCTACTCATTTGCGACGAAGACTGGAATTTGAGCACCAGTACGGCAGCTCGACGTCTTCTGAGTGGCAACAGGTGACCTTTTCAAATGAACCACGGTTTATGTCCCATCGGAGAGATAGCCGTTTGCGTGTGTGAATATCTGACAGCGAAGGGTCCAGACCAATAGAGGGAGCGTTATGGTTTGGGGAATGTTTTCGTGGCATTCCCTGTGTGATATCGTCGTTCTGGAAGGCACACTGGATCAAGAGACAGGTATGTTTCTAGTTGCGGGGTTGCTGAGAACAAAAGCGCGGCGGGACCAAACGGGAGCGGCCTGCGAACAAACAAAACGAACGGGGAAGGACGGACACGAACAACGACGGCCGAATGAGCAAGACGTTATGAACAACAAGAAGCAAGAAGCAACGGGGTCACAAGCGAAAACCTCACGAATCAAGAACGTCCACGGAAACAAAGTGAAGTAAAAACGCTGTCTGTAGGCGAGATGCTGATAGGACTCCAGCGGATATCAGACTGCCTCCCTGATGGAGAGGCATGCGCTTAAATACACTAGTGGCCTTTAAAATTGCTACACCAAGAAGTAATGCAGATGATAAACGGGTATTCACTGGGCAAATATATTATACTAGAACTGACATGTGATTACATTTTCACGCAATTTGGGTACATAGATCCTGAGAAATCAGTACCCAGAACAACCACCTCTGGCTGTAATATCGGCCTTGATACTCCTGGGCATTGAGTCAAACAGAGCTTGGATGGCATGTACAGGTACAGCTGCCCATGCAGCTCCAACATGATACTACAGTTCATCAAGAGTAGTGACTGGCGTATTGTGACGAGCCAGTTGCTCGGCCACCATTGACCAGACGTTTTCAGTTGGTGAGAGATCTGGAGAATGTGTTGGCCAGGGCAGCAGCCGAACATTTTCTGTATCCATAAAGACCCGTACAGGACCTGCAACTTGTGATCGTGCATTATCCTGCTGAAATGTAGGGTCTCGCAGGGATCGAATGAAGGGTCGACCGACAGGTCGCAACACATCTGAAATGTAACGTCCACTGTTCAAAGTGCCGTCAATGCGAACAAGAGGTGACCGATACGTGTAACCAATGGCAACTCTTACCATCACGCCGGGTGATACGCCAGTATGGCGATGACGAATACAGGCTTCCAACGTGCGTTCACCGCCATGTCGCCAAACACGGATGCAACCATCATGATGCTGTAAACAGAACTTGGATTCATCCGAAAAAATGACGTTTTGCCATTTATGCACCCAGGTTCGCTGTTGAGCACTCCATCGCAGGCGCTCCTGTCTGTGATGCAGCGTCAAGGGTAACCGCAGCCATGGTCTCCGAGCTGATAGTCCATGCTGCTACAAACGTCGTCGAACTGTTCGTTTAGACGGTTCTTGTCTTGCAAACGTCCCCATCTGTTGACTCAGGGATCGAGACGTGGCAGCACGATCCGTTACAGCCATGCGGATAAGATGTCTGTCATCTGGACTGCTAGTGATACGAGGCCGTTGGGATCCAGCACGGCGTTCCATATTACCCTCCTGAACCCACCGATTCCATATTCTGCTAACAGTGCTTGGATTTCGACCAACGCGAGCAGCAATGTCGCGATACGATAAACCGCAATCGCGATTGGCTACAACCCGACCTTTATCAAAGTCGGAAACGTGATGGTACGCATTTCTCCTCCTTACACGAGGCACCACAACAATGTTGCACCAGGCAACGCCGGTCAACCGCTGTTTGTGTATGAGAAATCGGTTGGAAATTTTCCTCATGTCAGGATGTTGTAGGTGTCGCCACCGGCGCCAACCTTGTGTGAATGCTCTGAAAAGCTACTCATTTGCATATCACAGCATCTTCTTCCTGTCGGTTAAATTTCGCGTCTGGAGCACTTTATCTTCGTGGTATAGCAATTTTAATGGCCAGTAGTGTACATGATAGAGTACGTCGCTATTGGCCGCTGGGACCACATGCTCCACTGTGCCGCCCTCACATTATACACTGCCAGGAGCACGCGCAGCCACTGCTTATGGCGCGATGGCTGCAGAGACCTCTAGTGGTAATCGGGGTCATGCCGTCTGGCGTGGATTCGAAACCCGTGGTGCTCGGTACCAGACTATGCTTCTATCTTTCGGGACAGTGTCCACGCCTACATGCATTTTGTTTTCTTTAGTACGAAGGTATCTACCAGCAGAACAATGCAACATGCCACACAGCTTGCAGCGAACGTGTGTGGTTAGAAGAGCAGCGGGATGAGTTTACCGTACTCACCTGGTAACCGAACTTCCCTGATTTAAACTGATTTGAGAATCTGTGAAACCACCCCGATCGGGCTGTTTGCACCATGGATCCTCGACTGAGAAACCTAACACAGGTGGTCAGGGCACTTGAGTCGCCATGGCTTCGCATCCCTGTCGGTACCTTCCACAACCTCATCGACTCTCTTGCTGCACGTCTCTCGGTACAAAAGGTGGCTATTCAGGCTTTTGACAGGTCATCAAGTTAATATGATTGGACAGTGTAGTAATCAGTTATGAGAACGTATAATTTTCTTTGGTTGCGCTTCGTAAAGCTTCTGCACGGCAAAGTTACCATTTTCTTATTTCTTTATTTTTCTTTTAAAAATGTACGTATCTTCACTATGCTCCTATTCTGATACATTTCGCTTCAGATTTTACAAATATTGTACGTGTACTGTATTTGACAATAGAATTCCTTTATTTTTATCTTGAAGCAACAGGCTGAAGGGAAAAAAAATGTGTTAAGTATTGGATTATGCTATGAAGTGTTTTGTTAAAGAAGTGAGCCTTCAATGACAAATTTAACAAATATCTTTCTGTGAAAGTGCTTTATTACAGTAAAGAGCGCTTGAATTCAGAATAGCATTTGCAATTTATACGATTAAATTAAAAAAACAACTACGAAAATACATTCTTCGTCATAATATACGAATCGACTAACACTCATGACCCGATTTTTTCGCTATGTTTCTTATAATTTCGTGGACTACAGTACGCAGATTTATCTCTATTTTCTCGAATGAAAAACAGCCCACAGTTGCACTAAATTCTGTTTATTTTAAACCTTGACCATAGTTTCTGCTATAATAAAATAGTCTTCTTCAGAAGTCATACACTCTAATAAATGAAAAATGTCTTAGCCGAGCAGCTGCGTCAAGACCAATGAAATAACTTCAACAGACTTAAGCCTGTTTCGAACATAAGTAAAATAACACATGGCAACGTAGGTCCTCCGCCACTATAACAGAGGTAGTGGCGGAAGATATACGTTGCCATAAGTAATTTTATTTATGTTCGAAACAGGTTCTGTTACACTGGCGGAGGACATAGGTTGCCATATGTAATTTTATTTATGTTATAAACAGGCTTATGTCTGTTGAAGTTATTTTATTGGGCTTGACGCAGCCACTGGGCTAAGACGTTTTTCGTTTGCTAGTGTGTATGACTTCTGAAGAAGGCAATATTATTATAGCAGAAACTAAGGTCAAGGTTTAAAAGAAGCAGAATTTAGTGCAACTGTGGGCTGTTTTTCATTCGAGACAATTTCGTAACGGTTGCTGTTGTCGCTGCCATGATGAAAATAATATTTCTATTTTATTATAATCTCACCCGGATGTAACGTAGTAGTGATGCTAAACCATAGTCAGTATATTTTCTATTGCATGCTATAACAATTTGGGACTCACGATCAGTTGAGAGTATCGTGTGAAATTCAGTATCAGCAGACAGAGAAATAAGCAAAGGCAATGAAAGCAGCTGATAAAAATCTGTTTCTTCAGAATATGTTTCGGCAGTAAAAATACGTACCTGCTCGTCGGTACCTTATTTCACATATGGCAGCGAAATGAAAAAAAAAACCTTCCCGGCACGACTCGGTATTTATTGAAACAGCCAGAGGATCCTGAAAATGATGATCCGTTTGATGGACGGTACGCGCCACAGGTTCCCGCGTGTGTACACAACGCGAATATCTGTACGCGATATTGGAGTAGCGAGCAAATGTTTACTCGTTACCTGTTTTTATTTCGGCGCCAGCACCGGCGCCGGTGTGATTAAAGGCGTGTTTGCTCAGGGCCTCCGACCCCAGTCGATCAGAGGCGGTGGGCTGAGTTGCGTGTTCCTCCCATACATCTTCCAGGAACTGTAAGCTGCAACCCTGCTGCGGCAACAAGTCTTCATCCTCCGGTAGTAGGAGACTTATCACCTATGCCATGACCTATTTCCGTAGGTGACGTCCTTCTTAAATTGCAAACGTATGCCGCAATATAATATGGTGCTGGTCCGTAGGAAATTAATCTAATATTGGTGTAGGACGTAATCTACTGACTAAAATACTTCTTTCAATCCATCTGTGGCATGAATCAGCAAACCAATGTTTAGTAATATTAGTTGAAAACAGTCTTGGTTGCAATTTTAGTTTTTTATTTATCAACTACGCGTTTCACCTTATTTAGGCATCTTCAGGCTGATCTTGACGCTGCTGTGAACGTGATCGCGTTATGCAGGTCTTGGAGACACTCGTGTCCATGTAGAAGGTATTTACTGAGGTTAACGAAGGCGATGTTGGCCTGATGTACTCGACGATGCCCTTTAGCTACATTGTGTACAGGACCGTACTAACAAATACCAAATTAAGATCAGCCTGAAGATTCCTAAATAAGGTGAAAGGCGTAGTTGATAAATAAAAAACTAAAATTGCAACCAAGACTGTTTTCAACTAATACTAAAATACTTCTCTTCGATTGTAACAAATGAGTCTTCTTCTGATAATGCTGAAACTATTTAGCATTTATTAGCTACACAGTTGTAAACAGTCGATCTGGTTGTCGTTGTTATCCCTATTGATTCGGTGGAAATAAGACGCGCTGCCTATCACAGTTTCCCTATTAGCAGATAAATGTACCCCCACCCGCCAATCTTCTGTCCCCTGACCGTGGAGACATCAGACGTCTTCTCCTACAGTAGTTGTTTCTATCACATCGGTTAGTAACATAATTAATGAAGGGGACGGGGATACAAATAAGACCAGTAACAGGGAGTCAAATGAGAATGAATAAAATAAATAGACGGAAAAATTTCCAACACCAAGAAATAATTAATGTAGAGTAGTGAAATTTCGACAGTAAATTTCTGTAGTTAACATAGCACAAGTAACACAGCAGCAGTTGACATAGCAAGTAATAGAACCCAGTACGTTATCTTCCATGGTGAGTGTTCATCGGAGGTGAGGGTATCATCTGGAGTGCCCCAGGGAAGTGTGGCAGGTCCGCTGTAGTTTTATATCTACATAAATGATCTTTTGGATAGGGTGGATAGCAATTTGCGGCTGTTTGCTGATGATGCTGTGGTGTACGGGAAGGTGTCGTCGTTGAGTGAATGTAGGAGGATACAAGATGACTTCGACAGGATTTGTGATAGCTGTAAAGAATGGCAGCTAACTCTAAATATAGATAAATGTAAATTGATGCAGATGAGTAAGAAAAAGAATCCCGTAATGTTTGAATACTCCATTAGTAGTGTAGCGCTTGACACAGTCACGTCGATTAAATATTTGGGCATAACACTGCAGTGGGAGAAGCACGTAATGGCAGTTGTGGGGAAGGCGGATAGTCATCTTCGGTTCATTGGTAGAATTTTGGGAAGATGTGGTTCATCTGTAAAGGAGACCGCTTATAAAACACTAATACGACCTATTCGTGAGTACTGCTCGAGCGTTTGGGATCCCTATCAGGTCGGATTGAGGGAAAACATAGAAGCAATTCAGAGGCGGGCTGCTAGATTTGTTACTTGTAGGTTTTATCATCACTCGGGTGTTACGGAAATGCTTCAGGAACTCGGGTGGGAGTCTGGAGGAAAGGAGGCGTTCTTTTCGTGAATCGACACTGAGGAAATTTAGAGAACCAGCATTTGAGGCTGACTGCAGTACAATTTTACTGCTCCAACTTATATTTCGCGGACAGTCCACAAAGATAAGATAAGAGAGATTAGGGCTCGTACAGAGGCATATAGGCAGTCATTTTTCCCTCGTTCTGTTTGGGAGTGGAACAGGAAGAGAAGATGCTAGTTGTGGTACGAGGTACCCTCCGCCACGCACCGTATGGTAGATTGCGGAGTATGTATGTAGATGTAGGATCACAAGTTAGCATTAGCGCGAGAAAAGCCATTGCCAATGTGAAATGCAGGTACGTTAATAATCGGTTGCGAGCTAACATCCCCAAGACGTTCGGGCTGACATGCGGTTCCTCTTCGTCGAAATGTCTTGGCTCAAACTCGTCTAGGGGTTGAACCGCACGTGTCACATCACACGCCCTAAATTACACACTTGTGACCCTTTGGTTAAATCGTCTGGCTGATGGCAAGTTTGCGAAATACAAAGTTAACATAACATATAATAACAGTAATAATAATAATATCGGCAACTAAATTAACGACCCGTAAAAGATGTAGGCCTCACGGTTGCGATTTGGTTAGAATAATGTTTATTCAGAAAGCAAACGAATAGCGAAAGTGGTCGTATTTAGAGTTACTGTTACACTCGAGCGCATATCCATTTGACAGAGTTCGATCATTCACAATCTCCGTGAGAAATGCAAGTTATCTACGCGAAAAGATAAGAGACTAAGTCCCACGATACCACACAACGCGAAATTTTCTAAGTCGTTTCACTTCCTAGCTCCATAAAGAGCGACTGTCCGCTTTCGCGTCTCAATCCGAACTGTACCCTTTGGTGTCTCCAGCCGAACTGTCCGCTTTCGCGTCTGCACCAGCACTCCCTCTGACCGTCCCCGGCCGCGTTTCCCGCGCGCCAAATATCCTCGCTCAACTGACTATGGCAGTTCCCACTCCTGAAGTCGTCCATCTGATTGGCAACAGCTTATTCTGTATTACTTCCCATTTTAACATACTTAAATAATCAAAACCTGAGCACTTTCACGTTCTAAATGGAGTAACAATAGCCGGCGAAGTGGCCTAGCGGTTCTAGGCGCTTCAGTCTGGAACCGCGCGACCGCTACGGTCGCAGGTTCGAATCCTGCCTCGGGCATTGATGTGTGTGATGTCCTTAGGTTAGTTAGGTTTAAGTAGTTCTAAGTTCTAGGGGACTGATGACCTCAGAAGTTAAGTCCCGTAGTGCTTAGAGACATTTGAACCATTTGAAGTAACAATAATATCCATTACATAATTAACGTTAAATTCTTTTACATAAAACCGATACAATTTCCTTCTCAACTTTGAATGTCACGGCCAGTAGCCTTGCACCAATGTGCTTTCTGATAAATAAATGAAGAACAAAACTAACTATTATGCACTAAACTTAACAACAAATATTCTATTATCTAATGGTTCAGTAAGGTGTGCTGCTGTCATCGTTCAATGGGTTTGTGTGGAGGAAATGACGATCTGATGCTTAAGCGTAAATACTGATAATTTAACTTTAGTGTATCTTTTAACCAAATAAAGTTGCAGAGTTGATATTTACAACGTATGTCGTTTTAATGATGCGCTTCTATATGAAATGTCATTCGTTAAGATCGACCAAAGCGTTCAGATTTTAGCGTTCAGGTCTTTGTTACAAAACTTCTTAATTTCACTTAAACAGTAAATCATAAGCTATTATAGATTTGATCAATATTCAAGTTTTATTGGGACCACCATGAAAATTTATGGAGAATGGCAGATTAAAATTGCTGTGGCTTGATTCCCTGAAGTAGTACAGAATTAAATAGTTTGCATAATGTTTCCCTTTGTGGACGATCTTAGATCCGCCATATTTACTAGTGCTACGTCTCATTGGCCACAAGAAGCTTCTACTGGGTTTCCCTATGATGACGTAGATTCTCGTATGTCTCACTCGTACGCTTAGACCTCAATAGACAGTGGACGCCTGTGAGTTTCCCTAATCTCGTGGTGAATCTGCGCCCTTTGCGGCACTCGATCCTGGACGACAGGGTTCGTTTCACAATTCCTGTAGGCCGACTATTTCGGCCATATATTTAAATGAGAGCTCAATGCTCGTTTGCTCATCTTCATATACATCTACATCCATACGCCGCAAGCCACCTGACGGTGTGTGGCGGAGGGTACCTTGAGTACCTCTATCGGTTCTCCCTTCTATTCCAGTCTCGTATTGTTCGTGGAAAGAAGGATTGTCGGTATGCCTCTGTGTGGGCTCCAATCTCTCTGATTTTATCCTTATGGTCTCTTCGCGAGATATACGTAGGAGGGAGCAATATACTGCTTGACTCCTCGGCGAAGGTATGTTCTCGAAACTTCAACAAAAGCCCGTACCGAGCTACTGAGCGTCTCTCCTGCAGAGTCTTCCACTGGAGTTTATCTATCATCTCCGTAACGCTTTCGCGATTACTAAATGATCCTGTAACGAAGCGCGCTGCTCTCTGTTGGATCTTCTCTATCTCTTCTATCAACCCTATCTGGTACGGATCCCACACTGCTGAGCAGTATTCACGCAGTGGGCGAACAAGCGTACTGTAACCTACTTCCTTTGTTTTCGGGCTGCATTTCCTTAGCAGTCTTCCAATGAATTTCAGTCTGGCATCTGCTTTACCGACAATCAACTTTATATGATCATTCCATTTTAAATCACTCCTAATGCGTACTCCCAGATAATTTATGGAATTAACTGCTTCCAGTTGCTGACCTGCTATATTGTAGCTAAATGATAAGGGAACTATCTTTCTATGTATTCGCAGCACATTACACTTGTCTACATTGAGATTCAGTTGCCGTTCCCTGCACTATGCGTCAATTCGCTGCAGATCCTCCTGCATTTCAATACAATTTTCCATTGTTACAACCTCTCGATATACCACAGCATCATCCGCAAAAAGCCTCAGTGAACTTCCGATGTCATCCACAAGGTCTTTTATGTATATTGTGAACAGCAACGGTCCTACGACACTCCCCTGCGGCACACCTGAAAGCACTCTTACTTCGGAAGACTTCTCTCCATTGAGAATGACATGCTGCGTTCTGTTATCTAGGAACTCTTCAATACAATCACACAATTGGTCTCATAGTCCATATGCTCTTACTTTGCTGATTAAACGACTGTGGGGAACTGTATCGAACGCCTTGCGGAAGTGAAGAAACACAGCATCTACCTGGGAACCCGTGCCAATGGCCCTCTGAGTCTCGTGGACGAATAACGCGAACTGTATCGAACGCCTTGCGGAAGTGAAGAAACACAGCATCTACCTGGGAACCCGTGCCAATGGCCCTCTGAGTCTCGTGGACGAATAACGCGAGCTGGGCTTCACGACTTCCTACAGAGTAGATTTCTAGTCTCCAGAAAAGTCATTATACGCGAACATAATACGTGTTCCAAAATTCTACAACTGATCGACTTTAGAGATATAGGTCTATAGCTGTGCACATCTGTTCGATGTCCCTTCTTGAAAACGGGGATGACCTGTGCCCTTTTCCAATCCTTTGGAACGCTACGCTCTTCTAGAGACCTACGGTACACCGCTGCAAGAAGGGCGGTGTAACAGCCAGAATGTTGAATGTAGGCTTACAAATTGCATGAACTGTGTCATACAGGCGCCGGTTATCAGTTTGTGGGATGGAGTTCCATGGCTGTCGCACTTGGTCGCTCAATACAGGATGGTTACTGCTGTGGACGACGCCGGGATTGTCATCCGATGATGCCCAATACGCGCTCGATTGAAAGCAGATGTGGCAGTAGAGCAGGTCAAGGCAACAAGCCAACACTCTCCAGAGAAATTTGGGTTACAACAGCGTTGTGTGCGCGAGCGTTATCTTGTAAGAAAACATCCCCTGGAATGCTGTTCGTGGATGGCAGCACAACAGGTCGAATCACCAGACTGATGTACAGATTTGCAGTCAGGGTGCTTGAGATAACCACTAGAGTGCCCCTGCTATCACACGAAATGTCACTCCAGACTATAGCTCCAGGTATAGATCCAGTGCGTCTAGGCCGCAGAGAGGTTGGTTGCAGGCGATCGCCTGGCCTCCTTCTAACAAACACACGGCCATCACTGCCACAGAGGCAGAACTACTCTCATCAGGAAACACGACAAACCTCCACTCCACCCTCACATCAGCTCTCGCTTGACACAACTTGTAACACCAAGATTGATTATAAATAGTTTATACTGTGTAATTTTATTTATTGTATGTAACTATGAAATGTTTGGTCTTTAGTGATTAATGTCTTTCAATTGCCAGAGGGAAGTGGAAGTTTGTGATAGATATTTGAAAAAACTTAACAGTGTATTTAAGTAATGAAACTTTATAAAATATGCCTGTTTATAAAAGAGAAATTGTACGTATAAAACTGGTTCATACTTAGGGAAGTTGTATTGTAAGGAAGGAAAAGGTGTAGGGAACCCCCTCCTCTACGGAAAGGGCTTGGCGCGTGAGAAAAGGTGGATCTGGCGGTCAATCTTGGTGGCAAGAGAGAGAACACATTACGCAGAGGGAAGCGGAAGTTTTTGATAGATATTTGAAAAAACTTAAAAGTGTATTTAAGTAATGAAACTTTATAAAATATGCCTGTTTATAAAAGAGAAATTGTACGTATAAAACTGGTTCATACTTAGGGAAGTTGTATTGTAGGGAAGGAAAAGGTGTAGGGAACCCCCTCCTCTACGGAAAGGGCTTGGCACGTGGGAAAAGGTGGATCTGGCGGTCAATCTTGGCGGCAAGAGACAGAACACATTACGCAGTCGGTGACCAGCAGTTGTACAGTCAGCACTGCGGGTGTCAAGTGAGGCATTCAGGAATTGCTCTAAAATGCTTAATACGTCGCCAAGAAGAATTGAATAGAGCATTAAACCGCTAGAGGCGAGACCAGATAGCCGCCACGTGCTTGCCACCTCTATTGCGCCACTGCTTCACTTTGAAAATCAGATATGTATTCCAGTATGAACCAGTACGCTTGTGTGTGAGTGTTTCTCAATACTAATTTCAATGATAAAAATTCGTGTTTGAACTTTGAAACTGTTCTGTTCATGAAACCAAGCAGGGTTATATCCAAAGCGTGCTAAAGACCGAGTATCCTGTTTATGAAGAACCACTAACTTGTTTCTACTCGAATGTGTATAGCATATAGATGTTGTTAGTTAAAATCACTTGCATCACAAGTAATGAAAGAGGCACACGATATCGAACCTACTTGAAACTTAACTGTACCTTGAACTTAGTTTTGAAGTTAATTAAGAATATTGTCAGTGTAAATTTGTCGACCTGGAAAAAACGATCGACAATATAAAATGGTGCAAGCTGTTCGAGATTCTGAGAAAAGTACGGGTAAGCTATAGGGAGAGACGGGTCATATACAATATGTACAACAACCAAGAGGGAATAATAAGAGTGGGCGATCAAGAACGAAGTGCTCGTATTAAGAAGGGTGTAAGACAAGGCTGTGGCCTTTCGCCCCTACTCTTCAGTCTGTACATCGAGGAAGCAATGATGGAAATAAGACAAAGGTTCAGGAGTGGAATTAAAATACAAGGTGAAAGGATATCAATGATACGATTCGCTGATGACATTGCCATCCTGAGTGAAAGTGAAGAAGAATTAAATGATCTGCTGAACGGAATGGACAGTCTAATGAGTACACAGTATGGCTTGAGAGTAAATCGGAGAAAGACGAAGGTAATGAGAAGTAGTAGAAATGAGAACAGCGAGAAACTTAACATCAGGATTGATGGTCACGAAGTCAATGAAGTTGAGGAATTCTGCTACCTAGGCAGTAAAATAACCAATGACGGTCGGAGCAAGGAGGACATCAAAAGCAAACTCGCTATGGCAAAAAAGGCATTTCTGGCCAAGAGAAGTCTACTAATATCAAATACCGGTCTTAATTTGAGGAAGAAATTTCTTAGGATGTACGTCTGGAGTACAGCATTGTATGGTAGTGAAACATGGACTGTGGGAAAACCGGAACAGAAGAGAATCGAAGCATTTGAGATGTGGTGCTATAGACGAATGTTGAAAATTAGGTGGACTGATAAGGTAAGGAATGAGGAGGTTCTACGCAGAATCAGAGAGGAAAGGAATATGTGGAAAACACTGATAAGGAGAAGGGACAGGATGATAGGACATCTGCTAAGACATGAGGGAATGACTTCCATGGTACTAGAGGGAGCTGTAGAGGGGAAAAACTGTAGAGGAAGACAGAGATTGGAATACGTCAAGCAAATAATTGTGGACGTAGGTTGCAAGTGCTACTCTGAGATGAAGAGGTTAGCACAGGAAAGGAATTCGTGGCGGGCCGCATCAAACCAGTCAGCAGACTGATGACACAAAAAAAAAAAAAAAATGTATAAAGCATTCAGAGATAAATAATAACAAGTGGGGTTGGAAATCGGTATTAGTGTGATGCAAATTGTTTATGGAATGGGTGCATAGTTTGCTTATAAAGGAAGTGAATGTTTAGAGTCCCCACTTTAATCTTTAATATGAGAAATTTATTCTAGTTATACTAATAAAATATGAAACATTTTCACAGCAGAGTAAATATAAAATGGGTATATAAAGTGCCATGATTTGCATTTGTCATGTTTGGGTTTTAGTTAAATCAGGACTCTGTTCATGCTCAAATTTGGTCTTGTGATGCCTTTGATAACATTTCGAACTGAATCGGCAAATTGTTGAAATGATAATTATTATTAATAGATGTATAGGGCCAACTGTCTTTCTGTGACTGCCAATCAGGCGAATCATAACTACTGTTCAGTTCGTCTGGTAGTTGCGTGTGTTCATTGCAGTTTACAACGCAACGAAAGTTTCCTTTCGTAAAATTATAGTTAAATTCATTGAATTTAATATTCTAAATTATTATGCCTAATTAGGCTGGCGACCGTATGTTCATTCTTTTACGTGAATTCAGTTATTTTCTTAACTTCCAAAAATAAAGTCTTTCAGTTTTTCTGCTAATTGCAATTTGTACGAAATCACAGTTTGTTACCCTCTGTCCACTAGGTCAACACGGTTAAACTACGCAAAATTCCTCCCAGGTGTTGACGCTAGTTACAATGAAGTGTTATACTTAAGATTATACACGACATGCATTTGCGTTACAAACTGAAGTCGCAAACGGCGGTGGTTTGGGGTCAGTGGAATGCACGTTACATGGCTGTCCTTGTAGTAACCGATTTGTAACACTTCTTTGTGTCACTGTAGTGCCAATCGCTTCTGCAGCCGCAGTACGATACGCTTAAGCCATACATCGGAAACTACGGTCTTCCGTCTCTGTAGTGCCACGAGGCCGTCTTGCGCCCCGTCCCTTTCCGCGACCACGGTTGTCACCAATCGTGTGCAGCAGCCACATTCCTGCCAAGTCTTTTTGCAATAACTGGGAAAGAACATCTAGGTTCTCGTAACTCTTTTACTCTGCCCCTTTCAAACTCAGTGAGTTGTTTTTAATGGCGACTTCGTCGTCTTAAAGGCATTCTTGACTAACATCAACTCACTACGTCCAGTCTCAGAGGTAACAAACGCTGACGACCGTTACAGCGTGTTGTGAAGCAAACATGATTTGCGTCCTCATAGCAACGCTACTAGCGCATCTCTTATGTGACTGGCGCAACGTGAACAGACATCATTTCTCAGATGTAGGGACACACCTACCAACTTTGTTTTGCACAAGTCTTTGGTGTTGAGATTCTTTCTATTAGTGTATCTTATCTTAGAAGAAAGATTAAGGAAAGGCAAACCTACGTTTCTATCATTTGTAGACTTAGAGAAAGTTTTTGACAATGTTGACTGGAATACTCTCTTTCAAATTCTGAAGGTGTCAGGGGTAAAATACAGGGAGCGAAAGGCTATTTACAATTTGTACAGAAACCAGATGGCAGTTATAAGAGTCGAGGGACATGAAAGGGAAGCAGTGGTTGGGAAGGGAGTAAGACAGGGTTGTAGCCTCGACCCGATGTTATTCAATCTGTATATTGAGCAAGCAGTAAAGGAAACAAAAGAAAAATTCGGAGTAGGTATTAAAATCCATGGAGAAGAAATAAAAACATTGAGGTTCGCCGATGACACTGTAATTCTGTCAGAGACAGCAAAGGACTTGGAAAAGCAGTTGAATGGAATGGACAGTGTCTTGAAAAGAGGATATAAGATCAACATCAACAAAAGCAAAACGAGGATAATGGAATGTAGTCGAATTAAGTCGGGTGATGCTGAGGGAATTCGATTAGGAAATAAGACACTTAAAGTAGTAAAGGAGTTTTGCTATTTGGGGAGCAAAATAACTGATGATGGTCGAAGTAGAGAGGATATAAAATGTAGACTGGCAATGGCAAGGAAAGCGTTTCTGAAGAAGAGAAATTTGTTAACATCGAGTATAGATTTAAGTGTCAGGAAGTCATTTCTGAAAGTATTTGTATGGAGTGTAGCCATGTATGGAAGTGAAACATGGACGATAAATAGTTTGGACAAGAAGAGAATAGAAGCTTTTGAAATGTGGTGCTACAGAAGAATGCTGAAGGTTAGATGGGTAGATCACATAAGTAATGAGGAAGTATTGAATAGGATTGGGGAGAAGGGAAGTTTGTGGCACAACTTGACCAGAAGAAGGGATCGGTTGGTAGGACATGTTCTGAGGCATCAAGGGATCACAAATTTAGTATTGGAGGGCAGCGTAGAGGGTAAAAATCGTAGAGGGAGACCGAGAGATGAATACACTAAGCAGATTCAGAAGGATGTAGGCTGCAGTAGGTACTGAGAGATGAAGAAGCTTGCACAGGATAGAGTAGCATGGAGAGCTGCATCAAACCAGTCTCAGGACTGAAGAGCACAACAACAACAACAGTGTATATTGACGATAACAACACGTTACATCAGAGATAGTCTTGTCACATAAATTGGAACTTAATCAACTCAAAGGCCGCCGTCTTTCTGTAGGAGACAACCAGAAACAAAATATAACGCGTCCCGTACCGAGAGAGGAGAGAGAGGGACAGAGAGATAGAGAGAGAGAGAGAGAGAGAGAGAGAGAGGCACAGAGAGAGAGAGTGAGAGGGAACGAGAAAACTGATATGACTTCTGGGAAGTGAAAATCACGAAAGGCAGTTGTTAGCGATAAGAAGTTTCGTAATACGAACGCCTGGACGGGAGCAACAGGACAAGACTTACCGTGTAAACAGTTAAACAGTTACGAAAGCGCAACTCCGGGTGCTCGTGGCGCAGTCGACGTAACCGCATAAAAACCAAGACTGAAGTTCTACCACAAAACATCTTAACTATAACTGAGCCTGCCGGCCGGAGTGGCCGAGCGGTTCTAGGCGATACAGTCTGGAGCCGCGCGACCGCTACGGTCGCAGGTTCTAATCCTGCCTCGGGCATCGATGTGTGTGATGTCCTTAGGTTAGTTAGGTTTAAGTAGTTCTAAGTTCTAGGGGACTGATGACCTCAGAAGTCAAGTCCCATAGTGCTCAGAGTTATTTGAACCATTTTTTTTTAACTGAGTCTGCACATGGGTCCGTCCAAGGCTATGAGAGCCAGCCCATGTACAATAAACTCCCGCACTACTACTAATAACGCCTTGAAGCCCACCAAGAACTGCAGTGGAATGGATTCCGGAGAGCATTTCTGTGCTTTTGTAAACTAGGATGCAATACAGCACTGTGCGTTCTCCGATAGACAAGACTGCCGTAGCCAACTTGTATGTGGGTAGCAGCGAATACTGTTGCTGCTGCTTTCAGCAGGTCGGCAGCTCGGCCTCCTGGCTCTCAAGTTGGGAACCTGTCCTGGCCCCAGTTCGCAGTAACGTGGGCGGAACATGTGACGCTACACGCCAGTTTTGCTGCAGCTAGAATCTGAAGGCCCTGACTTTCTACATACTGTATATTCGCTTTCTTATGAATTTTCTGAATTATATACCACGCTGTAATTTGCACTTCAGCACTTTGCAGATGATTCATTGAACCACTTCCATGCTGTTTCCCTACCGTTTCAATTCTTTAATAACACCTGGGAAAAACGAGCACGAAAATCTTCCCGACTGAGTAGCAATTTCTCTTATTAGTATTAGGGTGGGAGTCGGCAATATACGATTTCTTTTTTTCTAATTCTGTGGAGAAATTAGGTGACTGAAATTTTGTGAAACAATCTCGTCGCAACGAAAAACTTCTTTGTTTGTTGACTGTCACCCGACCTCGAGTATCATGTCTGTATCATATCACCTTTTTCGCATTCTTGCAAAATGAGCTGCCCTTCCCAATTTTTCCAATTTGGACTTCACTAAGGTCCGAATAATACACTTCTAACTACACAAAACTCTGTTCTGACCACGGTTGACACTCGAGATGTATTGAGGACTTTGTTTGGATAACGTTCGTGGTGCAACTTGGAGACTAGGCTAGCATGTGTATTTATTTTGTTGATGCATAAGTTCGTAGCGTTTTTGATTTGCTATGGGTTAGCAAAGAGAAAGCTTTTGACAACGTTAACTGGAATACTCTCTTTCAAATTCTGAAGGTGGCAGGGGTAAAATACAGGGAGCGAAAGGCTATTTATAATTTGTACAGAAACCAGATGGCAGTTATAAGAGTCGAGGGGCATGAAAGGGAAGCAGTGGTTGGGAAGGGAGTAAGACAGGGTTGTAGCCTCTCCCCGATGTTATTCAATCTGTATATTGAGCAAGCAGTAAAGGAAACAAAAGAAAAATTCGGAGTAGGTATTAAAATTCATGGAGAAGAAGTAAAAACTTTGAGGTTCGCCGATGACATTGTAATTCTGTCAGAGACAGCAAAGGACTTGGAAGAGCAGTTGAACGGAATGGACAGTGTCTTGAAAGGAGGATATAAGATGAACATCAACAAAAGCGAAACGAGGATAATGGAATGTAGTCAAATTAAATCGGGTGATGCTGAGGGGATTAGATTAGGAAATGAGACACTTAAAGTCGTAAAGGAGTTTTGCTATTTAGGGAGTAAAATAACTGATGATGGTCGAAGTAGAGAGGATATAAAATGTAGACTGGTAATGGCAAGGAAATCGTTTCTGAAGAAGAGAAATTTGTTAACATCGAGTATAGATTTAAGTGTCAGGAAGTCATTTCTGAAAGTATTTGTGTGGAGTGTAGCCATGTATGGAAGTGAAACATGGACGATAACCAGTTTGGACAAGAAGAGAATAGAAGCTCTCGAAATGTGGTGCTACAGAAGAATGCTGAAGATAAGGTGGGTAGATCACGTAACTAATGAGGAGGTATTGAATAGGACTGGGGAGAAGAGGAGTTTGTGGCACAACTCGACTAGAAGAAGGGACCGGTTGGTAGGACATGTTCTGAGGCATCAAGGGATCACAAATTTAGCATTGGAGGGCAGCGTGGAGGGTAAAAATCGTAGAGGGAGACCAAGAGATGAATACACTAGGCAGATTCAGAAGGATGTAGGTTGCAGTAGGTACTGGGAGATGAAGAAGCTTGCACAGGATAGAGTAGCATGGAGAGCTGCATCAAACCAGTCTCAGGACTGAAGATCACAACAACAACAATGGGATTATTTGTCGCTTGTTATGTTTTTATTTGTAGTTCACTGTTGCAGTTTGAGTTTACATATTGTCATTTTCATATTTGGAGGTGCTGAGTGGAGGCATGGACGCTAGAAAATAGAGTTCCAACTGGAGTAATCGGAATGTTTCCGATATATTGTTGTGTTTGAGATCAATGGATAAGTGACAGCAATGGAGGCAGACACATTTGAGCTGTGTGTGTGGATGATGTCATTAAATAGAGCACGGCAAGGTAATGGCTTTTTTTTCTTTTAAGGAGGCTCGTTTCGACATTAGCGACTCTCCGCGTTTAGGAAGACGTTCGGGGTTTGAAGAAGATCGTTTAAACCCATTAATCCTCAATGATCCACCTTAGTGTACTCGAGAACTGGCAACTGTGTGATGAAGTGTATCATTTCACTATCGGGCGACATGGGAGGGTTCAAAAATCAGATGTATTAATACCGCATCCTCTAAGCCAGCGCGTTCCAACATGTACATTTATGATTGCTCGTCATAGATTGGTTATTGAGCAACACCGATAATTCCTATGCTGTATCATTACGGGTCACGAGGCACGGTGTCTTTATGCTAACATAATGAAAAGTAAGGAATGACTGAGCCCGAACAAAGCAGCAACTGCCCGTACAAAGACGTGCGTGCACCCACAAGAGAATACGTTATGCTTCTGACGGAACAGTGACGGTGAGGTGTACCACAAATGGCTTCCCCGAGATGTAGCCATCACTGGTGACATTCACTGTCAACAACTGAGACGTCTTGCAAGTGCAGTCGAAGAACAACGACCGGGTAGACAGCGTGAAGTGCCGGCCGGTGTGGCCGAGCGGTTCTAGGCACTTCAGTCTGGAACCGCGCGACCGCTACGGTCGCAGGTTCAAATCCTGCCTCGGGCATGGATGTATGTGTTGTCCTTAGGTTAGTTAGGTCTAAGTAGTTCTAAGTTCTAGGGGACTGATGACCTCAGATGTTAAGTCCCATAGTGCTCAGAGCCATTTGAACCATTTGAACAGCGTGAAGTGTTGCTGCCCACGTGCATTCTGCTAGACTGACAAAAAAAAATACACTGTGTAGGTGTTGGGCTGAGAAGTCATTCGGCAGCGCCCTCGTTCACTTGATCTTGCGGCCTAAGAGGGTTGGGGTTGGATTGTCTGGGGAAGGAGTCCAGACAGCGAGGTCATCGGCCTCATCGGATTAGGGAAGGAAGTCGGCCGTGCCCTTTCAAAGGAACCATCCCGGCATTTGCCTGGAGCGATTTAGGGAAATCACGGAAAACCTAAATGAGGATGGCCGGACGCGGGATTGAACCGTCTTCCTCCCGAATGCGAGTCCAGTGTCTAACTACTGCCCCACCTCGCTCGGTATTGCGGCCTAAGATCTTCACCTTTTCCCCTCTCTATCAAACAGCCTTCAAGGAACTTCCTTTCCAGATGGAAATGCACTGCGAACGTAGCTCGAAGACTTATTCGCCTCAAAACCAAATGATTTCTATAGTCGCAGAATCAAAAAGCTACCCCAGCGTTGGCAGACTGTTGAAAATATCGAAGGAGAACATGATACTGAGGACTGAAATGTCTGTTATATGAATCTGTTGTGTTTATTAAACTTATAGGAAAGAGGTACGAACTTATTCATCAACTAAAATAACATATTCTAGCGTGCTATTCTCACGATATTTCCATATTTTTGTGCACCTTCCTCCAGATCACAAGTATCACACACCGTAAAGCAGCATGTGGAGCATATACAGGGTGTTTCAAAAATGACCGGTATATTTGAAACGGCAATAAAAACTAAACGAGCAGCGATAGAAATACACCGTTTGTTGCAATATGCTTGGGACAACAGTACATTTTCAGGCGGACAAACTTTCGAAATTACAGTAGTTACAATTTTCAACAACAGATGCCGCTGCAAGTGATGTGAAAGATATAGAAGACAACGCAGTCTGTGGGTGCGCCATTCTGTACGTCGTCTTTCTGCTGTAAGCGTGTGCTGTTCACAACGTGCAAGTGTGCTGTAGACAACATGGTTTATTCCTTAGAACAGAGGATTTTTCTGGTGTTGGAATTCCACCGCCTAGAACACAGTGTTGTTGCAACGAGACGAAGTTTTCAACGGAGGTTTAATGTAACCAAAGGACCGAAAAGCGATACAATAAAGGATCTGTTTGAAAAATTTCAACGGACTGGGAACGTGACGGATGAAGGTGCTGGAAAGGTAGGGCGACAGCGTATGGCAACCACAGAGGGCAACGCGCAGCTAGTGCAGCAGGTGATCCAACAGCGGCCTCGGGTTTCCGTTCGCCGTGTTGCAGCTGCGGTCCTAATGACGCCAACGTCCACGTATCGTCTCATGCGCCAGAGTTTACACCTCTATCCATTCAAAATTCAAACGCGGCAACCCCTCAGCGCCACTACCATTGCTGCACGAGAGACATTCGCTAACGATATAGTGCACAGGATTGATGACGGCGATATGCATGTGGGCAGCACTTGGTTTACTGACGAAGCTTATTTTTACCTGGACGGCTTCGTCAATAAACAGAACTGGCGCATATGGGGAACCGAAAAGCCCCATGTTGCAGTCCCATCGTCCCTGCATCCTCAAAAAGTACTGGTCTGGGCCGCCATTTCTTCCAAAGGAATCATTGGCCCATTTTTCAGATCCTAAACGATTACTGCATCACGGTATCTGGACATTCTTCGTGAATTCGTGGCGGTACAAACTGCCTTAGACGACACTGCGAACACCTCGTGGTTTATGAAAGATGGTGCCCGGCCACATCGTACGGCCGACGTCTTTAATTTCCTGAATGAATATTTCGATGATCGTGTGATTGCTTTGGGCTATCCGAAACATACAGGAGGCGGCGTGGATTGGCCTCGCTATTCGCCAGACGTGAACCCCTGTGACTTCTTTCTGTGGGGACACTTGACAGACCAGGTGTACTGCCAGAATCCAGAAACAATTGAACAGCTGAAGCAGTACATCTCATCTGCATGTGAAGCCATTCCGCCAGACACGTTGTCAAAGGTTTCGGGTAATTTCATTCAGAGACTACGCCATATTATTGCTACGCGTGGTGGATATGTGGAAAATATCGTACTATAGAGCTTCCCAGACCGCAGCGCCATCTGTTGTTGAAAATTGTAACTTCTGTCATTTCGAAAGTTTGTCTGCCTGAAAATGTACTGTTATCCCAAGCATATTGCAACAAACGGTGTATTTCTATCACTGCTCGTTTAGTTTTTATTGCCGTTTCAAATATACCGGTCATTTTTGAAACACCGTGTATGTAGATATAGTAGTGTACTTTTATTTAGAGCGGTGCTATACATTTTAAAGACGGTCAACATGCTGTGAAACGTAGCAAGGTAGCGCGTAATCTAGGCCTGGCTGCTCGCCGATTCGTCTTCCTGACACCCGCCTTCCCTCCAAGCCGCTTCCTGCGGTGTGGCGTCGCCGGTGTCAGCGTCTTGCTGACTCGTGTTTATGATGCGCCAGCAGCCTCGAGCGTACCACGCCGCCGTCTCGACGTGCGCCGTGCGTAAGCCAAGTCACATTAATTATACCACAGCTTGACAGCTCTCTCGCACGGCTCTGTGGCCTCATGAGCACGCAAACACGCACGCACGCACGCACACACACACATACACACACACACACACACACACACACATTATCCGCAGTCAAGCTCCTTACATCTAACTCCTCTAATTATTATATGACCTTTGTCCGCGCGACTGCTACGGTCGCAGGTTCGAATCCTGCCTCGGGCATGGATGTGTGTGATGTCCTTAGGTTAGTTAGGTTTAAGTAGTTCTAAGTTCTAGGGGACTGATGACCACAGATGTTAAGTCCCATAGTGCTCAGAGCCATTTGAACCATATTATATGACCTTTGTATACGGTCCTGATAACAACACCGAATTTTTATTTGTCAGAAATTAATGATGTTCTCTTAATGCGATTTTGGTGCGGTGCAGCAGAAATGGTTCCCGCATGTGAATAGCACTCTGCCACATCTACGGGGAAAAATCAAAATAATTCTTTTTTCATAAAAGAAGCAACGCGACTTTTTCTGTGATTTATAAAAATGGCTCTGAGCACTATGGGACTTAACTTCTGAGGTCTTCAGTCCCCTAGAACTTAGAACTACTTAAACCTAACTAACCTAAGGACATCACACACATCCATGCCCGAGGCAGGATTCGAACCTGCGACCGTAGCGGTCGCGCGGTTCCAGACTGTAGCGCCTAGAACCGCTCGGCCACCCTGGCCGGCTATGATTTATAGTGATTATATGATTCAAGAGACAGTTGTTGAGGGTAACACATTGTTTTAGCAGTTCATCATTCAGCCACTTGTCTGTGTAAAAATGTAAAGTAATAAAAATTATATACGGCAGTATATTCATGAACGTCTGTCGTGTAGCCCCGATGAAAACTCTATGGTGCGCTATAAAGGAATTTGTCGTATGATATCAATGCGTTCACAATGAAGAAAATCGTATGACACTTCCATTACGGAAGTGTGTGGCCCGATCTTGATGAACTTGTAGCCTATAAATCAAACAGTTCACACCCTTTTGCGAGAGGAAAATCACCCAGACCGTAGATATTTTTGGGACTCTCGATCTAGAATAATGTTTTTCACCGAAGGGACATAAAAGCTAAAATCTTTGCATGTAGTTTTCACTATTATTCAACAGTTAAAGAAAGTAATACGATTAGGAGGCAATGCTATTTCACCAGAGACACAATTAACATCTCTTAACATATCATGAATAATGGATGAAAAAATCCATCTTTATAGATTATTTTAAAAATACATCGTGCATTTTTTATGTAACAGAGCTCCTCAAGAATACATTTACTTTGCAATTCTTTGTTTAAACGTCTTGACTTTTTTTAATACACTTTAGTGATACGACAATCTTATCCGTACGGCAGATAAATGTAACGACCACGCATATGAAAGGACCAACTCATTCGGTATCAGCTTTGGGGCTATTCAGTAAAACTTTATTATGTTATTTTCCATTAATCTATCATTTATAACATCTAAGATATTTAAAAATTTTCCCTGTACGCCAACGATGACCTGTTCTGCTACTTAAGGGGCTCCGGAACGCCCTATACTTGCAATGTTAAAATAACGCTTATAAATTACATCTTTCCTCACAAAGTATTTGAGGTAGGGAGTTGAACTTTTTACAGATTATTTATTGGAATATGGGCTACAACTTAATACAGGGATTTTACAAAATTTTAGTTCAGTTATTAAAGATGATTTTTTTTCAATTGTAATGAAAATCCACAAAATTTTTTTGCAATTTTTTATTTATATATTCAAAAATATACAGTTTTTTGGAAAAAGGCTGTGTTAAATTATGCAGAAGGTACTGTGTAACATTTACTGAAAGTTTGAAACAAATATGTTTCGAAGACCCTTAGAAAACATGTAATTAGTATGAGAAAATAAAAGTTTTGGGAATCGAGCGACAAAAGATTGGATTAACTTTTTAGTGCATTCCAGGTCCATAGGATGGATTATCTTCATCCTCTGCAAACTCCTCCTCCAGCTTCCTCTTGTTCCTCCTCCTGTTTACTCTTGCTTGTATTTCTAGACTCTTTACTGCCCTGTCTGCAGCCCGAAGGCGTTCCTTGTCTAAAGCAAGCATCGCTCGTTGTTGTGTTCGTAGATTTTGCTACCATTTTCTTCAGTTGCAGTTACTGCAACACTGTTCCAAAAGGTGGTCATGTATGAACACTTATCACATTTCAGTTGTATTTCACTAGCAAGTCCTACGTGCTTTATTATGGAGAGTTCCAGACCAACTTCACTACAATGAATACATCTTACACAGTTTGAAAAAATTCCTTTGAGAACCGACATATCAAATATTTCATTCACATCCGATTCGCCCATAAAACATTCATAGTTTTCACTCATTGAACCAAGCTTCTTCTGTGAAGTATTTTCTTTCCCACTTTGACTGCTATGGGCAGGTGTATTTGAGAGGTTAGGTTCACTCACTTGGTTATCGTCTTTATTGTTTACAGTAATAACACATACCTTTGGCTTTCCAACATTTCTCATTTTCTTAAAAGCCTTCAGAGGATTTCTAATAACTTTACTTTTACTCATTATTATACTTCAACAAAACAGAGACTCAAGAAACAGAATTAATTACGAATATTTTCGAGATAATCACACCAGCGATATATATTGAACCATCACAGGTTAGCAACAACACATACTTTATCTCACATCACTAAAATGTACCTGATGAACACGGACGTCAATAATAACACCATTTGACAGCAGTTTAACAGCGCCACAGTGGGTCACGCCCATGTAGAACACATTTCAAAAAAAATTTAAAAATAGTTGTAGTCTTCGGAATTGAATAAATTATATATCTATTAAAAGGATTCAGAAAACGCAAAAAAGTAAAAATTGAATTTTTCATAATTTTGAGCCTTTCCGGAGCCCCTTAAAGCAATTGTGTTCAACTTGCATTCAGTACTAAAGGACCACTATCAGTTGCCTGTGGATGTCTTCTGCCGGCAATTATGTGCATCAAGATGGAGATTACCGTAAATTTTACGAGGGTGCTGCGTACACACAGTGTAATATCGACAAAGCCTATGCTTCCAGTAAAATAAGAAGAGCAGTCTCAAACTGGAAGTATTTTTACATACACTTTTCCTTGTCCTTACGCCTGTGCATTCTTAGATGTGTTTGAGTAGATCGGAATGTTGTCAGGCATAGAATCAGTAAGGTTTAACTGCGCCATTTGGAATGCTTACTGACATTTTTAGGAGCTTTGAGCGAAATTTTTATCTTGAATATGCTCCAACATTGTTATAAAAAGAAATAAAAGTGGTGTTTCCACAGTTTCATTACTGTGGGTCTACGATGAGATATTTCTAAAATACTGTTACTGGGGCTAAGCGTCCCATAAATCCGTCTATGATCCTGACGTCTCAGTGATACTGGCAGACGGATTTGGAATGGTGTGAAAACTATTTCTGTTTATGAACTGTGAAAAGTTGACCGAAGTGCAATAGCCCTCACAATCGATTCACGCTGAAACGAGTACTGAATTTGATTTTCTACAAATGTGTCACTGTAGCACTACAGTGAACTCTAATGCTGGACGCCCTACTTCTATATACGATCTTTTGAATTGCGATTTTTGTATGTCGTGCTTCTTGGAACCGTCTTAGGTGAGTGCCAGTATGTTTCTTTAAAGGGCTCCGGAAAGGCTCAAAATCATGAAATGTTCAATTTTTACTTTTTTGCGTTTTCTGAATCTGCAGACTGTTACCTTTTAATAGATATATAATTTATTCAATTCCGAAGATTACAATTATTTTTAATTTTTTTTTTGAAATGTGTTCTACATGGGCGTGACCCACTGTGGCGCTGTTAAACTGCTGTCAAATGGTGTTGTTATTAACGTCCGTGTTCATCAGGTACATTTTAGTGATGTGAGATAAAGTATGTGTTGTGGCTAACCTGTGATGGTTCAATACATATCGCTGGTGTGATTGTCGATTGTTTCATGTTTATTTACTCTGTCGTTATCTCGAAAATATTCGTAATTAATTCTGTTTCTTGAGTCTCTGTTTTGTTGAAGTATAATAATGAGTAAAAGTAAAGTTATTAGAAATCCTCTGAAGGCTTTTAAGAAAAGGAGAAATGTTGGAAAGCCAAAGGTATGTGTTATTACTGTAAACAATAAAGACGATAACCAAGTGAGTGAACCTAACCTCTCAAATACACCTGCCCATAGCAGTCAAAGTGGGAAAGAAAATACTTCACAGAAGAAGCTTGGTTCAATGAGTGAAAACTATGAATGTTTTATGGGCGAATCGGATGTGAATGAGATATTTGATATGTCGGTTCTCAAAGGAATTTTTTCAAACTGTGTAAGATGTATTCATTGTAGTGAAGTTGGTCTGGAACTCTCCATAATAAAGCACGTAGGACTTGCTAGTGAAATACAACTGAAATGTGATAAGTGTTCATACATGACCACCTTTTGGAACAGTGTTGCAGTAACTGCAACTGAAGAAAATGGTAGCAAAATCTACGAACACAACAACGAGCGATGCTTGCTTTAGACAAGGAACGCCTTCGGGCTGCAGACAGGGCTGTAAAGAGTCTAGAAATACAAGCAAGAGTAAACAGGAGGAGGAACAAGAGGAAGCTGGAGAAGGAGTTTGCAGAGGATGAAGATAATCCATCCTATGGACCTGGAATGCACTAAAAAGTTAATCCAATCTTTGTCGCTCGATTCCCAAAACTTTTATTTTCTCATACTAATTACATGTTTTCTAAGGATCTTCCAAACATATTTGTTTCAAACTTTCAGTAAATGTTACACAGTACCTTCTGCATAATTTAACACAGCCTTTTTCCAAAAAAACTGTATATTTTTGAATATATAAATAAAAAATTGCAAAAAAATGTTGTGAATTTTCATTACAATTGAAAAAAAATCATCTTTAATAACTGAACTAAAATTTTGTAAAATCCCTGTGTTAAGTTGTAGCCCATATTCCAATAAATAATCTGTAAAAAGTTCAACTTCCTACCTCAAATACTTTGTGAGGAAAGATGTAATTTATAAGCGTTATTTTAACATTGCAAGTATAGGGCGTTCCGGAGCCCCTTAACGATGCCAAAGAAGATATACACTCGGGTGACGACAGTCATGGGATAACGATCCGCACACTTACGTAAGGCGGTAGTATCGTGCACACGAGGTATAAAAGGGCAATATACTAGCGGAGCTGCCGTTTGTGCTCAGGTGATTCATATGAAAATGTTTCCGACGTGATTATGGCCGCAAGACGGGAACTAACAGACTCTGAACACGGAGCAGTAGTTGGGCGCATGGTATAGCTCATTTCTGGAATCGTTAGGGCATTTAGCACTCCGCTATCCACAGTGTCAAGAGTGTGTTGAGAATACCAAATTTCAGACCTTACCTCTCACCACGGACAAAGCAGTGGCCGACAGCCTTCACTTAACGACCAAGAGCAGCGACATTCGCGTAGAGTTCAGTGCTGACAGACAAGCAACACTACGTGAAATAAAGTGGGATGTACGGCGAACGTATGCATTAGGGACAGTGAGGCGAAATACGGCGATAAAGATATATGGCAGCAGACGACCGACGCGAGCAGTTTTGTCAACATCACGACATCGACTACAGCTCCTCTCCCGGGTTCATTGCCATTTCGACTGGACCGTAGACAACTGTAAAACCGAGGCCTCATCAGATGAGTCCCGATTTCAGTTGGTAAGAGCTAGTGGTAGGTTTCGAGAGTGGTGCAGACCCCTTGTCAACAAGACATTGTGGAAGCTGGTAGTGGCTCCATAATAGTGTGGGCTGTGTTTACGTGGAATGGACTGGGTCCCCTGATCCAACTGAAACGATCATTGACAGGAAATGATTATGTTCGGCTGCTTGGAGACCATTTGCAGCCATTCATTGCCTTCATGTTTCTAAGCAACGGTTATGGATGACAATCCGCCATTTCATCGGGCCACAACTGTTCGGGATTGGTATGAAGAACATTCAGGACTATTCGAGCGAATAATTTGGCCAGCCAGATCCATCGATTAATCCCATCCAAAATTTATGGGACACAGTTCGTAAACATGAAACATGAAGGGAATCGAAACTTTTGATGCTTGTGGGATATGGGCAATGATTAATTTTCCGAATGTCTGATGCAGCACAACTACAGATATTCACTGCCAGATCTGTGGCATTCACGTGGATAAGACAGAGAGTTAATCGGAGGTGGAAATGTTCAGTTCAGCTCGGGAAATGCTATTGATACAGAAGAAATCGAGCGAACATCAAAAGAGAGTGATACACTGGAAGAATTCTCTAAGAGATATCATTTCAGATTCCTGCAACGAAGATGTATAAAACTGATCACAAGCTAGCACGTTTCAGCAATGGAGGAAGTTACGTAGAAGTTTTGGACGTTGTCAAAAATGGTTCAAATGGCTCTGAGCACTATGGGACTTAACTTCTGAGGTCATCAGTCCCCTAGAACTTAGAACTACTTAAACCTAACTAACCTAAGGACATCACACACATCCATGCCCGAGGCAGGATTCGAACCTGCGACCGTAGCGGTCGGCGGCTCCAGACTGTAGCGCCTAGAACCGCTCGGCCACTTCGGCCGGCTTGGACGTTGTCTCCATACGTGAGGAATAAACAGCATCATTGTTATTATTTGCAACTTTTCAGTTTCGCCTGTATTAATATTCACACAAATAATTTATTTACCTTTTAGTACATTGGCACTCACTAAGCAATATGTCAATGGATGAACCGAATCTCCTGCCAACACGATCCTTTTTTCATTCCTACATAACGTTGCATTATATGGTAGTATTCTTTGGGCCACATATATATGTTCTCTTGATGCTCGAAGATGTGCCTTTTGCGTTCAATATAGCAAATGTCTCAGAGATATAAATTATTATATTAGGATCCTTTTCTCACTCCCACATCAAGTTGCATTATATGGTAGTATACTTTGGGTCCCATAGATATGTTCCCTTGATGTTCGAAGATGTGCCTTTTGGGTTCAATATAGCAAATGTATCAAAGACATAAATTATTATATTAGATTGTTAGTACGAAATCTACACGGCATTACCTTCATTAAATAATGACTGAAGTATATTACATTTCAATACAATTGTCTTACGTATCTCGACGATTATACTTTTCAGCAGAGAAGAAGGACTTTATTTAAAGCAGGTTCCTCAGCTTTAAACTTCACTACATTGTCCTTAAGACACATATGATTTATTTATTAGATAACTATATCTATGTAAATCGTTTCTCTTCGACTCTTGAACTCTTTGTCGGATTTGTTTTTAAACGTAGCATTGCACTCGAGCTTTAAGCTGTTCTTCTAAATCTAAAACAGTAAAGAATTTCTCAACGTACTCGGTCTCAGGCCCCTTACGTGGATAAAAGACGTAATTAAAACTTTTAAGCAACGAAGTTTCGCAAGATGATTGCTTATTTTACTGTTCTTTTATCATTGATATCTGTAGCAAGCGGTATTATTGCTTTGAAGGTGCTTTCAGCTCCATTCCCTCCTTTTTGCTGAGACTGATGTTTGTATCAGAGCTAAGGAATGAACAAAAGTGAAGTTAGCAGAAGGAGTCTTCTTCAGATGAATTACGCTTTCCCAGCAGCCATTCAAACCTATACAGTATACTAAGTCGTTCTGACGTTAGCAACAGTGCGCATCCATTACGTAATTGCATCTACAGAATTTTTTCCCCCATTAAGTTTGATTACTTGGAAGCAGGAGACTTCGTGGGTTGGAGAAGGAGAGTAACGTAACGATTTGGTAAGAGTACAGCGAGTCTCTAAACTTCATAGGTTTCATGTGTAATACAAAGCAGAAAGAGTGAATAAGTACGCGTTAGAATATGACGGGAGAGCTGCGTTTAAAAACGCCATTGGTCACAAAAGTAATAAAACAATTTAATATATGGGGCGAATAAGCATTTAACACAATAGCTTCGTCTTGAATAAATTTCTTTCCGGACAGAATGCTGACTTATGCTATGAAATGAGGTGAAGTTTCGATAAATTTTGAAAGGTCCTTGTCGGGACGTCCAAATGTGGTATCAAATAAGCTCCATTGACTGATAGTGAAGCAAAATAGTATAGACAGTACATCAGTTCTCATCATTAGCAACTTTATATACTAGTGAACAGAAGAATAAATCTGTAGAAGAATCTATGGAATACCATATGAAACTAACGAAAGATGTAAATAGGAAATCTAGGTGAAGCTAAAGGGACTAATGTGGGTTCCACCAACACAAAAGGAATTTAGGGTTATAATGACAGGCGAACAAGCCATTTAACTAAAACGAAACGAAACTTTCAGAATCAGTCTTTTTTCTCAGCTGTCTTGAATTCCATTCACGATTCTCTCACGTATTATTTTCTTTAATGAATGATCAGCAGAGGAGAGTAAAGTAGAAGAACGAGGAGCACGGAAAATGATGTAGGGGAGGTTAGTGCTTAACATTCCATCTGCGACGTGAGCTTCAGAAACTGAACACGAACGTGGCGATAGTGTGGAAGTAAGCCAGCGAGTGTCTGTCTTCTTTAAAAGAGCCATGCGGCTTTCGACGTCACTGAAACCCCTCAAAATCTAAATCCCGAGGGTCGGACCGGTGCTTGAACTCCGGAACCCCACTCCTCCCGGATGCGGGCTAATTGGCCTAACCAGTAAGCAGCCACGTAGGAGAACAAGAGGGATTAGTGAAAGGAGGAGGAGGCTGACGTCACGTGCCCTGTGGAAGTGATACGGTTGTAACATTTTACAAAGACCTTCGTACACAGGACAGAGGCAGGTATCCGTGATACATTTTGATAGTTAAATTTGACCGTTTACCAGTTAATTAGGGTCTGAATTCGTTTAGCCTGTGCTGATGCTGCTATTAAGCTGACTGGGACTGTAGGTACGAATGCGTTAAATTTACAGTCATATTAATGAAAAGTAGACGCGGTTTCAACCGTTAATCACAGTTTGTGATGTGTCCGTAGCCGCGAGGCTTTCCATCTTCACTATATCAGCAAAAACTTTCGTTTCGGTATTGCATTTTTTTATGTCTAGGCTATGGTTTTCGTAAGCAATTCTCACTGTTACGGCTTCTTAAACAGCCATTCCCCATCGCAGTGCAGCAGTTTTAGTGAAGTACGGTAATTACCTCCATATCAGCAATATATTAAGCTACTTTTATGTTACTGCTATGTACATCGATGACTTTATTTTGCAAACGTAGGACAAGTAGAAGATATTTACTTTACGATGTCATGGGTAACAACCCAAACTCTTTGCAGAGTCTAGTGGGACGAGCAAACTCGGCCGAGGTGATAGTGGTTAGTAGGACGCATGGCCAGTAAAAAAGTGACAGTCATCGTAATTCTGTATGTGAGGAATATGCTCTGTGTGTCGATTTTCCTCTTTCGTGATAGATGACTCGTCAATAATTTACAAGTTACAACAAAAAGGTATGTAGAAACTTTCGGGACATCTACTCACACAGAGAAAATACAGGACTTTCGTGAAGTCTCTTTTCATATTCAAAAACGTATTACACAGGAAAATGAAAATAAATTTATATGTGTTAAGGTTTTTGGGCACAACTGTTACACCTCAATATAGGCACGGTTAGATGGACGAAGTTCATGAATACGATATTCGTTTTCCTGCCATGTTCGCTGTAGCAGATGCTCAACAATTTTGGCAACGGCGTCGGTAATCTTGTGCTTAAGTTCAGTGATGTACGGTACTTCTTTAATGCAGTCCCACAGAAAGGAGTGATGTAAGGTGAACGAGGTAACTAGGGCATTGGGCTACACTTCCAGTTCACTGATATGGAAATGTTTCATTTATGAACTCACTAACATGCATTCTGTAATGCAATGATGCCTTATCAAACTGGAAAATGATGGTCTGTTGAAAGTCATGTAGTTCTGGAGTCTCGTAATGTGTTAAAAAAGTTCCCGATGAATATTTGCAGACATCTCACCGCACAAAAGGGCCAATGGTGCGATTACACGCATGTTTATTACATCGCTGAAGTTCCCTAGTTACATTGTTTTCTGATTCCCGGGTTCTTACATTGCGAAAGATAAAATGTTGCCTCATCAGTGAAAACAACTTGGTTGATAAATATTTCATGCGTGGACATTCTTTCCAGCACGTTTACTGCAAACTCTTTTCGTCTTAGTTTATCAGTAGGCACAAATTCCTCTAACAGTGACGCATTAAAAATGCAGAATCGCAAATTTTGGTGTAGGACTTTGTGGACTGTTTAAAGCTGTAGCTGTAACTGCCTGACAACAATACGGAGTGACTATCTCGGAGAATGATCGTCTTGTCTTACACGAGGTTTTCCTCAGACTTCTCCCATTCTCTCCGTCTCCATAAATTTCCTGTGCCATGTTATAATTGATGAGCGCGAGTGTGGAGCTCTTTCATACTGCGTTCTGAAGTTTCGCTGAGTCTACATGTCCGATTTTGTTTCAGTAAAAATTAAAACACACACATAGAGCTTCCTCTTCAGGAGGAACCATCTATGGAGTTCGTTTTATCGTATCTCATCGATCAACAGGATACGTGAACTTTACAAATGCAATCTGAACAATTGCTTTTGTTGTAAATTTTTGAAACTGTAAAGAGGCTTTCTGGACAACTTTTATGTCAGACTGAGGACGCACCAGGCTGCAACATGAAAGTCTTTCATATGGAAACTGCCCACCTGTTTGCTACCGTAGGACCCACAACTGACAAGCAAGTAAAGGGGCTGAATCACGATGTTACACAAATCACATCCAAGTTGGTTTATTTTGAACCTGCACAAAGTGTATGACGCAATCTTTTAATGGCCCTGATATGTCCTATGCGGGAGGCAAGCCTTTCATATAATTTATTCATTAAATTAACTCAAGGACTTTCTCTCCAAAAATGACGATGGGAAAGGATTATGGTGAGTGTAAATGTCGTCCCAAAATATTACAATTACGTTTACTTTCTTTAAATGGAACACACAAAAAAAATGGTTCAAATGGATCTGAGCACTATGGGACTTAACATCTGAGGTCATCAGTCCCCTAGAACTTAAAACTAATTAAACCTAACTAACCTAAGGACAGCACACACATCCATGTCCGAGGCAGGATTCGAACCTGCGACCTTCCAGACTGAAGCGCCTTGAACCGCTCGGCGACAACGGCCGGCGAACACAAAATTGACATGAATCTGCACAAGGAACAATCACATATATTAATATGAATGAAATGTGTGAATACCCTCACCTGGTAGAGATGTTGGAAAGAACCTAGTATAAACGACACTGCTTAGAATGTGCTTTTCTGCTACGAGAAGGGGGAGCTAAGAGACCAGTTAAAACATATAGTATCGAAAAACAAGTGGGTAATCGGGTGCAGTACCGTGATATCACCTAAGGAGGCAAAGTGGTACTATGGATGTCACCGCAGAGCAACCTCAATTCGAATTTTGCCTGGCTGAAAAATCGGCTGAAACCCTACAGACGGGAGCTGATTATTTTACCGTCAGTATGGCGCAAGGCGGTATGCTGATGACAGTTTCTACTCGTGGTCGCCTCACGTACGTGGAAGTGGGCTCCCACTCGGACAGCAATCGAAGCGCAAGCACGGAAAAACTCTAAGAATTTGTCCGGGTGGCCAGACAAGTGAAACTGCGAATGAATCTACTGTGCAGAAAGGGCGGCAAAGTACGCGACCGACTCCTGCGGCAGGCAGGAACCAACTTCCCTCAAACTCTCTGCCGCCTGCGCCTAGAGAGCGACTGCTCTGCTTGTGCGCATAAGTCGGCCAGTCACCGCGATAAACAAAGTTTTCGCCAATTACGGCCTTACAGCCGATCACAGCCACTGCGGGGACGTTGTGCGAGAAACTTTCTGCCAATGGGCGCCAAAGGAATATGATAGTTGGTGCGACACGTGTGGCGACTTTCTGTCGGCTATCCCGTGGAGCGGGCGACCGTTTACCGGAAACGTCCAAAACAGGAGCGCAAATGTGCCATAGAGCTGACGCGTTCCTCTCAAAAACATGAAGCTTTCGTGAGAAAATTGCCCTAGCCACTGTAAAAACAGCGAGCGTCCTTCGCTCTGGTTCCTGAGACCTGACATCAAAAGGAGAAAGATGCCACTGCGACGGATTAGTCGAGCGGTCTCAAGCGCTGCAGCCATGTACTGTGCGGCTCATCCCGGCGGAGGTTGGATTCCTCCCTCGGGTATGGGTGTGTGTGTTTGCCCTTAGGATAATTTAGGTTAAGTAGTGTGTAAGCTTAGGGACTGATGACCTTAGCAGTTAAGTCCATAAGATTTCACACACATTTGAACATTCAAAAGATGCCAGCCTCGGCTCGGGTTAAAAAATGGCCCAAAAGTTCCCACTCGTATCCAGCATGAAATGAATAGAATTATGATACGCATGCATCATACGCCCAATATTGTAATGCTGGTACATAGCATCCGGTTATCTACTACGCATGACAGTGTAATACACTCCTGGAAATGGAAAAAAGAACACATTGACACCGGTGTGTCAGACCCACCATACTTGCTTCAGACACTGCGAGAGGGCTGTACAAGCAATGATCACACGCACGGCACAGCGGACACACCAGGAACCGCGGTGTTGGCCGTCGAATGGCGCTAGCTGCGCAGCATTTGTGCACCGCCGCCGTCAGTGTCAGCCAGTTTGCCGTGGCATACGGAGCTCCATTGCAGTCTTTAACACTGGTAGCATGCCGCGACAGCGTGGACGTGAACCGTATATGCAGTTGACGGACTTTGAGCGAGGGCGTATAGTGGGCATGCGGGAGGCCGGGTGGACGTACCGCCGAATTGCTCAACACGTGGGGCATGAGGTCTCCACAGTACATCGATGTTGTCGCCAGTGGTCGGCGGAAGGTGCACGTGCCCGTCGACCTGGGACCGGACCGCAGCGACGCACGGATGCACGCCAAGACCGTAGGATCCTACGCAGTGCCGTAGGGGACCGCACCGCCACTTCCCAGCAAATTAGGGACACTGTTGCTCCTGGGGTATCGGCGAGGACCATTCGCAACCGTCTCCATGAAGCTGGGCTACGGTCCCGCACACCGTTAGGCCGTCTTCCGCTCACGCCCCAACATCGTGCAGCCCGCCTCCAGTGGTGTCGCGACAGGCGTGAATGGAGGGACGAATGGAGACGTGTCGTCTTCAGCGATGAGAGTCGCTTCTGCCTTGGTGCCAATGATGGTCGTATGCGTGTTTGGCGCCGTGCAGGTGAGCGCCACAATCAGGACTGCATACGACCGAGGCACACAGGGCCAACACCCGGCATCATGGTGTGGGGAGCGATCTCCTACACTGGCCGTACACCACTGGTGATCGTCGAGGGGACACTGAATAGTGCACGGTACATCCAAACCGTCATCGAACCCATCGTTCTACCATTCCTAGACCGGCAAGGGAACTTGCTGTTCCAACAGGACAATGCACGTCCGCATGTATCCCGTGCCACCCAACGTGCTCTAGAAGGTGTAAGTCAACTACCCTGGCCAGCAAGATCTCCTGATCTGTCCCCCATTGAGCATGTTTGGGACTGGATGAAGCGTCGTCTCACGCGGTCTGCACGTCCAGCACGAACGCTGGTCCAACTGAGGCGCCAGGTGGAAATGGCATGGCAAGCCGTTCCACAGGACTACATCCAGCATCTCTACGATCGTCTCCATGGGAGAATAGCAGCCTGCATTGCTGCGAAAGGTGGATATGCACTGTGCTAGTGCCGACATTGTGCATGCTCTGTTGCCTGTGTCTATGTGCCTGTGGTTCTGTCAGTGTGATCATGTGATGTATCTGACCCCAGGAATGTGTCAATAAAGTTTCCCCTTCCTGGGACAATGAATTCACGGTGTTCTTATTTCGATTTCAAGGAGTGTACGTTAACATAATGACGTAAATTTGCATTTGTGCAAATTCAGGTTTTAGAAATGCAAAATAGAGTAGTTTGATGGCCCTTTATAAGTGTATAAAGAGGCTAAAGGGTCGCCTTCCACGTACATGAGAAAATATCTATCTCTCTCTCTTTACGGAGAGTCAGGAGTGCCTCAGGGAAAATTGGTAGAACCACTGTTGTCTTCTGTTTTCACTGATAAGCCAAAAATTATGACCACTGCCCACCACGACGTTGGATGCCAGGTGGTGGTGCAGCGGGCGCGTGACGCAGTAACAAAAATATGGAAGCGGAGCAGACATCACCCTACCGATGATACGGGCTGCAAATGGCGAAATCCATTGAGACAAGCGGCTTTGGCAAAGGACAAATTATTGTTACACAGAGCCTGTAAATGGAAATGAGCGTTGTCGTCATTGGCCGGGAGGCCCCTTGCGGGGCAGGTCCGGCCGCCTTGGTGCAGCTCTTATTACATTCGACGCCACAGTGGGCGACCTGCGCGCCGGATGGGGATGAATCATGATGAAAACAGCACAACACCCAGTCCCTGAGCGGAAAAAATCGCCGACCCAGGCAGGAATCGAACCTTTTTTTGTAACCATATATATTTATTTAAATATATTAACAACGATACATTTAAAATAAAAAAATTCATTCTATTAACCTATTTCTAGAGTTGGTTAACATTACTGTCATTTTATGGGTTTTCGTTTGTATATTCTTTTCGTTTTTCGCTTTTCTCTTATTGTTGTTCCTTGAATCCTTTTACATGATCATTTGTCGTTTTTTTTTTTTTTTTTTTTTTTTTTTTTTTTAAAAGCATTGCAGGACAGGCATAATAATTTATACGTAGCATCGACAGGTTGATTTTGAGTTCAAATTTCTGTATGTCATGCACTTGTGATGCCACATTCACATTGTGTATTCTTGTTTGATGTCTTCCTCTAGTTTGCACTGTTAGGTGGGACAATAAGAGGGAAAACATCAGCATGATAGATGGAGCAGGAGTGCAAGAAATTTTTTTACATGTGCTAGATATTATACATAAATTGAATACGAAAGAAAAACTTATGCCTTATTATATATGAGAAGCAGAGTGGAAAGTGTGAGTAAACAATATAAATATTATTGGGCACATAGTATACGAAATCATTCAAAAAAAAATTATGAGTGGTTGGCACTTTCCACTAAGTACCCTGGACCCGTAGGACGGCAATCCGTCACGTTGACAACTCAGCTGTCGGGGCGGACCACAGAACCTGTGAACGAGTGTGTCTCAAATAGCGAAGCTGGTCGACTGTTCACGTGCTGCTGTCGTGGGCATCTACGGAAAGATGTAGAAGGATAATAAAACTATCACTAGACGCTAAATGGTTGGACGTGCACTACTCTTCACAGAACGTGCGGTTCGGAGGCTTACTTGCTCTGTGAAGTAGGACTGATGGTGATCTGTGGCATCTCTGGCGAAACAGCACAATGCTGGTGGACGCACGAGTGCTTCGGAGCACACCGTTCACTGTAGATCGTTGAACATGGAGCTCCGCAGCATGCCACCCTTACATGTTCATGTGTTGACCTAACGGCATCGTCAGTTATGGTTATGGGTGGAACGGGACCATCGGCATTCGACCGTCGATCAATGGAAACGTGTCAGCTCTTCCGGTGAAACACATTTTTGCTACACTAGGTAATGGCCGCTATCGACAGGGGATCTCAAGTTGATTCCGTATTTCTAGATTTCCGGAAAGCTTTTGACACCGCTCCTCACACGCGGCTTCTAATCAAGCTGCGGGCCTATGGCGTATCGTCTCAGTTGTGCGACTGGATTCGTGATTTCCTGTCAGGAAAGTCGCAGTTCGTAGTAATAGACGGCAAATCATCGAGTAAAACTGAAGTGATATCAGGTGTTCCCCAGGGAAGCGTCCTGGGACCTCTGCTGTTCCTGATCTATATAAATGACCTGGGTGACAATCTGAGCAGTCCTCTTAGGTTTTTCGCAGATGATGCTGTAATTTACCGTCTAGTAAGGTCATCCGAAGACCAGTATCAGTTGCAAAGCGATTTAGAAAAGATTGCTGTATGGTGTGGCAGGTGGCAGTTGACGATAAATAACGAAAAGTGTGAGGTGATCCACATGAGTTCCAAAAGAAATCCGCTGGAATTCGATTACTCGATAAATAGTACAAATCTCAAGGCTGTAAATTCAACTAAGTACCTGGGTGTTAAAATTACGAACAACTTCAGTTGGAAAGACCACATAGATAATATTGCGGGGAAGGCGAGCCAAAGGTTGCGTTTCATTGGCAGGGCACTTAGATGATGCAACAAGTCTACTAAAGAGACAGCTTACACTACACTCGTTCGTCCTCTGTTAGAATATTGCTGCGCAATGTGAAATCCTTACCAGGTGGGATTGACGGAGGACATCGAAAGGGTGCAAAAGAAGGGCAGCTCGTTTTGTATTATCACGTAGTAGGGGAGAGAATGTGGCAGATATGATACGCGAACTGGGATGGAAGTCATTACAGCAAAGACGTTTCACGTCGCGGCGAGATCTATTTACGAAATTTCAGTCACCAACTTTCTCTTCCGAATGCGAAAATATTTTGTTGAGCCCAACCTACATAGGTAGGAATGATCATCAAAATAAAATAAGAGAAATCACAGCTCGAACAGAAAGGTTTAGGTGTTCGTTTTTCCCGCGCGCTGTTCGGGAGTGGAATGGTAGAGAGATAGTATGATTGTGGTTCGACCAACCCTCTGCCAAGCACTTAAATGTGAAATGCAGAGTAGTCATGCAGATGTAGATGTAGATGCTCGTCTCCAGAAACGCCGTCGTAGAGGTGAATGCGACGCGAAACGGGTAGTTCGCCATGGACGCAGGCTCGTGGGAGCAGTATTATGCTGTGGGGAGACATTGTCCTGTGCTTGCATAGGACCTGTGCTAGTAACCGAAGATACGCTGACCGCTGCGAACCACCTGCATGGTTACGCGCTCGATGTCTTCCCAGATGGCGATGACATCTTTCAGCAGTTTAATTGTCCGTGTCTCGGAGCCCGAACCGTGCTACAGTAGCCTGAGGAGCATTATAGTGAACTTACGTGGATATCTCGGCGACCGAATACACGTGATGTAAATCCTATGGAACCCATCTGGGTCGCTATCAGGCCCCATCACTGCGGCCCCATTATTTACGTGGATTACACGACCTGTGGGTAGACATCTAATGCTACATACCTCTACAAACCTAGCAACAAACTGTCTGATCCCTGACACGCAGTATCAGTGATGTATTTCGTTCCAAAGATGGACAGACGAGCTATTAAGCAGATGGTCAAAATGTTTTCGCTCATCTGGGTACATAAATGATTTGACGGACAGGTTAAGCACCAGAATGAGATTTTCACTCTGTAGCAGAGTGTGCTCTGATATGAAAGTTCGTGGTAGATTAAAACTGTGTGCCGGACCGAGACTCGAACTCGGGACCTTTGCCTTTCGTCGGCAAGTGCTCTACGATCTGAGACACCCAAGCATGACTCACGCCCCGTCCTCACAGCTTTGCTTCCGCCAGTACCTCGTCTCCTGCTTTCCAAACTTCGCAGAAGCTCTCCTGCGAATCTTGCAGAACTAGCACTCCTGGAAGAAAGGATATTACGGAGACATGGCTTAGCCACAGCCTGGGGGGTTGTTTCCAGAATGGGATTTTCACTCTGCAACTGAGTGTGCGCTGATATGAAATTTCCTGGTATATTAAAACTGGTAGAGCAGTTGCCCACCAAAGGCAAAGGTCCCGAGTTCGAGTCTTCGTCCGGCAGACAGTTTTAAAATGCCAGGAAGTTTCAGGTTAAGCACCAGTCGGCGGCTGTTTACTGATGATGCTGTGGTGTTCGGGAAGTTGTCATTGTTGAATGACTGTAGAAGAATACAAGATGGTATACATAAAATTTATAGTTCGTGTGATGAATGGCAGCTACCTCTAAATGTAGAAAAATATAAATTAATGCAGATGAGCAGGAAAAATCAAATCCTTGAAGTTGGGATAAAGCGTTGGTGGCATCCCGCCTGACACAGTCATGCCAATGAAATATCTAGCTATAACGTTGCTAAGGAATGTAAAATTGATTGATCGTGTAAGGTTTGTAATGGGTTGTCGGATTATTCGGAGAATTTTAGGAAAGTGTGGTTCATCTGTAAAGGAGTATGCGTGTAGGACACTAGTGCTACCGACTGTTGAGTACTGTTGAAGTGTTTGGGATTCGCACCAGGTCCAATTAGAGGAAGAAATCGAAGCAGGTGATAACCGACTGTTACATTTGTTACCAATAGGCTCTAGCAGCATGCAAAAATTACTGTGATGCTTCAGGTACTCAAATGGGAACCACTGTATGGAAGGCGTCATTCTACTCGAGGAGCACTGTTGAGAAACTTTAGAAAACTGTCATTTGAGATAGACTGCAGAACGATTCTACTGCCGCCAACTTACATTTCGTGGAAGGGGCCACGAAGGTAATTTTAGAAAGATTATGGTTCGCACGGTGGCATACGATGATGTTGAGTTCCCATACTCCGAGGAGCATAGGGAACTATGCGGGAGACCCGCACCGCCATCTAGGCAAGGTCCTTGCGGAGGTGGTTTTCCATTGCCTTCCTCCGACCGCAGTGGGGATGAATGATGATGATGATGATGAAGGCAACATAACAACACCCAGTCATCTCGAGGCAAGGAAAATCCCTGACCCCGCCGGGAATCGAACGAGGGACCCTGTGCGCGGGAAGCGAGAACGCTATAGCAAGACTACGAGCTGCAGACCGGTGGCATACAGAAAGTCGTTTTTCGCTAACTCTTTTTGCGAGTGGAACAGGAAAGGAAATGACTAATACTGGTACAGGGTACCCTCCACCACGCACCACACGGTGGCTTGCACAATTTGTATGTTGGTGTAGATAGACAGGGTGGTCGATTGATAGTGACCGGGCCAAATATCTCAAGAAATAAGCGTCTAACGAAAAAACTACAAAGAACGAAACTCGTCTAGCTTGAAGGGGGAAACCAGATGGAGCTATGGTTGGCCCGCTAGATGGTGCTGTCATAGGTCAAACAAATATCAACTGCGGTTTTTTATTACATATTCGTGTAGTACAAAAAAATACGAATGTTTTAGTTGGACCACTTTTTTCGCTTTGTGATAGATGGCGCTGTAATAGTCACAAACGTATAATTACGTGGGATCACGTAACATTGCACCAGTGCGGCCGGTATTTGTTTCGTGATACATTAACCGTGTTAAAATGAACCGTTTATCAATTGCGGAAGAGGTCGATATCGTGTTGATGTATGGTTATTGTGATCAAAATGCGCAACGGGCGTGTGCTATGTGTAATGTTCGGTGTCCTGGACGACATCTTCCAAGTGTCCGGGCCGTTCGCCGGGTAGTTACGTTATTTAAGGAAACAGGAAGTGTTCAGCCACATGTGAAACGTCAACCATGACCTGCAACAAATGATGATGCCAAAGTAGGTGTTTTAGCTGCTGTCGCGGTTAATCCGCACATAAGTATCAGACAAATTGCGCGAGAATCGGTAATCTCAAAAACGTCGGTGTTGAGAATGCTACATCAACATCTATTGCACCCGTATCATGTTTCTATGCACCAGGAATTGCATGGCGACCACTTTGAACGTCGTGTACAGTTCTGACACTGGACACGACAGAAATTACGGGACGATGACAGATTTTTTGCACTCGTTCTATTTAGCGACGAAGCGTCATTCACCAACAGCGGTAATGTCAACCGGCATAATATGCACTATTAGCCAACGGAAAATCCACGATGGCTGTGACAAGTGGAACATCAGCGACCTTGGTGGGTTAATGTATGGTGCGACGTTATGGGAGGAAGGATAATTTGCCCCCATTTTATCGATGGCAATCTAAATGGTGCAATATATGCTGATTTCCAACGTAATGTTCTACCGATGTTAGTACAAGACGTTTCACTTCATGGTAGAATGGCGAAGTACTTCCAACATGATGGATGTCCAGCACATAGCTCACGTGCGGTTGAAGCGGTATTGAATAGCATATTTCATGACAGGTGGATTGGTCGTCATGGCCCGCACGTTCACCGGATCTGACGTCCCTGGATTTCTTTCTCTGGGGAACGTTGAAGGATATTTGCTATCGCGATCCACCGACAACGCCTGACAACATGCATCAGCGCACTGTGAATGCATGTGCGAACATTACGGAGGGCCAACTGCTCGCTGTTGAGAGGAATGTCGTTACACGTATTGCCACATGGATTGAGGTTGACGGATACCCTTTTGAGGATTTATTGCATTAATGTGGTATTTACAGGTAATCAGGCTGTAACAGCATGCGTTCTCAGAAATGATAAGTTCACAAAGGTACGTGTATCACATTGGAACAACCTACGTAAAATGTTCGAACGGACCTACGTTCTGTATTTTAATTTGAAAAACCTACCTGTTAACAACTGTTCGTCTAAAATTGTGAGCCATATGGTTGTGACTATTACAGCGCCATGTATCACAAAGCGAAAATTGTGGTCCAACTCAAACATTCATATTTCCTTACGTACTACAGGAATATGTAATAAAAAATGGGGGTTCCTATTTTAAAAAAACGCAGTTGATATCCGTTTGACCTTTGGCAGCGCCATCTAGCGGGCCAACCATAGCCCCATCTGGTTTCCCCCTTGTAGTTTTTTCGTTTGACGCTTATTTCGTGAGATATTTGGCCCGGTCACGATCAATGGACCACCCTGTATATACGGTTGTTGTTCGTCTAGAACAACAATAAATGTGACCGGTAACTGAATGACTACACTTGAACTTTTCGCGAAGAGAGCCCACGCTGCGGGTATGCTGTATTTCGCGCTCAGTGTTCCTGGGGCCGGCAGGAAGACCTGTGCCAGCCCCCGACCCCTGCAGCCGCGGACACACTCAGGTTCCCGGCAGGCGGCCTGCCACGTGGCCAGCCGGGCGGCAGACCAGAGGAACAGGTTGCCGCCCACCGGCTGGGCTGCGCTGATTGATTGCAGCCGCGGACACCGGGAGCCGTTCCCACGACCCCGAGAATCCATCATCCGCCGCGAGATACACGGCTCCGCGCATCCCAATAACTCCGCTCCTCACTTTTCATCCGCCGTAAACTTACTCTTCCAACTCCGTGGCGGAAGAGTGGCCACCTGGGATTCACCGAGTCTCAGCTGTTTGTGGCTACCAGTGCTAAGACGTAAGCAATGGAACACACTAATCACTACGGCAGCAACTGATAGAGAAGGATTAATTTATAGCTGCTATAAATAAATATGCGATACATTGTTGTTGTTGTGGTCTTCAGTCCGGAGTCCGGTTTGATGCAGCTCTCCATACTACTCTATTCTCTGCAAGCTTCTTCATCTCGCACTACCTACTGCAACCTACATCCTTCTGAATCTGTTTAGTGTATTCATCTCTTGGTTTCCCTCTATGATTTTTACCCTCCACGTTGCCGTCCAGTACTGAATTGGTGATCCCTTGATGCCTCAGAATATGCCCTACCAACCGATCCCTTCTTCTAATCAAGTTGTGCCACAAATTTCTCTTCTCTCCAATTCTATTCAATACCTTCTCATTAATTATGTGATCTACCCATCTAATCTTCAGCATTCTTTTGTAGCACCACATTTCGAAAGCTTCTATTCTCTTCTTGTCTAAACTATTTATCGTCGACGTTTCACTTGCATACATGGCTACACTCCACAGAAATACTTTCAGAAACGACTTCCTGACACTTAAATCTGTACTCGATGTTAACAAATTTCTCTTCTTCAGAAACGCTTCCTTTGCCATTGCCAGTCTACATTTTATATCCTCCCTACTTCCACCATCATCAGTTATTTTTCGCCCTATATAGCAAAACTCAGTTACTACTTTAGTCGTCTCAAAAATGGTTCAAATGGGTCTGAGCAATATGAGACTTAACAGCTGAGGTCATCAGTCCCCTAGAACTTAGAACTACTTAAACCTAACTAACCTAAGGACATCACACACATCCATGCCCGAGGCAGGATTCGAACCTGTGACCGTAGCGGTCGCGCGGTGCCAGACTGTAGCGCCTAGAACCGCTCGGCCACACCGATCGGCTGAAGCGTCTCATTTCCTAATCTAATTCCCGCAGCATCGCCCTATTTAATTCGACTACATCCCATTATCCTCGTTTTGCTTTTGTTGATATTCATCTTAAATCCTCTTTCAGGATACTGTCCATTCCGTTCAGCTGCTCTTCCAGGTCCTTTGCTGTCTCTGACAGAATTAAAAAATCATCGGCGAACCTCAAATGTTCTCGCTTCCCGCGCCCGGGTTCCCGGGTTCGATTCCCGGCGGGATCAGTGATTTTCTGTGCCTCGTGATGACTGGGTGTTGTGTGCTGTCCTTAGGTTAGTTAGGTTTAAGTAGTTCTAAGTTCTAGGGGACTGATTACCATAGATGTTAGGTCCCATAGTGCTCAGAGGCATTTGAACATCTTTTGAACCTCAATGTTTTTATTTCTTCTCCATGGATTTTAATTCCTACTCCGAATCTTTCTTTTGATTCCTTTACTGCTTGCTTAATATACAGATTGAATAACATTGGGGATAGACTACAACCCTGTCTCACTCCCTTCCCAACCACTGCTTCCCTTTCATGCCCCTCGACTCTTATAACTGACATCTGGTTTATGCGATACATATAATGAGAGGAAGAAAATCGCAATACCAAAATATAATTAATGTAGAGTAATGAAATTTCGGGAATACATCTACCTCGGTAACATGAGAAACATTGCAAGATCACAAGTTAATGTAAGTGCGAGATAAGCCATTGCAAATGTGAAATGCTGGTAGATTAATAACCGGTGTAACCACCAGAATGTTGAAAGCCAGCGTGCAAACGTGCATGAATTATGTTGTAAAGCTGACGGATGTCGATTTGTGGGGCGGAGTTCCGAGCCTGTTGCAGTTGGTCGGTCAATACAGGACGGTTGATACTGGTTGTAGATGACGCTGGGGTTGTTGTCCGATCAGTCCTTTACTGGAGACAGATCAGGCGATCGAGCATGTCAAAACAACATGTCGTCACTCTTTAGTGCATATTGGGCTACAATAGCGGTATGTGCGCGAGCGTTATCTTGCAGGAAAACACCCCATGGAATGCTGTTCATGAATGGCAGCACAACAGATCGAATCAAGAGAACGACGTATAATTTTGCAGGCAGGATGCATGGTATAACTATGAGAGTGGTCCTGCTATCATACGAAACCTCACCGCGGACCGTAACTCCAGGTGTTGGTCGAGTGTGTGTTGAACGCAAGTAGCTTGGCCCTTAACTGACATCCTTCTAACCGAGACACGGCCATCACTGGCACCGAGACAGGACCAGCTATCATCAGAAAACACAACAGACCTCCATCTTGCCCGCCAATGAGCTCTCGCTTGACGCCACCAAAGTCGTAAGTGCCGATGGTTTTGGGTCAGTGGAACGCACGAAGCTGTCCTTCAAGTAACTGATGTTACTGTGGAGCCAACTACTACTGAGATTGCTGCAACAGATGCAGTACTATGCACCATAGCCATACGCTAAACACAGTGGTCTTTCCTGTCGGTAGTGCCACGTGGCAATCCGGTCTTCTTGCGACAGTACAGTCCCGTGACCACTGCTACCAGCAGTCATGTACAGTGGCTTCATTCCTGCTACGACTTCCTGCAATATTTGCGGAAGTAATATCCACCTTGTCGTATCCCCATTACACTTCGTTCTTCGAACTCGGCGAGGTGTCGATAATGGCTTCTTTGTCACCTTAAATGCATTATTGACTGACATAAACTCACCACGTCCAATCTGAAAGGTAACTAACGCTGACGACAGTTAAAGCGTACCTGATTTACGTCCTGATAGAGGCGCTACTAGTGACATTATTATGCTACTTGCGCGAAACTTGAATAGACGTCATGTTTCACAGGCAGAAACACTCTTACCAATCTTCGTCATGTCGCACAACTAGTTCTTGGTGTAGCGGTTTTTCTCCGTCAGTGTAGTAATGAAAAACAAATCATCTTATTCTGCCAGTCCAAGATTAGGCCTTGTGGCCTGTTCTGGACACAGCATCTCCTCCTCGGCCCCCTTATACGCCTTCTTCCAATAGGATTGTATACCACTGCATGTCGAGAGATTCCAATCCTGCGTTTTTGGATTACTTTTTCAGTTAATGGCTGTAATCCCCCGTCCCCCGTTCTTTCCTTGTTTCTTCGTTTCTTGTTATGTCTTCACCGATCTAATGAACTTCACTTCTGACGTTTCAAGGTGTCTTAGGTCTTTTGACCTTGATATCCAACTTTTAGGTCCATATAGTACTGTGGATAGTGCAACGATTTTATAAAATTTCATTTGAGTTTCTCTTCTAGTTTTAGTCTTTATTGTTCTTCTTATCGAGCCACCTGTTAGTTGAAAGATGTTAATTTCTTTATGTTTTCCTCTTCTTCAAAAGTTATCTCATATCATAACTACTGGAAATGGGAGACTTGTTCTATTATTGTGTTATTTATGACTATCTTATTCCTTGCAAGGTACTTTCCTAAAAACGCCATTACTTTTAATTTTCCTGTTCATATCTTTAGATTGTAATTTATGCTTGTATTGTTTAAGCTACGTGCCACTGTTTCTAATTTTTCTTCATTGTCCTATCTGATTAAATGGTTCAGCAAAATGAATTGTACTTAGAAATTTGCCTGGCCCAATTCTTATGCCTTGAGGTATTCTGTCCATCATCCAGTACCTGACCAGGTCGTCGATGTAGACGTTGAACAGTGTTGGTGACATACTACAGCACTGCCTTACTCCCTGCTTTATCTCAATTTCCTCGTGTCAGCTATTTGCCTGTCTCTATCCTTATTTTGGTGTTTTTGTATAAACTGTAAGTAGGCTGTTTAGGTTTTCTTATTGGTAACGCCACGTAGCGCTCTGTATGAAAAATCACTGGCTGTGCTGTGTGCAGTCTGTGGCTAGTTTGCATTGTTGTCTGCCACTGGTGAAATCTCTTTGCTCCATTACTGACCAGAGTTTTTGCTGTTGATGCCGTCAGATGCCTTCTCGAAGTCGGTAAGTGCTGTGTTTGTTTCCAAATTAAAATGTCATCTTTTTTGTATAACTTGTTCAGCAGCTATGCTTCCTTTTCGGAAGCGTGCCTGTTGTTCTAATAAAACAGAATCACAGATGTTTGAAATCCTGACGTTAATTATTTTGCTGCAGAGTTAATAAGAAGCATCCAGAAGACTGGTTGCCCTACAACTAGTTCTGCATCTTCTTTCTCGTTTCTTAACAATGAAATGACTTTAGCGCGCCTCCATTATTTCGGTGTTTCACCTGTAAACCAACACGTGTTGTATAGGTGGAGCACTCAGAATTCTAGAAATGTTTCGCCGTAAATTATCAGCCCTCAGTTAACTTCATCTAATGTAGGTGTTTTTCTATTTTTTGTTTGACTTGAATGACTGTTCTAATTTTGTTGAATCTGTTAGATCTATCCCTTCCTCCGCATTCTTTGCGTTGTCTTTTCTGCATCCAGATTACACAAGAATTTCATGTAGTGACTTATTCAGTCTTCTGAAGGAATGATATTTATATTTGCAGTATATATGTACGTTTTAAAACCACCATGAGCTCATGGTTCAAATGGCTCTGAGCACTATGGGACTCAACTGCTGAGGTCATTAGTCCCCTAGAACTTAGAACTAGTTAAACCTAACTAACCTAAGGACATCACAAACATCCATGCCCGAGGCAGGATTCGAACCTGCGACCGTAGCGGTCTTGCGGTTCCAGACTGCAGCGCCTTTAACCGCACGGCCACTTCGGCCGGCCCATGAGCTCATGATAATTTTCTTTTTAGCTCACTACCGTTTTCGATCAACAGTTCATCTTTAGACGAGTTACAGTTATTTGCGAATGCCAGGAAGACAGCATTATTAATCTACAAGCCATCCTACATCATTTTACAATGACTGTTCAAATTCTTGTTGTACTGTCCACATTTACCTTTCCAGTAGTTTTCTGTATTCACACAAGGTGAATGCTACCAAAACTGTGCCGATCGGGCTTCTGATCTCTTTCTTATTTGTTCGCTGTCAACAGGACGTTAAACATTACTTCATTAGAAATTCACCGGAGTCGCCTATTATGATGAACCTGATGTTAACGCTGTTCGCTGAAAATTCTAAGTCTCAGTTTATGCTGATATTGACTAATTCCGACGTCAAGCAACTTCAGCTATTCATAATTTCACTTGTAAACTATTCACTTTTCTGAAACGTATTGAAAGTGAAAACAATTGCATCACCTCATTTTCTCATGCCAAATTATCATATCGTGTCATGGAACTTTCGTTCTCTGGTTCCCTGCGTTCGTCCTGTTATACGTATTCTACTGTTATTTGCGATTTGGCAAATGTAATTTATTTAATTTTGTTGACCTAACGACAGGGAGTAATGTGCGTCACATGTCTGTACGTAATCGTTTTAACTGTTTGTACAGGATTATTCATAAGCACCTCTAGTGTTTCAGAACACGACTGCACCAAAACTACAACACATGCGGAAAAGAGACATACAACATGTCCAGCGAAGGAGCCCCTGGCTTTAAAATTAAATACCTCGAAAACTGAGATCGATAGACGAGTGCAACAAAAGGTGTGTTTATTCTGAAAGCTGTAACAATTTTACACAGATTTTAAACAGAAGTTTCGAAATAATTCGAAAAGTTGATAAAAGATGGCGCTGTAAACGCAATATGTAGAGTCTGTGAGACAAGAACGATCATTTCCACTGTTGAAACGCGAATGAGGTTAGTGTAACGAAGGGAGAGGTTTGAATAATGTATTCCCCACTACAATGTGTTTTCCTGGTACTGAAATATTTAATGAATCTTGCCTCGTTGGAACTTGCGTACATCAATTGAAATGAAACTTCCTGGCAGATTAAAACTGTGTGCCCGACCGAGACTGGAACTCGGGACCTTTGCCTTTCGCGGGCAAGTGCTCTACCAACAGAGCTACCGAAGAACGACTCACGCCCGGTACCACAGCTTTACTTCTGCCAGTACCTCGTCTCCTACCTTCCAAACTTTACAGAAGCTCTCCTGCGAACCTTGAAGAACTAGCACTCCTGAAAGAAAGGATATTGCGGAGACATGGCTTAGCCACAGCCTGGGGGATGTTTCCAGAATGAGATTTTCACTCTGCAGCGGAGTGTGCGCTGATATGAAACTTCCTGGCAGATTAAAACTGTGTGCCCGACCGAGACTCGAACTCGGGACCTTTGCCTTTCGCGGGCAAGTGCTCTACCAAACGCGAAAGGCAAAGGTCCCGAGTTCGAGTCTCGGTCGGGCACACAGTTTTAATCTGCCAGGAAGTCTCATATTAGCGCACACTCCGCTGCAGAGTGAAAATCTCATTCTGGATCAATTGAAATGTCCATTTCGTACAGATTCTGGCCAGATTTGGGCGAATTTCCACACTTAAATTGTATGTCTCACATCTGAAGATGTATTTGAAGTCATTTGATTGCCATAAGTCTATTATTCTGATAATATATTTTTTATTATTCATAACGATCCATTTCGTTGTGTCGATCTTGAACCACGATAATTAGTAATCATAGTTGTCCACACAATTGATCTAAAAACCACTCTACAGTAAAGACAATATTGATATGCTTCATTTTTCATTCTAACGAAGTTTTTGTCTTTTTCTAATTTTCTGATTAATATTATTAATATATAAAAATATATAATATGTGATAATATATATAATTTAAATATAATTAATACATAATAATGTTTATCATTTTTCTAATTTCACTATCGATAATTAAATCGATCTGATAAGATTGCAGGAAACTGCTATTCTCTATATTGTCAAAATTTTCAACCTTTGTTATAAATCTTCATGTATGTAATTATTTTCAGAAAACACTATACAAATTAAATATGAAAAAATTATTTCAGTTAAGACGGTCATGTTAATATTAATTTTTATTACATCGTATTCTAGAAGGTGATGAAAGCTAGGTTCATAATACTTATATAGATTTTGGCACCAAGTGCATCACAGTTCTTTTAGACATCTTAAGATGGAGAGAATGGGTTTAACTGACATAAATTTTGTTACATGTTACTCTCTGATCGACCATGTTCTCCTTCTAGTTTAAGAATGTTGCACAATGTATTTTTGAGAAGTTATGTTGTAAAAACTGTGTCAATAACATAGAAATAAATAAAGACTGCCTTTAAAAGCAACACAATATTCCAGTGATCTGTTATCTTAAAAGACCTGGTCGGAATATTCTAACGGTTTATATAGGAACAATGACGCCAACCCAGGCACTGAGGCAGACTTTGCAAGATAAGTAACATTTATCTGGTACTGTAATGTAGTTTCCCTTACGTAATAATTTAAACATTGTCCTAACACTATATAGTTAGGACAATTATTGCACACATATTTCAGTTCTTCGGTATAGCTGAACATTAAGAGAATTAAATAATAAATACAAAAGATCAAAACACAGTCCTGCGCCAACAAGGCGCAGTTTCCAAGCACTATTTGATGTTCCAAAAGGATCCGATGCGAAAACCATTCACAAGCTCTTCGCCAGGTTCCGATACACAGGGAGGTTGGCCGATTATCTAGCGGGGAATGTAGGCCGACTGTAGTACTGCTAACAACGTCGCCATGGTTTGCAGAGTTATTCAGCAAAATCATAGGAAATCCGTCCGCAGAATTGCAACAGAGACTGGTTTGGAACGTTCCAGCATGCAAAAGTATTGAGACATAGCCTGCACACGTTTCCAGTTCAAAATCTAAAGCCACTATTGTTCCACCGGCATGAGTTGTGCGAAAGCGGGCTCAACATGCGAACCACATTATTGATTGATAATGAAGGATTCGATGTTGATGCATGTGGATCACAGGTGAAGCACACTTCCACGAGAATGGAGTAGTGAATAACCAAAAAGGGCGACTTTGGGGTTCCGAAAATTCTATTTTTAGCGACGCGAAACCACTGTATTCCCACAAATTTATTGTTTGGGCTCTAGTATGGAGCAGACGCATTATTTGAATGTTTTTCATGCAAAAACTGTCACTAGTGAACGTTACATTGAAATTTTGAAAAAAAAGTGTCACACAGCTAGCGCTGCGGGATCGACCAAGCACCGAGTGGTTCATGCAAGAATGGGCCAGGTAACATCACAACTAACAAGTGCAACACTTTTTTGATGTTTGCCAGATCTGAAAATGTAATAAACGAAAACACAACACTTTGCAACAACACACTCTTTACCGCTCTGTGAGAACTGACCTAGGACACAGAACAGAAAGCACACACACGCAAAAGAACCACTTCCGCATCACACACAGACATAAATAAGGGACAGAAGTCGCCTAATTCCCGCTACAGTTTTCATAGTCTTTCTCGCCTCATGGAATACACCTCTCACGAAACACGCGAACAGCAAGATGGCGTAATATTCTTGATCATAAACAAAGTGCGAAAGTTTTGTTTTTATGTGTATAGAATCAGCCACATACCATCCAACGAACGTGAGTACACGAATAGGTAAGTAACAGCTCAGTACACACCAATTACCTGGATTCCACTGCGCTATCACAACCCCAAGTGTATATTGCTAACATACGAAGTTCACCTTTTAGTGTTTTGTCTAGTAACAGCCGCTCACACAGTTGCAGATGATATCATGTCCTCTGAGTAAAAACGGCAACAACAAAAAAAAGCGCACAGAAAATATGTCGCAAGCAGCGACAATAATTCTCAGAAACATGCTGTAACATACAATAAATAAGGTAGTATGAAAGTATCCATAGAAAACTATATTTCAAACACGTGTAGTGAAAATTTAATAATGTGTCACTGTGTTTTAGAACCATGCTATTTTCTGCATGTTTTAAAAAAATCCACTGATGATGGTGATATTTGTCGCCGAAACTAGGTTGGGAAAATAAAGAAATAAACAAATAACAAAGTGTTTTGCATCAAGGTGGAGTCAGTTTCTGATATTGTTGTTGATCTGACTCCTTGTGACCTCTTTTTGTGGAGCGCATTAAAAGACACTGCCTACCGAAACCATCCCATCATCCTCGGCTAGCTTGAATCGGCGGTCTGTATGGTATCTAAATACGTTAAGTCACTACAGCACATGATGGCGAATTTGTCTGTTTTCGCCACATCCATACTGAGAGTGGTGGACATTTCTAAAAGATTGTGATGTGACTGTGAAGACTGCTTGCAAAGGATAAGTTTATTTTTGCACTCTGATACTGTACGAGCTGCACAGCGTACAGCTCCATGTGTTACCAGCTTTTCAAACTATTCCGAAACTTCTGTATAAAATTCTTACACCTTTCACAATAAACGTACCGTTTGATTCACTCGGCTGTCGATCTTAGTTTTCGAGATATTTAATTTCAAAATAAGGGACTCCTTCGCTGGACACTCCGTGTCGATGGAGAGAGCGTGTTTTGAATGTTTTTGACTCCCATTAGAGGTGCCCAACATGGGCAGTGTTTGCTACGCAGCAGACCTCGATGCTGCTGCTGGCCGGAAAGCAGTGACAGCTGATTGCTTTGGAAATATTTTCATTGGGTCGCCCATCCGCAGGCGGAAATTAATTCGATGTGACAATACGGAGAGGTGATTTGTCTTAATGTTCTGACACGCCGGCCTCTACTGGTGCCCTCGGCAGCTACGGCGTGGCCACGCATATGACGAATTACAACGACTGTGGCCCCTAAGCAAGGAAAAAGCGTAGCAGAAGATCCTTTATTCATCTGTATGTTGAGATAAGCTTCATTATAAAAATTTGACTATACTTACAAGAAGTTTCCGCAGTTCGTTTCTGAATGATGTAGTGAAGTTTTGTTTTTAGGGTCCCATATGAGAATGGATCCGGAATGAAACCCCATTTCTGTGCACCAAAAGCAGTGAAGCTCTTTCAATGTTGGTTTTTTCTTCAGTGGTTCATAATACCGAAGAAATTGCTGGGTAATAACACATCCATCCATACTGCTAAGCAAAAACTGTGTGCACTTTGCTTCTTCTTTTCAGCAGATACTTGAATACCTTGATCCTTGGCAATAAGCCACTCCTTCCCCAATTTTCAAACATTTTTACACGTTCGTCTTGCAGTGCCATTAATTTCCTCTTCTCATCATCAACATATTTAATGAGTTCAAAAGTTGGTCATTGCACCTGCCTGTGAAAATATTTTTCGCGATCACTACAACATACCAACGTACACTACTTTGAACTTCAACGAGGCTGTACTTGACCAGATGATCGAGTTAGCTATCGATACGGGTTGAAATGATGAATCGAAAAGTATGGAGATGCTCTAACCACTGATGAATGTCATTCTTCGGTATGGTTTGTAGTTTTCGCGTATTCGTCTTTTGTAACCCCAGAGGTGCTTACGGATAATCCTGCACATCATATTATCTGAAGCTGAGATTGGCGACCATCCCACCATTTGCTTAAATGATCTATCCAAACCTTATGTTCTGGGTGGATGTTGTACCAGATCAATGGTCGTTAAACTACCACTTCTGATCTCACAATCTTGAGCGTCCTGCTTCAACATATCCTAGTAGGTGCGTATCTTATCACTAATAATACCCCACTGTGATAAAATGGTAAGACTGAAGATTGCTCTGAGGACTGTCTTCTCTAAGTCATTTAGAAAGCCAGACATTTGCAGCCTCAAGCACACCTTTCTCTGATAAACCTTGCTGACGAAAGTAAGATAAATTCATAGGGAGACGCTCGTAGAGCAAGATGGTTAACGAGTTGTTGCAAGCCCTCAAACATCATTCCCACAATAAAGACAATTTTATTTAAGTTTCTCAGCACTGCGCACAACAATAAATAACAATACTATTCAGTTCCAGCAGATGCTCATTAAATCAGATATTACAATAATACAAATGCGGGCAGGACTCAAAGCTGGCACCAGTTCGCAATATTAAATTCGCTATACTGAGTAGCGCAGTTAATGATACTTCTGAAACATAAAATAGAAATACACTTAACGTACACACAAAATCAGTTTACAAAGCGAACACTTCTTCTAAGTTCGCCAAAATTACAGACTGCATTGCATGTATTCAGAAGAAGTTTAGAATAATCACTCAGCACACAAATAAATAATGTAAACCGCATGGATAAAATAAACAAGTTAAACCAACACTGCTTGTACGTTACGACAGCAACAGCTAACTCTGGAATAGCCAACCATCAGCCAGCAGCAGCTAACTCTGGAATAGCCAAGCATCAGCAACAAGTACTTGAATATATTAAATGGCACAAATAAAAACCAGAATGAATTCAAGCAGAGCTTGTGTCTGACGGCATTTTTTTTAAAATAATACTTAAAAAAGCAGGGAGTAGTTAAAACGCTAACAGCCATAATTTATGGCGATGGCTGTAAACTCTTGAACAGTCAAACGGGGAGTCCTGGCGAACTTGGTACAACAGTAATACAGCTAGCTTGAAACTTGTAAAGACAGTGTAAATGATTGGAGACTAATCAAATAACATTATGCAAAGCAGAGCTCCAAATAAAACAAGTTACCAAAACCACGTCACAAAAATTTAGAGCCAAACACGCTGACTAAGAAAGGTGAGACCAGTTGTATCGAACTTTTTTTTTAACAATTTACCCTGGGACACAAACTGATAAATGGTCAATTTAAACCATAAGCAAAAAAATCTAATTCTAACTGGCAATTTAAAAAATCTTACTGTGGGTGGAAACCATTTAACATGAAAAATAGTCCACTATCTTCTTAGGCTGTCGACAAGTATTAACCACCAAATAAAAGGTGACGGCGCTTAATAGAAAATAGCGCTAAACAGATTGTACTATATTTGAAAGTCAGCTTCGCGACACAAGCTCACTATGACAGGCAGAGTTCTGAAACGTGGTCACCGGGTATAGATCTTTTAGTTGAACATCGGGTGCCCCAAATGGCCATTGATACACCAGTCTTTCTGTGGCCACTTCCCGCGAGCCGGCAGTTTCTTGCTTAGTATACACTGAGGTGTAAAAAATCAAGGGGTACCTCCTAATATCACGTCGGAAGCCTCCGGCGTAGTGCAGCAACTGGGCGTGGCATGGACTCAACAAGTTCGTTGGATGTCCTCTGCAGAAGTACTCGTATTGAGCCACGCTACCGCTATAGATGTCCATAATTGCGAAAAGGCCCTTGCTGCATTTTGGGCAGGAACTGAACTCTCGATTACGTCCCATAAATGTTCGATAGCATTCATGTCAGGCGATTAGGGTGGCCAAATATTTCGCCTGAACTGTCCACAACGTTCTTCAAATGAATCGCGAACAATTGTGGCCCGGCGTAATGACACAGTGGTTTGCGAACATAAAGTTAATGAATGTCTCCAAATGGCCCCAAAGTAGCCGAATATAACCATTTCCGGTAAATTCCAAGAATGATTGCCTATTGAATCGCGGGGTCCAAACGACACATATCGAACGTGCGATTGTAACTCGATCATGCGAGTCTCGCGGCGCGTTTTGATCAATTATTTGTGATCATCATTTTTATCTGTTTTATGTTGTTCATTTACTTGCTCTGTTCTCCGTGAAATAGTTGTGACTTGCTTGGGAAACGCAGACGATTTCTGTGGATAGTGAGTGTGGTGTCCGGTGTTCCTGACGTTTCTTCGGTGGATTCTCTCACATGGAAAAATCTCATTCCATGCGTATCCACCTGAGAGAATTGACTTGCAAGCAACAGCATCAGAAAGTGAGTTATTCGCAAATAACGTGAGTGACTATTTCGGGTTTTACCGAGAAGTCTATTGTGTGGTAGTGACAAACAACAGTGTACCAATTGGTGGAGAAAATAAAGTTGTGGAAGTTGACGAATCTCATATAGCTAGACGGAAGAACCATAGAGGATGACCTTCAAAAAGTGAAATCGATCTCATTTGGGTATTCGGTTAAAAGAGACTCGCGGAAGTATTTCGATGTCAGAGTATTGTCCAGAGGGAAGGTCACTTTAGTGGGCCTGATAAAGCACCTCATACTCCCTGGTACTAAAAGACGGGTTTCAGTCATATAAGACTCTGAAAGCTGAAAAATTCGATCACGAATTCGTGAACCACTATGTGGAGTTTGTATCTTCGGATGACCCCAGCGTCCACACACAGAATATTGAGCGGTTATGGAAATCTGTAAAGTCTTCCATTAAAAGAGAAGGGCGTCCAGAACATCTTGCGTTTGCAGGGAAAAGTTAACGCATGTGACACTCTGCCGATATTCTTGCGTGATATTGGCAGCGTTTAACCAGGCTATGGGAAAAAGGGAATTGTCCCTGTATCGTACACATCACATGGACTTTCCCATGACGATAACAATGGCGACGATTAAGGTAAGACGTGTACTTTGTAATTACAAGTATTTTTTAACGCTCTTCTTTTGCCGTAGCCAGGATGGCCGAGCGGTTCTAGGCGCTGCAGTCTGGAACCGCGCGACCGCTACGGTCGCAGGTTCGAATCCTGCCTCGGGCATGGATGTGTGTGATGTCCTTAGGTTAGTTAGGTTTAAGTAGTTCTAAGTTCTAGGGGACTGATGACCTCAGAAGTTAAGTCCCATAGTGCTCAGAGCCATTTGAACCATTTTTTTTTTCCGTTGCTTTAGTGACCACCGTAAACATACTCGTAACACCCACCACGAAACTCAAATGATCGAGTAACAATCGCACTTTCGATATGTGTCGTTTGGACTCCACAAGTTCGATAGGCAATCATTCTTGGAAAGTACCCCATTTCCAGTGAATGATCGGTTCAAATGGAGCCCCCACCAGCTTTGTCCACAACTAAGGTCAATGGCTTCGTGGAGTCTGCGCCACACTCGAACCCTACCATCAGCTCTTACCAACTAAAATCGGGACACATTTGATCAAGCCACGCTTTTCCAGTCGTCTAGGGTCCAACCGAAATGGTAGCGAGCCCAGCAGAGGCGCTGCAGGCGATGATGTCACGCTGTTAGCAAAGACACTAGAGTCGGTCGTCTGCTGCCATAGCCCATTAACGCCAAATTTTTCCGCATTATCCCAAAGAAACCATTCACGTTGATTTCTGCGGTGCTTTCATGCAGTGTTGCTTGTCTGTTACCAGTGACAACCCTACGAAAACGCCGCTGCTCTCAGTCGTTCAATGACAGCTGTGGGCCACTGTGTTGTCCATGGTGAGAGGGAACGCCTGGTATTTGGTATTCTCGGGGCACTCTTGACACTATGGATCTCGGAATATAGCATTTCCTAAGGATTTCCGAAATAGAATGATTCAAATGGCTCTGAGCACTATGGGACTTAACATCTGAGGTCATCAGTACCCTAGACTTAGAACTACTTAAACCTAACTAACCTAAGGACATCACACACATCCACGCCCGAGGCAGGATTCAAACCTGCGACAGTAGCAGTCGCGTGGTGCCGGCCTGGAGGGCCTAGAACCCCTCGACCACAGCGGCCGGCCGGAATGGAATGTCCCAGGCGTCCAGCTCCAACTAGCATTACGTATTCAGAGTCTGTTAATTCCTGCCGTGCGAGCATAATGACGTCGCAAACTTTTTCACACGAATCACCAAAGCGCTGGCCTTTTTTTACTTTGTGTGCGCAATACTCCCGCCAACTTTATCTGTGCATATCGGTAGCCCATGACTTTTGTCACGTCAGTGTAACAGCTGCCGCCTACGCCTGCTGCGCGCACGCTCACGCAGCTGCCGGGGCAGAGTTCATGGACTCAGTCACGCCCTCCTCACCTTATCCGTCTGTAGGTGAAAGTCACTAGTTTGCTTCTTGGCCACCAGACCAACACACCAGTTTGCGAGTCCGGTGCGTCTGCAAAAGGCTGGGAACTCAACGCGCACCTCATTTGTTGCGACACGCGCGAAGCTGAGATTAGATTAGATTAATTATTCATTCCATAGACCCACAAAAGAGAGGATCCTCCTGGGTGTGGAACATGTCGGATAAACGCATTACAAAAATGTAATTATAAAAACTTGAGATTCATTAATTTTAATGATCCTCAGTCAATAAACGCTAAAATTATGTACATGAATTAAAATTAAACTTCTAATATTTACAGGTTTAATACTTACATTTGCTTTCATTAAATCCATCATTCACACAGTAGCTAGTTACTTGGCTATTACAACCAAGTATTGTCAAAAATTAAAGTAAATTATTCATTTCATTGATCCTCAGCTAAGAACAGTCAAATTATGTACAAGATTTAAAATTAAACTTCCACTATTCACAGACTTGAGACTTACATCTGCTTTCCATACGTCCATCATTCACACAGTAGGTAGTTACTTCGCTGTTACAACCAAGAATTGTCAAAAATTAAAGTATAATAAATTTTCATTAAAATGATCTACTGCATTTGTTGAGAATTTCATGGATGGAGCAGAGGGAGTTGGGCACCAAAAATTCTTTTAAATTATCTTTAAACTTTGCCTTGTCTGAAACTAAACTCTTAATGATTGCTGGTAACTTATTGAAAATATGCGTTGCTGAATACTGGACTCCTTTCTGGGCAAGAGTAAGTGATTTTAAATCTGTATGTATATTTTTCTTATTCCTAGTACTGATACTGTGTACTAAGCAGTTAGTTGGAAAAAGAGATATATTATTTACAACAAACTTAATTAAGGAATAAATATACTGAGAACCTGTGGTTAGTATGCCCAATTCTTTGAATAGGTTTAGACATGATGTTCTTGGATTTACACTACATATTACTCTTATTATACGCTTCTGTATTCCCAACATCTTTTCTTGGTTTGTGGAGTTACCCCAAAATACGATACTATATGATATAATGGAGTGAAAATAAGCAAAATATGCCAGCTTTTTTATATTTATATCTCCTATGTCTGACTTCATTTGCATTGCAAACACAGACTTGTTTAGGAGCTCTAGAAGTTCGTTAGTATGTTGCTCCCAACTGAATTTATTATCAAGTTGTAATCCCAAGAATTTTACACTCTCACGTCTCCTATTTCCACACTGGAAGGAAATCTCTTGGAAATTCTGAACTGCATATAGTGGGTCTTTTCAAAGTTTAATGACAGTGAATTGGCTATGAACCACTTATTAATGTCAGTAAAAATATCATTAGCTGCCATTTCTAAATTTATATTTGATTTACTATTTATTGCTTAGTTTTTGTTGCTTAGTAACAGTGAAAGAGTCTAACCACCCGCAGTACGGACAGGAGCCGACACGCTTCACGCAGCAGTACGAAAGAGTCTTTTGTATCCCATTTGTCAAGTTGTGTGCTGTCTTTGGAAAGTGGTTAGAGGTTTAAAAGGAAACTTGCCCCAGCAAGAGCTGAACGAAAATATAAACCTACTTGTCTACGAGTTGTACATGTATATAATAAGCTGCGATTTTTTGTGAGTAGTACATTTACTAATTATAATCTTTAATAGGACGGAAATAAAAGGAAGATATTGTTTGTTCCAGAATATCCTAGACAAGTTCAACCCAGGAGCGAGACAGCTGATTCAGGCTGGAAAGGCGTACCTCAAAGCCCTGCATGGTGAGTAACAGAGGTCTCTCCTTGTTTAAGTACTTAGATAAAATCTTTAGTAAGATACTGTACATGTTATAAAACTCCCTCGCTTCGAATCTCACAATTTTTAACTCGACATACCGCAATTTAGTGTTGCATAAATTTAAAATGCAGATAAATACAGAAAATGAAATTTGTGTCCAACATTCACAAGAAAGCGATTAACACGAAATTAAATGAAAAAAAATCTGGTTTCTCATTGACGCTCTAGGTATTCCGCAAAAAATAATAAAGCGGCTACCTGAAATCTTGTTTTCAAGCAATATCCTCAGGTACGCTTCTGCGAAGATCCTAGAGGTAAGAAAATGATACCGGCAGAATGAACGTAGGATGCTGGAATGAGATATGGCTTGTAAGAGCAATGCCAGCGACATACTCTCTGTACTACAGATATTTTTTAAAATTAAAGACGTTTCATGGCAGCTTACTCTCTATACAGAAAGACTGAGTCATGGCAAAACGTCTTCTCCACGAAACATGTGGGTAGTGTTTAGAAAAGTGATCAACAATGCACGCAGACAGTTTCTCTTTGGGAACGCTTGTGACGACTCATTTCATTAACTCAGGCCGAAGAGACTGATATTTCAGACAGGTTATGAGACAAATAGTTGTTTTCCGATTACGATGTTGCTAGTGTGCCATCACCTGACACGTGTTCCTGTCATCAAGCGAGACGCTCAGCTAAATTGTAAAGTTTTCATCGATTGACGAAACCTGTTCAGATTCAGAAAAGAAAAGTTTTCAGCGACGATCATAAGGATTTGTAGTTGGTCAATGACAACTTTGAACCACAACTCATTCCTGAAGGTACATGCGTCGGGACCGCTGAACCAGACAGCTTAGCATCATCGAGGAAGATACGTTTTACGCAACCACTACAGAAAACGCAGGGGAAGAAGCTAGTATCAAAGTGCCAGTAGGATCTGGCTTCACTGGGGAACAACGTTGGTGGGTGATACAAGTTCCGAATGCCTTAAGATCTTGTAGGAAACACAAGCGGCCCATGCTGAAGCACGATATCTACGACTGGGGATCACCCATCAATTAGCCAGCGCTCATACAGATTGTCGCCCGCTGAACTACAAATAATCCTCGAGGCAGTGGAGAAGATGCGGCAAGATTACACCAGTGAACCTTCAGAGAGTCCTTGGTCCTCTTCGGTGATCCTTGAGAAGGAAAAGACGGCACATAGCGTTTCTGCGTCGTGTACCGACAATTGGACAAACTCGAAAAGAAGATGTTTGTCCATTGCTGCTTGAAAGGAGCAAAGTGCAAGGTGCATCTGAAAAATTCCACGAATGGTCTCAGAAAATAAAGGAAAGAAGAGTTAGAAACAAATTACCTTTACTGTCCTTTCAAGTAATCGCCATTAACTGTAATACGCTTCTGACATTGGTTGTAAGGTTGTTGGAAACTGTGTGGAAACGCTTCTTGTCCAATCACTCGAAGCACAGTGGCCGCGCTTTGTTTGATAGCTGCGTCATTACAGGAGATTGGCGCTACCAGTACGATCTGGAGATCAAGCAACGATCATCATCTTCCCCACCTCCCTCAGCGAGAAATTCTTGGTGGATCAAGGCCTTGCTGTCAAGGAAGACGATCAACATCGTCTTAATATTGGATTTTGTAAGCTGATCTTTTTGTTTCGTTTTAGGTCGTTGAAGAACATCTAAGTCCATTGACAACTGTGTTGAAGTGTGGTCAGCTAACAGACCTCTACCTGAGTCTGAGGAAGTACTGTTTGCTACCACATAAATAAAAATCTTGCGGCACCTAATGAATGGTGATAGGGTCCATCCCGATACAAAGAAAATAAGATCAGTCACAAATTTTCCAATTCCTCGGAACATTCGTGACGTTAGAAGTTTTCTCGGAATGTGCTCTTACCACCTGTTACCAAATCACGCACCTTGCGAGAACTACCGCACGGAGATGCCAAATTCTCCTGAATCGACGTGTGAGAAAGATCTTTTCTTGTTCTTAAAAAGGCACTAAAACCTTCTCCAGTCCTAGTATTTGTGGTGTCACCGCCAGACACCACAGTTGCTAGGTGGTAGCCTTTAAATCGGCCGCGGTCCGCTAGTATACGTCGGACCCGCGTGTCGCCACTATCAGTGATTGCAGACCGAGCGCCGCCACACGGCAGGTCTAGAGAGACGTCCTAGCACTCGCGCCAGTTGTACAGCCGACTTTGCTAGCGATGGTTCACTGACAAATTACGCTCTCATTTGCCGAGACGATAGTTAGCATAGCCTTCAGCTACGTCATTTGCTACCACCTAGCAAGGCGCCATTATCATTTGCTATTTATCTTGTGATGCATGTACCGTCAGACCGATGTTCACCAATTATGGATTAAAGTTAAGTATTCCAACAGCTACGACCTTTTTTGCTAGAGTCTAACTTCCTTAAATGTTCCAGACCTCACGCCAGCCTGCGTGAGCTTAACGCGTGCCTTTCGGCTACCAATCATAGTGGCTTGGCTGTCTTGCCAAGTCACAACAGTATTATATAAGGAGAATACCGTGACAGAGCTTTACACGCTTGCGATAATGGTACAGGTGCAGTTATAGTACAAATTCAGCAAGGTGCTGAAAAGGTGTGAACTTAAGCTTCCAGAGTATTGTCCAAGACGGAGGTGAACTACCCTCTGACCGAAAAGGAGTGCCTTGTAGTTGTTTGGGCGACAACAAGTTCCACGCCTATTTATTTGGCAAACTGTCCATCGATGAGGTAGAATACCATTATCTTTGCTGGCTGACTAGCCTGCAACAACCGTTGGGTTGACTGTTGACGTCGGCGCTGTAGCTGCAGGAATACTTCATCACGGTGGTGTACAAAAGCAGACGCAAACACAAGGACGCCGACTGCCTTTCTAGGAATCCTTTGGCGGAACACAAGAGCGTGGATGAGATCTCAGTCATCGCTGCAGTAAGTGCCATTGTTGCTGAACGGAGCTAAAATCCATCACCGTTGGAAACAGAGAAACTCTGAAGAAATTTCAACTTATGAGGGTCTATTATCCAATTGGCGGATACTGTGTCTCGGCTTCTGAACATATGCATCACACACGCTTACAGCAACCGTGCAAATTTGCTATTGGCGAACATTGTCTTCGCACCGGTCATCCTATGGGTTATGACAACACTGAGATTCTAGGCCTGGAGAAATTAAAATTTCGTATAGAAGACCTAAAGCATGAGGGTGACGCTATAAACTAAAGAGTGATTTGGACTTTGAAATGAGATACAGGGAATAGGTGCAGTTCAACGGAACAGGAGGTCCGCAGCTCGTGGTCTAGTGGCTAGAGTTGCTGCCTCTGGCTCATGGGGTCCCGGATTCGATTCCCGGCCTGGTTGGAGACTTTTTCTGGCCAGGGACTGGGTGTTTGTGTTTTCCTCATCATTTCATAACCATTATCATCACTCGTGACAGTAGCTCTACTGGACTGTGAAAAAAATTGGGACTTCGAAGGTCGCTGATGAGCGCGCAGTTGAGCGCCCCACAAACCATGATCATCAACGGAACAGGAAGAGTGTAGCGAGTACACGGTAGGATGCTACCAGCTATACCTTTGCTACGTTATACGCTCGTGTACCACTGAGAACAGCGTGAACATGATTCCGACTTCAGTTATGGCTCGTTAGTACGATGAATCCCACGCATGAGAGGAACAAATGAGGCAGATAACTGCAGTATTCTCCAGTGCGACACGATTATCTGGGATGAAGCTGGGTCTGTCATATGTGTACCATCGATTCTCGTGGACGAGCAAGACGGGAAACTGTTCAGGTGAATCCGTTTGTCTGAGTACAACACCACTATGACAACCTGTATCTCCAAAAAAGAATTGCACAACCTCTTCGCTCCTTCTTTGTGTGCGAATAGTTTGAGGGGGGCACAGCGAATACTCATATCACCTGTCCTCAGTGGTTAGAAGGACATTTGGGACACAATGGCGCTAAATTCAAGCGTCTTGGACCCAGCTCTGAGTTGTTGGTGGAAGTTAAGTAGTCGCAGAACAAGGCAGCTCCACAATGCTAACTATGTTTCGTAGAGTCTATGGCAGGAAGTGTCGTCAAAGCGTCAGAGCAGAAGGAATTTTTACGCGCTGCTAATCAAGTTGTTCATAAGTATGTTAGTCAGACATTTTGATCCTTTAATATCTGCTTATTTAGTTTTATTTCACTATCTGCGTGTTTAATCCAGTTTGTATTTTATATATCTGCCTGTTCACTTCGGAGGAATAATAATTACATTTCTTTTTCGAGCCTTCAGTCTTCTGACTGAAATGAATTAAGTGGGAAGAACCTCGCTGATTAGCAGCCGGTAGTAATCTATGGAAATCACGGGAGGAAAAATCGGTGACATTAGATGTTTGAGTAAAGCCTGATGGTTAAGGCGAATGCCCACGATAAACAGAAAATCTGGGTTCAAGTTTCCGTCTGCCAGAAATCAACAGTTGCCATTAAATACACTGCTTGACAAAAAAAGTAAAGCACACACAATGATAGTAGGAAACGAAATGGAATTTCACTGGTCGAGAGGTTGTGTGATATTACCGCAGTGATTACAAAATCGAGTCAATTCTACAAAGAACTTGTCAGTGTGAACCCACTTATCAGTATCACGCTACCCCGTCTCTGGCCTGGATGCTGGACTGACTCGGTCGGGAAGTGTGTCATTAATCCCTTGCATCCCCTCATGAGGCGAGCCGTCACTTGTAGCCAGCCGTTAATGTCCTCGATACAGCTACTGGGACAGAGTTGATATCGGAGCTGGTCCACACATGTTCTGACGAGGACTGATCTGGAGATGTTGCTGGCCACTGGAGTACCTCAGAATCACACGCTGTTTGAAAAGGCCGCCGCGATATTTTCAAGTAAAAGGAAATATAGGAAGACGCAAGGTGTCTGTGACGTACCGATGTGCCGACAGATGTCTCTGAATCACTACCAGGTATGATCTGAGATCATACCCTATCGCCTATCGTTCCCCGCATCATAGCGCCGGGAGTAAGACTACCTTGCCGTAAGGGGTTCAGAAGGAGACCCACGATGAGGCCACTTTCAAACTATCTCATGTACTGGAAACGCCATCTCACTGGAATAACTCCGTTTCCTCGAATCCCCTATCGCCTATCGTTCCCCGCATCATAGCGCCGGGAGTAAGACTACCTTGCCGTAAGGGGTTCAGAAGGAGACCCACGATGAGGCCACTTTCAAACTATCTCATGTACTGGAAACGCCATCTCACTGGAATAACTCCGTTTCCTCGAATCCCCGTTGCTCAATAATTTGTGATCACTCAATATCTGTCCACCCCCGGTAGCTGAGTGGTTCGTGGACATTCGCCTTAACCATTAGGCTTGACTCAAACATTCAGTGTCACCGGTTTTATTCAATGGATCCACTAGTATGGGCGTCTTTCGGGTAGCGTTCTCAATGTCCGCAAATCGACTATGATGCACATTGGGCGCGGCCTCCCGGTTATGGTGCCGACCCCACTCCCAGTCAGTACTATCCTTCGTTACTTGTGTATAGAATTTACGAGCTCTCCACACCGCGCAGTGAACCTCGCTTACTGGCGGCTTTTGCAGTCGATTCGGCACCATGTCCGCGGTCGAGTGGACCGTATCTTAAACAAACTTCAACGTGTTTCCTATGTCAACATGTATGTCGCCCCAAAACTTGTACACGTCACCCAGATTCTCGCAATGCCGTTACTCCTTGGCAGCCGCATCCAATCAGCCTTTCGATATTTCGTGTCAGCAGGGATACTTTTCAAAGTCCGCTACAACACTCTAACACCGCCTCCTGCAAAAGGTGGCCTCGGTCTCGACAACATGCGGGCACGAGCTTCTGCACTCTTTGTCCACACTATGTTGCGGCACTGGCGGGGGCCGGTCCCGTCCTTAACACGCAGTCTCTTAGATATCCTCCGACCAGCTTCTCTCGATCCACCGATCAATGTGGCACCTATTTCTCCATTATTGTACCACGTCGCCAATTGTTTCATAGAATTCAGCTACGTTCTGGCCGATCTTCCAGTCACCCGTCTTCCCTGTACAAAAGACTGTTATCGTTTGTTTATGCTGTCCAACCCTTGCGACCCCATGGTGCTACAGCGCCCTGACATTAACTGGCGAACGGTTTGGTGGTGTGTGCATGCACCCTTTTTACTGTCTGCACTCTGGTATGTTTTAGTCTATGGCAAATTCCCGAGTAATAGTCGACTTCATCGCATAGAACTGACCACCTCCCCACTCTGCCCTGACTGTCAGCTCGAAGACACCGACGAGCACCATCTTACGTGCCCCTGAAACGAAACGTATGGCTCCTCATCCAACGAATCGTGGGCTTTTGGGCTTTTACCTCCGTGCCCCGCCAACGTCGGTAACCCCAGATTTCTTTTGTTGCCTCAGACAGTTCAGTACCCTCTTACTAAGCACCAAACACTCATCTGGTTTTGAGGACAGGCTTTAGAATACCTCTTTCAGAGTGGTCCGCTTACAGTCCTCGACTTCTGGTACAAAGTTGTGACCGCGCATAGCACCCTAAACCGAAAACTATCTTACCGACAAATTTTTGCTGGTTATCTCCGCAGCGTCTTCCCTGACCCCCTCAAAGTTGGGGTGTGCCATGCCTACCCGTCACATGATGCAACACCATTATCCACGCTCACATGCATCGACAAATAAAGAAAAATAAATAAATAAATAAAATAAACACAGAATATCTTATATTTTGTTGTATTTAATGTTTTTCTAATATTTCTGTAAAATCAAAAAGAAAGAAAAAAAATGGTCAGCACGATAGACTGTCAACCATAAGGGCACGGGTTCATTCCCGGCGGGGTCGGAGATTTTCTCCGCTCAGGGACTGAATGTTGTGTTGTCCTAATTATCATCATTTCATCCCCATCGACGCGCAGGTCGCCGAAGTGGCGTCAAAGCGAAAGACTTGCACGTGGTGAACGGTCTACTCGACGGGAGGCCCCAGTCAGACGACAGTTCTTTTTACTCAATATCTGACGCTGTTCACCCTCCTTAACACCTTTCTAGGCCTTGTAGCAACACTAAACACGAAAAACATTAAAGTACTCTGCTGTTCGTTTTGCCTATCAAAAATGGTTGCAAATATAATCATTTACAATCCCGTCTAAGGTTTGCTTTGACATCCGACTATGTTCCATGTTTTCTGGGTCCTTTCCCCCTTTTTTCAGGCCGTGTACTTCAAAATGGTTGCAAATATAATCATTTACAATCCCGCCTAAGGTTTGCTTTGACATCCGACTATGTTCCATGTTTTCTGGGTGCTTCCCCCCTTTTTTCAGGCCGTGTACTTAAGCATTATACTTCTTTTAGCAATTCCTGATTTGATGCTCAATACTGCCATAGATGGACTCTTCTCAGAAGATACGAAGAGCGCGCTACAGTCCTCGTACATATTCTACAAACCATTTGTGCGTCCTCTTGTGATCAACACTGTCAATGCTTAGTTGCACTGCAGCAGCCAACAGCATAGGGCGAATCTATTCTACATCTACATCTACATTTATACTCCGCAAGCCACCCAACGGTGTGTGGCGAAGGGCACTTTGCACGGCACTGTCATTACCTCCCTTTCCTGTTCCAGTCGCTTATGGTTCGCGGGAAGATCGACTGTCTCAAAGCCTCCGTGTGCCCTCGAATCTCTCTAATTTTACATTCGTGATCTCCTCGGGAGGTATAAGTAGGGGGAAGCAATATAATCGATACCTCATCCAGAAACGCATCCTCTCGAAACCTGGCGAGCAAGCTACACCGCGATGCAGAGCGCCTCTCTTGCAGAGTCTGCCACTTGAGTTTGTTAAACATCTCCGTAACGCTATCACGGTTACCAAATAACCCTGTGACGAAACGCGCGGCTCTTCTTTGGATCTTCTCTATCTCCTCTGTCAAACCGACCTGGTACAGATCCCACACTGATGAGCAATACTCAAGTATAGGTCGAACGAGTGTTTTGTAAGCCACCTCCTTTGTTGATGGACTACATTTTCTAAGGACTCTCCCAATGAATCTCAACCTGGCACCCGCCTTACCAAAAATTAATTTTATATGATCATTCCACTTCAAATCTTTCCGTACGCATACTCCCAGATATTTTACATAAGTAACTGCTACCAGTGTTTGTTCCGCTATCATATAATCATACAGGATCCTTCTTTCTATGTATTCGCAACACATTACATTTGTCTATGTTTGGGGTCAGCCGGCCGCGGTGGCCGAACGGTTCTAGGCATTTCAGTCCGGAGCCGCGCGACTGCTACGGTCGCAGGTTCGAATCCTGCCTCGGGCATGGATGTGTGTGATGTCCTTAGGTTAGTTAGGTTTAAGTAGTTCTAAGTTCTAGGGGACTGATGACCTCAGATGTTACGTCCATCAGTGCTCAGAGGCATTTGAACCATTTATGTTAAGGGTCAGTTGCCACTCCCTGCATCAAGTGCCTATCCGCTGCAGATCTTCCTGCATTTCGCTGCAATTTTCTAATGCTGCAACTTATCAGTATACCACAGCATCATCCGCGAAACATCTGTATCAAACGATCGAGACCCTTCGTGAAACTACTGCGTCAGGAGTATCAAACTTTTTGGGACACAGATGATCTTATTCTTGCCTCAGAAAAAATATGATAATCGCAGAAAAAGTGACACTACATAGACCTCTTGCACCCTCATTTAATTAAATAGGCGGGAAGGAAACTACTGCTGCGTAAATTACTCTGTAATTTGGCCCGGACTGTCTCATTCATCTACCTTCGCGAGGCGCTATTTCTCCCGAGAAGGTTTACTACATTCCGCGAGGTAGAGGTTTTCTTTTTGTGCAGAATTAAGTTTCGATAGAGCGCTTCTCCAGGAGCGCACCAGAGGCCGGCCCGGCAGTTAATAGCACCTCTCAGCGGCGCCCCGCCGTCGCTCCAGGGAGTGTGCTCTCCGTCCCTCCGGCTGGAGCATAACTCCAGGGCTGGAGAGTTACGACGCTCCCCGTGGCTTCGCAGGATTAATTGCCTTAATCGCGCTGGCGCCCCCTCGAATACATCTTTCTGGGCGGGAGCCACCTCCACTTTTATGAGCTGTGCCACGAGCCGACGCCACACCCCTACCGCGACCGAATTATCTTCCCATATTTTCTGTGCGCCACCTGTAAGAGGTACTCGGACTGCGTTTTTGTCCTGCTTTCATTAGCGCGTCCTGGCTCTAACGTGCAGGGTGGTCAGAAACAGTTTGAAAAGCTTGTAAGGGTGTTTCAAGCGAGGCTGTCCTGAGAAATAACTGGGATTAGCCGAGCGCTTGCCGGCACGGTAGCTCAGCGTGTTCGGTCAGAGGGTTAGCTCCCTCCGTAATAAAAAAAAAACTGAGTTAATCGATCAACAACGAACTTAAACGGATGTCTTACGACCTCCGCCCCGAGTAGATGCAACGAACAAAATCGAACAAAATGAGATTAAAAAAAAAAAAAAAAGCGGTCTAAGGCGCTGCAGTCATTGACTGTGCGGCTGATCCCGGCGGAGGTTCGCGTCCTCCCTCGGGCACGGGTGTGTCCGTGTTTGTCCTTAGAATAATTTAGCTTAAGTCGTGTGTAAGCTTAGGGACTGATGACCTTAGCAGTTAAGTCCCATAAGACTTCACACACATTTGAACTTTTTTTTTGTGGGGGGGGGGGGGGGGGAATAACTGTTAAGAAAAAGATTTGACACGTTGCCACGTCCCCTTGTTATTTGTCACTGAAGTTAGCCAATGGGGTCGTTTGGCGCTCGTATTCAAGCAACTTGCTGGAGACTGTGCCGCCAAACGCGTTTTTCGTTTGGTTTCCTCAAACCGAACCAACGTATCTGTTGCTCACCTAGCTTATATTTATCACTTGCGAAAAATGCTCATTTTAAGTGATAATGGGCGTTTCAAAGAGTCGCAGCAAATGGACCAACATACACTCCTGGAAATTGAAATAAGAACACCGTGAATTCATTGTCCCAGGAAGGGGGAACTTTATTGACACATTCCTGGGGTCAGATACATCACATGATCACACTGACAGAACCACAGGCACATAGACACAGGCAACAGAGCATGCACAATGTCGGCACTAGTACAGTGTATATCCACCTTTCGCAGCAATGCAGCCTGCTATTCTCCCATGGAGACGACCGTAGAGATGCTGGATGTAGTCCTGTGGAACGGCTTGCCATGCCATTTCCACCTGGCGCCTCAGTTGGACCAGCGTTCGTGCTGGACGTGCAGACCGCGTGAGACGACGCTTCATCCAGTCCCAAACATGCTCAATGGGGGACAGATCCGTAGATCTTGCTGGCCAGGGTAGTTGACTTACACCTTCTAGAGCACGTTGGGTGGCACGGAATACATGCGGACGTGCATTGTCCTGTTGGACCAGCAAGTTCCCTTGCCGGTCTAGGAATGGTAGAACGATGGGTTCGATGACGGTTTGGATGTACCGAGCACTATTCAGTGTCCCCTCGACGATCACCAGTGGTGTACGGCCAGTGTAGGAGATCGCTCCCCACACCATGATGCCGGGTGTTGGCCCTGTGTGCCTCGGTCGTATGGAGTCCTGATTGTGGCGCTCACCTGCACGGCGCCAAACACGCATACGACCATCATTGGCACCAAGGCAGAAGCGACTCTCATCGCTGAAGACGACACGTCTCCATTCGTCCCTCCATTCACGCCTGTCGCGACACCACTGGAGGCGGGCTGCACGATGTTGGGGCGTGAGCGGAAGACGGCCTAACGGTGTGCGGGACCGTAGCCCAGCTTCATGGAGACGGTTGCGAATGGTCCTCGCCGATACCCCAGGAGCAACAGTGTCCCTAATTTGCTGGGAAGTGGCGGTGCGGTCCCCTACGGCACTGCGTAGGATCCTACGGTCTTGGCGTGCATCCGTGCGTCGCTGCGGTCCGGTCCCAGGTCGACGGGCACGTGCACCTTCCGCCGACCACTGGCGACAACATCGATGTACTGTGGAGACCTCACGCCCCACGTGTTGAGCAATTCGGCGGTACGTCCACCCGGCCTCCCGCATGCCCACTATACGCCCTCGCTCAAAGTCCGTCAACTGCACATACGGTTCACGTCCACGCTGTCGCGGCATGCTACCAGTGTTAAAGACTGCGATGGAGCTCCGTATGCCACGGCAAACTGGCTGACACTGACGGCGGCGGTGCACAAATGCTGCGCAGCTAGCGCCATTCGACGGCCAACACCGCGGTTCCTGGTGTGTCCGCTGTGCCGTGCGTGTGATCATTGCTTGTACAGCCCTCTCGCAGTGTCCGGAGCAAGTATGGTGGGTCTGTCACGCCGGTGTCAATGTGTTCTTTTTTCCATTTCCAGGAGTGTATGTCTGCCACTATCCCATTTTAGCGCGTACATATGATTGAGTTAGCGCGCGAGGTCCTGACTGGATAACTTCAATGCCAAATCAGACTGATCTTTCATCGTGAGAGGATTAACAACCAAGAGTATATCAGATTTCACCATAGCATGGGTGTACACAGTATTCTTACATATTTACGTGCCTGTCTGCATGAACAGACATTAATGACAATTGACAGCAGTCCGAAATTAAGATGAACGCTTGCGATAAGCGAGAAATCCGGGTTCGAGTCCCAAGCCAATACAAATTTTCATATGACCAATAGGTAGTAATATCATATATACTTAACGGAACTGATGCCAAGATATTCGCAGTCACTGAATTTATTCTGAATTAAGTTCTTATACGGGGTGAATCAGGAGGAAAGGTACATACTTTGAGGAGTAATAGTCTTTGTAATTCTGAACAAATAACTTCATATAAATATCTGTTCCTAACGGTTTCCGAGCAAACTGATGAAAACTGTGGGGAACAGGGTAAATGCTGGTGATAGCAAATGAAACAATGTGATGTAATGTTCCGTTTGATTGTGCACATTTCCTCACAAAAGGAGTTCAAAAAGTCCACCGTCAACTGCAGTGCATTTTGCCGCTCTTGTAGACAGCTGCTGTGTTACTGATCTGAGCTCACTCGTATGCTCCAGTGGTTCTGGAAGTTGGTACGGGACATCCTCCTCTAGCATAATTTTTCCTCAACAGTAGTTATCGATACCAGAATTGTTTTTCCAATTTTGAACAGGTAAATATTATTTCAGCTGCTATTCTGAAAAATTTCATAAAATTTTATATATACATTATGTTATATTTCAAGCTAAAAATTATGAAAAGGAATTACTTTATTTTAGACGTTACAATCGATAAGTACTATCTCTGATGTACAGTTAAAATTACTAGCTGTTTTTTGTCATTTTCTTTAATTTATTTCCTTTTTCAATTTAGTTTTTTTATGTTTCTTAGGCTACTGAGAGATGAAATAATGAAGACAGCAGAGTATCACATGGGTAAAAAGACAAGGCCTAGTAGAAATCCTTGGGTATCAAGCGACATATTGAATTTAATTGTTGAAAGGAGAAAATATAAAAAATACTGCCATTGAAGCAGATGAAAGCGAAGATAGGCATCTAAAAATGGCATTGACAGAAAATAACAAGTAGCTAACTGCCTATAAGAAAATTAAACTTAATGAATAACAAGAACTCAGATGAGAAACAGGTTCTAATAAAACAAATAAGGGAAAGCTGGAAGGTGAAACGTGTATACAGACGGTCTTTATAAGGTAAATGAAGGCAATTTCATAGACAGGGAAGAGGACTTAGATGAGATAGGAGATACGATACTGCGAGAAGAATTTGACAGAGCACTGAAAGAGCTAAGCTGGAACAAGGACCTAGGAGTAGACAACATTCCTTTAGATCTACTGACACCCTTGAGAGAGTACTCTGTGATAAAATTACTCCATCCGATACAGAGAGAAGGGAAATACCCTGAGACATAAAAAACGACGTAATAATTCCAGTTCCAAAGAAAGCAGTTGTGGACAGATGTGAATATTACCGAACTGTCAGTTTAATAAGTCATGGTTGCAAAACACTGACACGATTTATCTACAGAAAAGTGGAGAAACTGGTAGAATCCGACCTCGGGGAAGACCAGTTCCGGAAAATTTAAGAACATGTGAGGTAATGCTGTTCCTACGACTTACATTAAAGTAGTGGTTCCCACCCTTCCTTAGATCATTACCCCTGAGTCCAATTAGACGTTAGTCAGTGTGCCTGCCCTCCCTCCCCCACTCCCATCCATCCCACCGACTGTGGCCCCTCCCCGGCCCAATATTATCACCAACTTTAGCACGTAACTGTAGAATGAAAGACTTTTCCTGGAATACTTTTATTTTTAAAATGATGAAAGATGAATGATATGTAGTTTGTGTGTGTGTTTGCTAGAATGAGTGACGAAGGAATTAGTGGTGCATTGCAAGTGCTAGGCAAAACTGCTTCTCAGATGAGAAAGCTATAACAGTGAGAGTAGACACTTGCTACATAACATACTACTTCTGCATTACTCCTCTGCATTGGGGCACATTCTTGACCTGCACACTGCAAACCCAAGCTGAAATGTGTGCACCGTACTTAACGTTCGTGAATCACTTGACTGCTGCACTCCTTACGTCTGAACTGGCAGAAATTAAAAGACTTCAGGCTGTTGATGCCTACTAATAGTAATAATAATAACGATAATAATAATATTGCGTACAGCACCATGTAGGCCTTAAGTAATTACAGCTGTGCCGTGCTGTCAATTAATTCATTTAGCTCGCTCGAAGCGAGTACTGAAGTAATTTCTGGACCTCTGCAGGTACTATCTACAGCTTGGAAACGTCATTTTCTTGAGGTATTTAGCATTTTTTGCGTATTTGTCTCACTTTTCTGTACAGGATGTACAGGACAAACCACAACTTACGAGTGTAGTTCGTGGACTTGGTGAGAAACTTCCAACGCGTTAACGTTACTAATTGACAAAACGTGTCGGCCGCTGTGGCCGAGCACTTCTAGGCGCTTCAGTCTGGAACCGCGCTGCTGCTACAGTCGCAGGTTCGAATCCTGCCTTGGGCATGGATGTGTGTGATGTCCTTAGGTTAGTTAGGTTTAAGTAGTTCTAAGTCTAGGGGACTGATGACCTCAGATGTTATGTCCCATAGTGCTTAGAGCCATTTTTTGAGAAAATGTAATTATTGATAACTTATGTAACTGTATTAGAGTCTTATAAAATCGTGATAGTAGTAATAATATTTTGAAAATAATTTAGTTTCATGACTGAAACAGAATCGAATCTTTAGTTTTTACCCTTCAGAAAATTTCATTTCACTCCTCAGGGGTTAATTACCCCCAGGGTTGGGAACCACTGTTTTAGAGGATAGGTTAGCGAGAGGCAAACGCACACTTATAGCATTTATAGACTTGGAAAAAACCGTAATACATTCTTCGAAATTCTGAAGATAGCAGGGGCAAATAAAGAGGCGAAAGGTAATTTACTACTTGTGCGGAAACCAGGAGGCAGTTACAATAGTCGAAGGATGTGGAAGGGAAGTATTGGTTTATAAGGAAGTGAGACAGGATTGTAGCCTATCCCAAATGTTATTCAGTCTCTACAATGAGCAAGCAGTAGATGAAATCAAAGGGAAATTGGGAGAAGTTCAGGGAGAAAAAAGAAAAGCTTTGACGTACGTCGATGGCATTGTTATTCTGTCAGAGGCAGCAAAGGACTTGGAAGAGCAGTTGGACGGAAGTGACAGTGTCTTGAACAACAGCAAAACAAAGGAAACAAAATGTAGTCGAATTAAATTAGATAACAGTGAGAGAATCAGATTAGGAAATGAGGCAGTAAAAGTAGCGGATCAGTTTCGCTATTTTAGGAGCGAAACAACTTATGCTGGATTAAGTAGAAAAGAGATAAGGTTTACACTGGCAATGGCAAGAAAAGCCTTTTTGAAGAAGAGAAATTTGTCAACACTGAATAAAAATTTAAATGTTAGAAAGTGTTTGTTGAAGGATTTTGTATGGAGTATAGATTTATACGGAAGTGAAACAAGGACGATAAGCAATTCGGACAAGCTTTTGGAATGTGGTGCTTCAGAAGAATACTACAGATTAGATAAGTAGATCACGTAACTGATGAGGAAGTATTCAGTAGAAATGGGGAGAAAATAAATCTGGGGTATAACTTGATTCGAAGAAGGAATTGGTTGACAAGATACATTCTGAGACATCAAGGAATTATCACTTTTAATACTGAAAGAAAGTGTAGAAGATAAAAACTGTAAATGGAGACTAAGAATAGGTTCAGATGGATGTGGGTTAAAGAAGTTATTCGGATACGAAGAGGCTTTCATGGGATTGAGAAGCGTGGAGAGCTGCATCAAACCATTCATCTGAATTGGGACCTCTACAATAAAAACCGACTTACAAGACTATATTGTGTATTAGGTGACATAAATATGCGACATGTTGATGCTAGTAGACTCAGGAGGATTGTTTCCAGAGTACAGAAGTCTGGGTAGTCACAGTCAGCATTCAACAAACAGAAAGACGTGTTTTATAGATAATTTAATCATTGACTTAGAAAAATATGGTCTCCAACAAAATCTAGACTGTAGAGTATTATAAGGCATGCGCTATCGCAATTTGTTTTGAAAATATGTTAGTATAATAATAATAATAATAATAATAGGGAAAGTGGTAAAGAAATAATCCCTTGAAGCTGTTTGGTGGGACATCGCAAACAATGCCTAGTCACAGAGTACAATAGAAGTGCAAGTATCCTCTGTGAAGCCAGTTTCCAGTACATGCTACGCATAATGAATAAAGCTTCACTCAATGAGAAGAACTATAAAAACGGGCTGCATACAAACAAATAGCTGTTGATAATGTATATGAAACTAACATGATGGGAAAACCGAACAATAAAATTAAAACAAAGACGAAATGGACACCTGAAGAACAAAAATAAATAGAACGTTGCCAATAAGCGGATATGGAAACTATAACATAAATACACAGAACACAAACACAGAGTTGGTAACATGCTCACAAAACAAGGACGGGAAATAGCCTACTGGATAGATAAGTAAACACAAAAGGAACTGAGGACATTTTTAATCAAAAATGGTTGAAATGGCTCTGAGCACTACGGGACTTAACATGTGAGGTCATCAGTCCCCTAGAACGTAGAACTATTTAAATCTAACTAACCTAAGGACATCACACACATCCATGCCCGAGACAGGATTCGAACCTGCGACCGTAGCGGTCGCGCGGTTCCAGACTGAAGCGCCTAGAACCGCTCGGCCACACCGGTCGGCCATTTTTAATCAATACAGACAAAGACAATATATCCGGCAGTTACCAGGCGCAAGTTAAAACTGTAAGGCGGTTTATATCAAACAGCCTGTTAGAAACTTTAATATTAGATACTCAGAACACAGAAGGGCACTAAATAGCAACAGCTGCCATTCAGCATTTGCATAGCAGCTTATGGACATGAACGCCAAGTCCACAGACATTAACACTGACTTACAAATTCTTAAATTCAGCAACAGCCCTCCATAGAATTTAATAACCGACGAAAATTGCCACATACAGAAAGTCATAACAGCAGAGAATCAAATAAATGAATACACGACTCTCTGTAATGGAACTCTGTTGTCTGCTCTCAAAGAACTGTCAGAAGATCCAAACTCATATAATACAAAACAAAACTGAAGTTCTGTCTCTCTCTCTCTCTCTCTCTCTCTCTCTCTCTCTCTCTCTCTCTCTCTCCCTCCCCCTCTATCTCTCTCCCTCTATCACGCACGCGTACACGCACACACACACACACACACACACACACACACACACAAACTTCAAAGCATGAAGCTGTCAAAACAGAGTACGAAATTTCCTCCCGGAAAACGTAAAATGAGATGACCGAACATTTCGTAAACAGTGAGACAGTGTGTGTTTGTGAGTACAGTTTCACAGTTAACGTTAAAACCACGAAAAGTAAGTAAAAACAGGTACACCACCTGCCCCTATACACGAATTTACAAAGCCTTCACAACGACCAACTACAGTAACCTAATAAAAGTTGAAGGATAATTAACATAGCACTGTTTACACAGAAAATAACAACGCATTAATAGTAGTAAGATAATAATAACATTAATAAACGGCAAAAAAGCCAAACACAACATCTTTATTTTAGGCTCAACTTTTTCACTCCATATAAGCAGTGTGGTCTAGAGAAATTACTGTTATCTGTAATAAATGTACTGCAGACGGTAGACAACTACACTGTCTGAATAAAAGTATGTGGACACCTATTAGTAGACATTAATACGGGGAATGTCCACCCTTCGCCTTTATGACGACAGGCCATGTCTGGAGACGAAGTTATTTATTTTTGGCAGTACACAGTAGCAGTACATAAAACTTGAAATATATAAATATAAAATCTTAAAAATACAACATACAATATATTACTGGAAGCTTTGCAATTTTGTATCAGATTTGTAAGTCCACTGCCATCAACCAGGCTATGCATCGATTCGATTAGAACTCCGATAGGTCCTCGATACACTCTTTCTGGGCACTTTCACATTATGCGGTCTACAGTTTGCTCAGGTTACCCAAAATCACACGCCGGAGAAGTTGATAAACCCCACTCACCTGTCATGGAGCTGCATCGCGCTTGGCCTGTTTAGCTTTTCCACGCGTTTGTAGGGAAATTCGTACCTGGAAGTTCTTGCAATTGGGTCTGCGATATCTAACATATCATCCTCCACATTTTACTAATACCGAAGTTTGGTTTTCTGATAACTTCCCAAATTGTTTTTCGGAACTTCAGCAGACGTTGTCGCAGAGGTTTCTGCTCATACGGGAAGGCTAGTTTTTCGGTGGGTTATGGTCATGAAATTCCTTGCACACTCGCAAAGCTGCCTGTTCGTCGTGTCTGAGGTGGCATAACCAGATAAACTGTGGTGGCAGCGTAGTTTTGAAGTTACCTGCTTATTATATACGAAATTTCGTTGAGATATATATCCATTTTCTCACTGAACCTGCATCACTAGTATTTAATATTTGTGTCAGTGACATGTCAGCCATTTTTTTTGGCTTGATCAGTCTTCTGACTAGTTTGAGGTGGCCCACCAAGAATCTAGGCGCTTCAGTCTCGAACCGCGTGACCGCTACGGCCGCAGGTTCGAATCCTGCCTCGGGTATGGATGTGTGTGATGTCCTTAGGCTAGTTAGATTTGCGTAGTTCTAAGTTCTAGGGGACTGATGACCTCAGATGTTAAGTCCCATAGTGCTCAGAGCCAATTATTATCTGTGTGTATTCCAGTCTCCTTTTTTCCCTACAGTAACTTTTTCCCTACGTAACTTTTAGAGTGACCTCTAGTACCATGGAAGTTTTTCCCTAACCTGTCCTTTCTTCTTGTCAGTGTTTTCCATATGTTCTGCGGAGAACCTCCTCATTTCTTATTTTATCAGTCGATCTAATTTTAAATATTCTTCTGTAGCACCACATCTCAAATCCTTCGATTCTGCTCTGTCTGGTTTTCCCGCTGTTCATGATTCAGTACCATACAATGCAGTGCTCCAAACATAAATTCCTGTAAGTTTCTTCTTCACATTAACGCTTATCTTCGATGCCAGTAAACTTCTCTTGCAGGAATTCCCTCTTTGCATGTGTTAGTCTGCTTTTTGTGTCCTCTTTGCTCCGTCCGTCATGACTTATTTTGCTTGTCAGGTGGCAGAATTCCTTGACATCTACATCATGACCACCAATTTTAATGTTAAGCTTCTCGCTGTTGTCATTTCTGCGATATCTTACTCAAGGTTACTTTTGTTTTCCTCCGGTTTACATTCAGATCATATACCGTACTCATTAGATTGTACTTTTTCATCCAACAGATCCTATAATTCTTATTAACTTGTATTGACAGCAGCAATGTCGTCGGCGAAGATTATCATTGAAATACGCTCACCTTGAAGTTTGACTTGACGCTTGGAACTTTATTTCATTTCCGTCATTGCTTCTTCATTGCATAGACTGAACAATAAGAGTGAAAGACTGCATCCCTTGTTACACCCTTTTGATCCAGGACTCTTCGTTCTATGTCTTCCAGTCTTATTGTTTCCTCTTAGTTCTTGTACATACTGTGTTCAGCTGAAAAATGCTCCTGTCGCTGTACGTAAACGGTGAATACGCTGCTCTGTAAAAAAACCGTGTCAGGATAAAAGGTAATCAGCTGCTTCCATCCTCATTCCACCTCCCTCACTAAAAATTTTGGTGTGCGAACGTATTCGCAGTCTTTCAACGCAGCACATTCTACAACTTCTTCCCATTCTCTCTTTGTAGTGAAGCCTTCATACGCAGCATCACCCTCTCACTGCCGCTATTCAGAGTAAAGAAACATTCGCGTACTCGGACTTATCAGCGCGATTCCTCACATAGCAGCAATAGAAAAAAGTCTCTCAGAAAATTTCGCCCTGCGTATATTTACGTCAGTAAATGGACATTAAACTTTGGCAATACGGCAACACTGTAATTACATTTACGGTGACTATCTGCGTCAGCATACAGGATTAATGCTGTGCGGCTGGTGCAATGGCTAGCATTTTGGCTTAGCATCTAGGAGACCGACGGTTAGATCCAGGGTCTAGGCGTATTTGTTTTTGTTTGTTAATGTTGTCTGCATGGTACGGTCTCTGTCGTCTTAATCGTCATACAGCGATTAGAATGGATCTTCTACAAAATATTTGCACTTACGCACTACAAACGTAGAAATGGAAGTAGAATCTTTCCAGTGGTCAGCTTTTAAAGAAGCCGTTTGCAAGTCGTGGACGCGAATTGTTTCGCAGCAGTGTATCAACTGCATTCCAAACCTTTTTTCTTTGCATCCTTCTTCTATGATCCCATCGATTAGTAATGACTATTATTTTTGCTAAGTTCAGGTGTCTTCCAAGTTCAGGTCCATTACATTTCGTTAGGACCTTACGTCACCATTAGAGCTAGCAACTTTCTTGGCAAATAATTACCAAACTCGGTTGCTATTTGCATGTATTATGATCATGGAACCACTAATTGTACCTTCCAGCACTGAGTCTGATAAGCGCATTTTTTTATTATCTCTATGCATTACTGTTATTATTTATTATTATTATTATTATTATCGATGAAAATGTGGAAACATCGCGTCCCTACCGCTAGGGAAACAGTGTAAATCGAAACCGAACATTTCGAAATTAGCAGAAACTGGATGGATCATGCAGAACATAAGCTTTAAGACAGGTGATGCGGGTTAGGTGGAGCAGCCCGCTGCCACTAATTAGGTGTTTATACTGTATGTGCTAGTCACCAGACAGGGACTAGTTTCTAGCGCACTAACGCACGTGACAGCCCCTATGTACATCCCTACACATATCGTATTTTCTTCTTGTGTTATTCTAAAACAATGTGGCCGATGTATGGCATACACAAACGATGAATACGTGAATATAATTCTGGTCTCGGAGCGCCTGATAACTGGGCTGGTGTTGCCAGTCGCGGGTACGCTGCTAGATGTACTGGTCGACGTCCTCCAGATAAGATGTGTTCCCTCGTCTGGAGCTTCGCCTTCGGGAGACAGGTTCTCTCTTTCCACTGTACGTGTGATTACAGTGTTGCCAGATTGCCAGTCTTTAACGTCCATTTACTGCCTGAAATATGCGGAAGACGAATTTTTTTGACAGACATTTTTTGCACTGCTAATAAGTGAGGAATTGCACAGCGAAATCCGAGTGCGCGAATTTTTCTTCACACTGTCTCCTTTTCCTCCCGCGTTGTCCGCCTCTCACAGTGTCACTGTCTTCATCCTTTTCTTTCGCTCTTCTTTACCAACGTCTTCTTCTCTCCCACTTTCATTATCTCTCTGTCCCACTGACATTGTCTTTACCCATTCTTTCTCTTCGCCACTGTTTCTTTCTTCCATTCTCGCATATAGACTTGTGTTTTCCTCAAAGTTCGCCGGTCTGGAGCGGGGAAGGACGGGCCGGGGGGAGGGGGGGAGGGGGGGGGGGAGGGGGGAGGGCGGGGGAGAGGTGTGTGGGAGAGGGTATGGGGTCGGGGGTCCAAGCACGTCAAATCTATACAGGGTGATTTACGAAGATATGCAAATATTTAAATATGTTATTCTAGAAGTAAAACTAAAGAAAAAGTTCGTATAAACAGAGGTCCGCAAATTTTTAATTACAGAGTAACCGCTAATAAAAGATTTTGTCTGAAATTTAGCAGCTTGGCTAATATGAAGCCATCGAAAAACTGTACGAGGTTAAAGTAAAGCACGATTTCCATTTATTTTGTTGTTATTGGTCTGGTGAATCTAATAAAACAAGTTCCAGACGTGTATCTGCAGTAGTTTTCCAGAACAACCAGAGAAGCAAAGACGAAATTTTGTAAAATTTTTAATTTATTAATTACTTGGACCAATTTGTTTTTTAAATTCCAGACAAATGCATAAAGTTTTCAACAGAAGCTGCAGAGAATTTAATTTTGGAAAAATGATGACAATAACATTAACTGAAACTGTATGAATCTGCATTTATTAATACCATAGCACACTTGAATTCATGTTAAATCGGAAAAAAACAATGCTTATTGGGTAAGGAACTTGTACAGTGTACATACAATTTCACAATATGTTCACAATAAATGTTCCAAAACGTCTCCATCGATTTCAATACATTTAGCTGCTCGTGTATGAACAGATTTTGTTGCTCGTTTCGGTTTCACAGGGTTATTCTTATTTTCTTCAAATAAACGTCTGAGACATGTTTTATTAGATTCACCACACCAGTAACAACAAAATATATGGAAATCGTGCTTTACTTTATCCTCGTACAGTTTAGCGATGGCATCATATTAGCAGTTGCTAAATTTCAGGATAAATCTTTTATTAGCGGTTACTCCGTAAGTAAAAATTTGCGGATCTAGGTTTATATGAACTTTTTCTTTAGTTTTACTTGTAGAATAACGTATTAAAATATTTGCATATCTTCGTGAATCACCCTGTATATGGTCTCCACTCATGTCTATGTCTTTTTTAAAATCTTTTCTTCGCTCTTTTGCTCGCACTACTACTATCTCCACATCTCTCTCTTTCTCTTTTAGTCCGTCTCTCATTGACTATCACTATTTCCTCTCTCTTTGGCTCCCACTGCTATTGCTTTCATCCATTTCTTTTCCTCTTCCACTGTCACTTTCTCTCTCCATCACTTATCTCATCCCTCTTTCTCTCCTACTGGCACTGTCTACTCGCACTTCCACTTTCACTGTCTGTATGCTACTGTGTGCTACTCTCTTTCAGCACAAAAATGAGCGAATATGTCCGCTTGCCAAATTTTTTGCGGAGGAAGGTGATATGACTATCGAAGCATCTGGTTTCCCTCTCTTCTATCAGAGTCTTTTAAAGAGGACCATAGCTGGTTTCCTTCATCTCCTTGTTACAGCAGGGTGTGCTGCTCATATCAAACGAATTTAGTAGATCAATAACGTTCTGACTGTTTATTTATATACTACAATACAATTACATAGTTTGACGCAATAAACAACAAGTAGGAACGCATAATAAAGTGTTAAAGAAAATCGTCCCCCATCCAATATAAGTCCCCTTCACATTAATTTACTTTGAAATGAACAATATATTTAGGATACACCTACAGTATACAAAAATGCGGTGTTTGAGTTCAAATACAAAGGATTTCGTGTGACAAAACAGTTTTTGTAAGGTCTTTACGCCACCAGGTGAAATCAGAGAATAATTTCCAGGTCAAGACAGCCTATATAAGTGCGAGGTGCCTATTATATAGACACAACGCGTCATAATGTTTTACTGATGAAAGAATGTTGACTAAAAGTATAGTTTGGAGACTTCAGTACCCCCAGAACGCTTCTCACGTCTTCACCACGTCAGGCATAACTGCATTTACGCCCCAGACAGGAGAGTACCTGAATAAGTACGGTAAATTCGAAACTGTGGACCTCGGTAACGAATAATGATATCGAAAAAAGTTTCAAGATTTCTCGAGAACATCTTTTTAAGAATACAAGATGAAAAATTTTAACGATTTGCCATAAATAGAAATTAGAGAAGTGTCTGTCCACACAATTGCTACTTTTGGCGCCCAAAAGTCACATTTAATGCAAAAGGACCAAGAAATTTGCTCAATTTACTTGGGCTGAAGGAAGTGGGATAGCTACACTATGCATAAATCGTCACTTGGCCAACAGCCATCCAAAGAACTCCGACCTCTTTCTCTGTGATCAGTGGAACCTGATGTATGAATGCCTAAAGGGCTGCATTTTCGTGCTCAACATTTTAGAACATACTGTGACCATGCACTATCGTGACGGACCAATTACGTGCCTTCCCCTATAGCTTACTCCCATTTTTTCTCAGAATTTCGAACATCTTGACCTCTTTACAGTGTCGAACGTTTTCTCTGCGTTGACATATCAAATAAACTTAATTTTTTCTGTCTTTCTTTCATTATTAAGCGCAATGTCACACTGCTTATCTAGTGTATTTACCTTCCCTGAAGTCAAGCTGATAGTCATGTAACAGATCGTCAGTTTTCTTTTGCCTTCCCCTGTATATTATCTTTGTCAGCAGCTCAGATGCATGAGATGCTAAGCTAATTCTGCGTTAGTTTTCGCACTTACCTGCCCTTGCTAACTTCAGAACTGCATGGATGATATTTATTTTAATTGCCACTTTCACCAATGATTCTACAAATTCCGATGAAATGTTGTCTATTCCTTCTACCTTATTTGACCTAAGGTCTTACAGAGCAAAATACCTTCGCTCAGCAGCAGTTGCTATCGTCTATCCCTGTGTGATTCAAAAGTTCACAAGTTAAAAAAATTGATTGGAAGTGGTACGTACTGAACATGGAGAAAGATGAGTTCACATGAGTCTAATAACCACATAAAAAATAATAGTGGACGATATTCAATCACAAGAGATACTGAAACTATTTGTTTTCAGTCTGGGTACATATACACGCTAACAGTAATAATAAATAAACCTAATGGAGCAGAAATCGGTAGATATAATATACATGTATGGACAAACAATACAATTTCAGAGAAACTGGATAGTTTATTCAAGAGAAAGAGCTTCACAAATTGAGCAAGCCAGTAAAGCGTTTGTTCACAACAGGTTATTATGCAAGCAGTTATTTGGTTTTGCGAGGTGGTGGTTGTCCTCTTGAGGGACATGGTGCCAAGTTTTCTCCAATTGGGGCGTTATATCGAAATTCACACCGTGTGTGGGCGGGCTTTATCTTGCTGAAATTTAAGCCCAGGATGACTCGAAGGGCAACAAAATGGGGCATAGAATATCGTCGACGTACTGCTGTGCTTTAACGGAGCCACTAATGACAACGAAAGGGAAAAATCTGTGAAAAGAAATGTCTCTGCAGGGCTGTATGGTAGGGGGGGAAATCAAGATGATATATCTCCCTTGTCCGGAGCGTCTCCAGAGACGTTTTCGCTGGGCATCAGGGTTCAGCTCTCGCAGCGTAGACGATAGCGCACGAGACTGCTCAGACACTGGCTTAGTTTCGATCCTCACTACCGTCCCAAGTCCAGTTTTTGTGCTGCTCTTTTGTCCAGTTCTAAAAAACCAAACGAAGAACAAGTTCGGCATCGCCGTCTGTGGCGGGCCACTTGGATCTGTACGTGCAACGTCCTGATTCTCTAACTTCAAAGCTAATTAACTCGGAAACGACACAATACATCGAATTTTTACTTAACAATTTTGTCTCAGCGCAGCGTACACTCCAGCACCCTTCCTTACAAAGGTCTTGAGACTGTTTCCGACCACTCTGCATTTCCGCTTCACAGTCACGCCACGTTGTGCGTAACTGCACATGGTGGCACGAAGTCAAGGAATATTTTAGGGGATTGGTTTAAAAATTTATTTCAGAGGGCCAGTCAAATCTTTACAGGTTTTCTCCCAGAGCAACTTCGGCTGTGCTCACGTGACACACATTTCCTGCCTTTCAGAACCGAGGCAGTTTTGTCCAGTTACAGCTTCTGACAAGGCATACCTTGAACCCTCTGCTGAAATTGGTAGTGAATTTACACCACCGGTTTTAGCCAACAGCGTGCGTGGGATTCAGGTCACGTGTGTGGACTCTGGACGGTTCTGCAATGCAGTACATACTCGGTTCGCTCTCTTGTGACCCAGAGCTTCGCTAGCACAGACATCTGATGTGGGAGACACAACCTCTCGTTCTGTGTCCCGTGATTGGCCGCCAACATAACTTAATCCATTCCGTTGGCCGTTTATTTAGTTGTTCGTCCTCCTAGGCTTGCCTACACATGTTAACTTCCTCCCCAGGCGCGCCCCTTTTATAGGGTACATTGAAATATATTCTTTTTATTTTACCTAATTTTCTGTTCTGTCATTCAACGGCAGCCCTGAATGCCCACTTACATGTCCTGACCGCTCGACCTCCTGTACATTGTCGTCATGGACGCAACTATTTTCTTCCCTCTTCCTGCCCATACACACACTCTGCAGAAACGCCTTCAGATGCAGACTTTTTGATCACCCCTTATACATTACAGTCGGACATCGTCGATGTCTTTCCACGATATTTCGGCTGACAACTTTTCAGTCTTCTTCAATTCAGTCTTTTAGGCTGAAGGCTGCTGTTGTCTGTCTCGAAGTTTATAACAAAAATTTGCAGGGAGGCACATGTGCATAGGCTAGCACTGCATCAGCGCCCTATGCCGAGTCACCACCCTCTATCGAAGCTACAAATTCGCATACCAAAACAAAACTTTATCATTCCAGATTCCACTAAAGACGTCTTAAAGTAAAAGCCAAAGAATGTCTGGAAGAAGTAAAATACATTGCAGCAAGAAAAGGCGGGTTTTATTTACAAAACGAATATTCTTCCATCTGAGGCATGTAGGCCTCCATAGTTGTGATACTGCTTTGCTCGCCCACTGTCAAATTGCGGGCCCGCAGAGTTAAGATTCAGGTCTCACAATAGAAAAATTACCGTCGCTAATAGTTCCCCCCCCCCCCCCCAAATTCTATAAGTCCCTCCAGATCCTCGAGCGCCAAGCAGTCCGCCTCGCCTTCCATATACACCTTCCGTCCCCCACGCGGATCCTCTATGACCTGATTCCTTTCCCCCATTTGCTCCTTTTCCTCAAACATATTCACTTCCTCTACACCTCCTGCCGCCTTTATCCACTCATCTTCTGGTTGCTCCTCTCCTCTACAACTCCTGCCCTATGAAACCCCTACACTGTAGTGTCCCCCCTACCCTTCAGCTCTACATCTTCCATCTCCTTTCCCATGGTGGCTTCCATCAACTCCCCCTCCTGGATGATGGCCTCTCTCCCTCCATGTTTACCTCCTATCAACTCTGATCCTCACCTCCCCCTCCCTTCCTCTGTCCTTTTCCCAAGCTCCCTCTTCCCCCTCTTCCATCCTGTTTTTTTTTCCCCACCTACCATCCCTCTGCCTCCCTTCTTTCTCCCGAGTCCTTCTTGCACTCCCATCCATTGCCTTTCCCACTCTTTCTCACGTCCACCCAGCCCCTCACCCTTTTCTATATCCCCTCCCTCCATCGGCTCCTCCTTTTTTCATTTCCTCTCCTTTCCCCATTTCCCCCTCCAGTCTGGGTCCTCCCTCCCCCTGCTCCCCATATGCCGCCGTGTCACCTGTATAGTGCTGTTTTAAGTGAGTGTTCAGCATTGTGCGTCCCCTGTCAGTGTTGTGAACAGCCACCATACTGTTACTAGTTGTGTTTTATATCTCGTGCGAACAGAAACCAGACTGTCGCCTTGTTTTTTAATTATGCCTGTCTACTTATTGTGTGTCTGCATCTGCATCGTCACTGCAGTGCTTTTATATTTTAAATTCCACAACTTTCAGCCATTTTACAGTTTTTTTTATATTGTCACAGTTGATCGTCTTTTTTCTTTTTTCTTTATATTCTCATTAGCTTTTTTAACTTTTCTGTAGGCTGTAGAGCAGCATATTACGCTGCCGCCATGCCAGCCTGCCGCCCCCGCCCCCCCCCCTCCCCCCCGCACTCAGGAGTCGGGGGTGCCGGAAATCGAAATACAATAAAGGAAAAAAAAGACGCTAAACGTGTCTTTAGCCGAATTTTCTTCTTTGTCTATATATTAAGTAAACCTCATCAAGATGTAAGCCGTTATCAAGACACGACAGCGGACGCTAAGCATGACAGAGGGCGCTCAAGCAGCAGTAACATGTGCATTTGACTTAGCACCAATTTCCGGTACGAATTAATCGACGTGTACAAGCGATCTCCTGTATAAAACTCTCACTTGACGACGAGTTAATCGTCATCAGCTGAAACATCAAGACAAGATGACGACGTCATCCGGTTACAATCCCTAAACCTCATTACGCCAGAAAAAGTTCCAGAGTCACATTAGTTTTAACTATTGAGAAACAGCACTGTCACTGTGCACTGTAAAAGTGGTAGACATGGGGTGTGTCTGTCACATCCCACAGTTATTTGAGCAGCATTTTTCCTGAAGCGAGGCCGCCCCTCGAACTCTCAAGGACAACAAATTGAAAAATGTTACTCTGCGCCACAGGAACGGGAGACGCGAACCGCGGATGAATGCATCTCTGCGGGGTGGGGTGGCTGGAAATGTTAATGACACGCCACCCCCGTCTCCGCAGTGGCGGAGTAGGGGGGAGGGAGCAGCGGGAGGGCTCTTAACACATTTCGGCGCTATACATCACGGCGCCCCTCCTATTGTCTGGCTTATCCCGCCGCCGGCTCCGGGCGACACCCCCTCCCCGCCGCCAATACTCGCCGCGCGGCCTCAATACAAGATTTACACGGGTCGGCCGCACCCCTGCCACCTGCAGACTCCCCCGATAGCGCCGTCCTAATCCTCTGCGAGACGAAATCTTTCTGCAAAGTGCCACGTCTGCCCGACCGCGACCCGGAGCTAGCGGCTGCAGAGCAACAGCAGCCATTGCGACAGCACGTTGAGTAGCACGCGGGGGGGCTTGCCTTTTCGGACTGACTTCAAAACCCCTGAACCTTAGGTGTTGCGAAACAACTCAAATCTGGTCCAGATGCTATACCAATCAGGTTCCTTTCAGAGTATGCAGACACAATAGCACCTTTGTTAGGGAACCATATACAACGGCTCACTTTTGACGAAAAGTCCGTTCCTAAAGACTGCAAAGTAGCACAGGTCACACGAATATTCAGGAAAGGAAATAGGAGTAACCCATTGAATTACAGACTCATACCACTGACCTCAATTTGCTGTAGGATTTTGGAGCATGTACTGTACTCGAACATTATGAATCACCTTGAAGAAAATGGCTTATTGATACATAACCAACACAGCTAGCTCTTTATCCCCATGAAGTAATGAGTGCTGTCGACAAGAGATCTCAGATCGACTCCATATTCCTAGATTTCCAGAAGGCTTTTGATACCGTTCCTCACAAGCGACTATTAATCAAATTGCGTGCATATGGAGTTTCGTCTCAGTTGTGTGACTGTATTCGTGATTTCCACTTAGAGAGGTCACCGTTCGTAGTGATGGACGGTAAATCATCGCGTACAACAGAAGTGATATCTGGCGTTCCGTTAGGTAGTGTCATAGGCCCTCTGCTGTTCCTGATTTACATAAATGATCTAGGTGATAATCTGAGCAGCCCCCTTAGATTGTTTGCAGATGACGCTGTAATTTACCGTCAATTCCAATTACAAAATGATCTAGAGAGATTTTCTGTATGGTGCGAAAAGTGGCAATTGGCACGAAACAAACAAAAGTGCGAGGTCATCCACATGGGTACTAAAAGAAATCCGATAAATTTAGGGTATCTCGTGGTCGTGCGGTAGCGTTCTCGCTTCCCACGCCCGGGTTCCCGGGTTCGATTCCCAGCGGGGTCAGGGATTTTCTCTGCCTCGTGATGGCTGGGTGTTGTGTGCTGTCCTTAGGTTAGTTAGGTTTAAGTAGTTCTAAGTTCTAGGGGACTTATGACCACAGCAGTTGAGTCCGATAGTGCTCAGAGCCATTTGAACCATTTAGGGTATACGATAAATAGCACAAATCTAAGGGCTGTCAATACGACTAAATACCTAGGAATTACGATTACGAGCAACTTAAGTTGGAAAGACCACATAGATAATATTGTGGGGAAGGCGAAACGGAGACTGCGCTCTGCTGGCAGAACACTTGGTAGTGCTCAGAGCCATTTGAACCATTTGAAGGCACTTGGGTTTGAGCTCCGAAGTTGGCGGACTGGTCTAGTGTGTCTTTCCAGGTATCGTGGTATCGTCCGGCTATCACCTCTGATACTACCACCCTTCAGACAGATGTGTCGCAGAAATGGACTGCATTCCTCGACCACTCGCTACACGGACTGAGGCGATCATATGGAAACAAGTTCCCTGGGCGTGGAACCACAATCAGACGAAGGCTACGCTTGAGCGATTTGGTTGGGAGACACTGCAGCGTCCTCTGTACTGCCTGTATCTTTCGCCTGTCGATTTTGACACCTCTGGCGACCTGAAGAAAGACATGCAAGGACGTCGGTTTCAGTCGGACGAGGGAGTGCAAGAGTGGGTGCGGTTGTTGATCCAACAGCGACCGACGGTGTTCTACGAAACAGGAATTGATCGTCTCGTCTCCCAGCGGGATAAATGTCTTAAAGCGTATGGTGACAAGTTTTGAATGGAACCATTCCATGGTCCATGGTCCCATTGTGACGGGTGTTCGGTTTTCGTTTGTCTGCCCTCCATATTTCCATTTTAATCTAGATGGCCTCCAAAGTGGAATAACGTCGAGCATATACGAAATATATGCGTCTATAGTCTAGTGATATGTTTGTGTTGATAATGATGATGAACGTCCGAGGGTGAAAAGCACTGCCGGTACATATCCGACTCACCAACGGCCGTCAAGTCTCAGGGTCACCGTCGACAGTGTCATGTGTCCTCACTTCAGAAATGACAGCGTGTGAAGGCATTGCTAATTACGCATATAAAATTTTTTTTCGTGATTTTCTTTAGATTTCTATTCTTTTTCTTTTGTTCATATGGGCGTTTCTAATTGTGATTATGTAACATTCTACTGTGGTTTTTAAATGTAAAGATGTAATTGTGATTATTTCGTTTGCCAATGGATAAATACACTCCTGGAAATGGAAAAAGGAACACATTGACACCGGTGTGTCAGACCCACCATACTTGCTCCGGACACTGCGAGAGGGCTGTACAAGCAATGATCACACGCACGGCACAGCGGACACACCAGGAACCGCGGTGTTGGCCGTCGAATGGCGCTAGCTGCGCAGCATTTGTGCACCGCCGCCGTCAGTGTCAGCCAGTTTGCCGTGGCATACGGAGCTCCATCGCAGTCTTTAACACTGGTAGCATGCCGCGACAGCGTGGACGTGAACCGTATGTGCAGTTGACGGACTTTGAGCTAGGGCGTATAGTGGGCATGCGGGAGGCCGGGTGGACGTACCGCCGAATTGCTCAACACGTGGGGCGTGAGGTGTCCACAGTACATCGATGTTGTCGCCAGTGGTCGGCGGAAGGTGCACGTGCCCGTCGACCTGGGACCGGACCGCAGCGACGCACGGATGCACGCCAAGACCGTAGGATCCTACGCAGTGCCGTAGTGGACCGCACCGCCACTTCCCAGCAAATTAGGGACACTGTTGCTCCTGGGGTATCGGCGAGGACCATTCGCAACCGTCTCCATGAAGCTGGGCTACGGTCCCGCACACCGTTAGGCCGTCTTCCGCTCACGCCCCAACATCGTGCAGCCTGCCTCCAGTGGTGTCGCGACAGGCGTGAATGGATGGACGAATGGAGACGTGTCGTCTTCAGCGATGAGAGTCGCTTCTGCCTTGGTGCCAATGATGGTCGTATGCGTGTTTGGCGCCGTGCAGGTGAGCGCCACAATCAGGACTGCATACGACCGAGGCACACAAGGCCAACACCCGGCATCATGGTGTGGGGAGCGATCTCCTACACTGGCCGTACACCACTGGTGATCGTCGAGGGGACACTGAATAGTGCACGGTACATCCAAACCGTCATCGAACCCATCGTTCTACCATTCCTAGACCGGCAAGGGAACTTGCTGTTCCAACAGGACAATGCACGTCCGCATGTATCCCGTGCCACCCAACGTGCTCTAGAAGGTGTAAGTCAACTACCCTGGCCAGCAAGATCTCCGGATCTGTCCCCCATTGAGCATGTTTGGGACTGGATGAAGCGTCGTCTCACGCGGTCTGCACGTCCAGCACGAACGCTGGTCCAACTGAGGCGCCAGGTGGAAATGGCATGGCAAGCCGTTCCACAGGACTACATCCAGCATCTCTACGATCGTCTCCATGGGAGAATAGCAGCCTGCATTGCTGCGAAAGGTGGATATACACTGTACTAGTGCCGACATTGTGCATGCTCTGTTGCCTGTGTCTATGTGCCTATGGTTCTGTCAGTGTGATCATGTGATGTATCTGACCCCAGGAATGTGTCAATAAAGTTTCCCCTTCCTGGGACAATGAATCACGGTGTTCTTATTTCAATTTCCAGGAGTGTATGTTTCTTGCTTTGTACCTGTGGTAAAGTTTCTAAAGTTCTCTTTTGGAATATTGTTAATTGTGAAAAGTGCAGTCAATTACATTTATAAATGTTTATGTAATTTACGATAACGATATAACATCTATAGACAGGGGACAACGATAGTGATATCGAGAGTTGAAAGGTTGTTGCGTAGGAGAGGGGATGGTGGATGGCGTGTCTGTGAAGCGTGCGCGGGAAAAATAGTACTGTGTTCCATGAAAAGCATACGTAATTGTATGGACAGTGATACGGAACTATCAGATTGTTAATTCTCTTTACCACTGCAGTGTGTAATGCCGTCGCCAGCGAACTTTAAGAGCAAATAAACCGGACTGTGAAAGTGCCGCTAACATTACTTTGTTGTGGCCGACACGAACTGTGCTTTTACGCGAATGAACTTTGCTGTTATTGGTTTTGGGTGGTGGAACTGTTGTATACCACATTCTATCAAGCCATGAAAGTGAAGACTAATTAACTGTGCAATATAAATGACTTTCAGTGACGTTGTCGAAGTTTGAAATCCGAGAACAGAGTGGACATTGTTTACGGTGAGCTTCACACACAAGAACAATTCTATGAACTGTGTATTTGTGGCTAAGACTATATGAATGTGACGAACCGTGTAATTATGGACTATAGCGTGACGGACAGTGCATAAAGTGTAAAAACGAGCGATGTCTACGTAATGTACTTTGAAAGAGAGGACATGTCAACAACGGTCGTACACTGGCGTCTTGTGGCTTGTTAATCACCACGGGGTTAATGATACAGCTGTGCCGGAACTTTATTTGCGTTTCGCCGGAGAAGATTAACCAGCGGAACTGCCTGTATCCTGCTCTCATCATCGTAACCCGCCGACATCGTGCTGCCTAACGCAACGCTTCGTATGCAACAAAAAGTTAAGGGATTTCGCTGAACGCTATCCCCTGACCTAGAAACTTTCTTTCTCTATTAAAAGTATAAGATGGTGGTGGTGGTGGTTAGTGTTTAACGTCCCGTCGACAACGAGGTCATTAGAGACAGAGCGCAAGCTCGGGTTAGGGAAGGATGGGGAAGGAAATCGGCCGTGCCCTTTCAAAGGAACCATCCCGGCATTTGCCTGAAACGATTTAGGGAAATCACGGAAAACCTAAATCAGGATGGCTGGAGACGGGATTGAACCGTCGTCCTCCCGAATGCGAGTCCAGTGTGCTAACCACTGCGCCACCTCGCTCGGTAAAAGTATAAGAATTACAGACTCTGTTTGATTAAATTCTTTGTTTAGTTTGTTGGCTTTCTGCTAACGAAAATAAAATTACAATCAGTGAATTAAAAGTTGCCTGGTAGTCATTGTTGAAACACCAGTAAATATAAACTTCTTCCTCTCATTAGGACTAATTCTCCTTGCATGTCAAAATTATTGTAGTTATTTTATGTAGTTTTATGTATTGTTATGAGACTAGATATATGACAGTAACTAATAAGAGTATTTTGTCGCTAAAGATGGCTTCGCGCGAAAATTACGGCGACTGCCATAATTGCTTGCGTTCTGACCAATAATGTAAAAGCTGCTATTCACGTATTGGTGCTTTTCCTGACGTGAGCGTGAATTATAAATGTCAGCTGTCAAATCACGTAGTGACTCTTTACCCAGTAATAAACGTTTTTAGTATTGTATTGCTACGAGTCGTAGTATTAAGAGACACTGGTTATACTCACAAGTGGGTAGATGTATGGTGAACCCCCCAGTGTTCATGCGATTATTAACAATATTGTGTGTGATTCACGAAATTTTATCACTTTTTCTAATTCCTTTGAAGTTTCAGAGAATATATACACAATTTTGTCGGTTCAGGTTAATTTCAGAGCAGTTTCTCGTGAATATTAGAGTTTTCAGTTCATAAACAAAGTGGGATCGTGACCAATTTAGAAGTATAACAAAGAGTGTGGTTTTCCAACTAGAATTTTGGATGACTTCACAGTTCAGATTTTGATAATTATTTTTCCTGTGGGTTGAGGTCATCACAAGCGGAGAGGTTTGGAATTTCATCCACGACATTGGTGCATAGACCGATGATTGAAAACCTATCGCCACCAACACCCCTCCCCTGACCGGTCAAATACTACCAGTGAAAATGTCATCCCTCACGAGAAGTCGAACTGACGTCTTTCCAAATGGTTCAAATGGCTCGGAGCACTATGGGACTTAACATCTGAGGTCATCAGTCCCCTAGAACTTAGAACTACTTAAACGTAAGTAACCTAAGGACATCACACACATCCATGCACGAGGCAGGATTAGAACCTGCGACCGTAGCGGTCACGCGGTTCCAGACTGGAGCGCCTAGAACCGCTCGGCCACACGGGCCGGCATGTATTTCCAACTCGACGCCACCGGACACGCTTGAGTTAGTGACCTCGGCTACGGTGGCGGGTGTTAAACCGGGACTCCAAACCGTACCGATTAACGCATGCAGACACAACTGTCGCCACTCGCCTTGACCACATTATGTGGCGACGTTAACGAAAAACACACACTCTTTAAAAGATGCACCAAATCCACAATTTTGAAAATACGGTAATAAATTGTTGTAGCACGCTTTATAAGAAATTAACACGTTTACTGTTAACTTCCTTGTATTATAGACATTTTACTTTTTCATTCAATTTTATTTTCAAAAAATAATAAATTTATCTTTTTCTCAGAAAATGTTCATGAGCTTTCTTCAAAATTTCCAGTGCTCACTTTGCATGTAGCAAGCTTCTCTCATCAGGCTTTCTTTTAAATACATATCGAATAGGGCAATTTCAATAATTTTTAATTAAATTTCTGTAAGTATAACATAAAATTCATGCAAAGCTCCAAGTATTTCGCTCCATATCTCAGCTTACACTCAGAATTTCAAAATTTGCTGTTGGGATGACATTTATTGGGTTTATAGAAATAGGTGTACGAAATTTCATAATTCTGGCCTTCATAGATCCTGATAAAGAAACTACATAAACCTTAAAAACATGATTATCCTGAAATGCAATTTAAAATTCAAACTAATGTTTCCCCTTATTTCACATTCTCGCCGGCCGGGGTGGCCGAGCGGTTCTAGGCGCTACAGTCTGGAACCGCGCGACCGCTACGGTCGTAGGTTCGAATCCTGCCTCGGGCGTGGATGTGTGTCATGTCCTTAGGTTAGTTAGGTTTAAGTAGTTCTAAGTTCTAGGGGACTGATGACCTCAGCTGTTAAGTCCCATAGTGCTCAGAGAGCCACATCTTCATAAGGCCCCAGATTTGTGCAGAGGACGCTCTGTCCTTTGTTTTCCGCCTTCTTTCCGTTACCAGGTCCTCAGCTGACTTTCCAGGTGCATAGAGGCACTGTAAATCCATTTTTCTCAAGATATCTCTCTAATACTATCCTCTCTAAATTCCCGTCATTAAATACAAGGACTTCATCATAAGTTGAAATTCTGACAACTGTAACAGATGAAAATGTGGTATTAGGGCATCGTCTTCATGTGAATGAATTTAGAGACTCGGTTGGATGCTGGATTTTGCCATAAATACGCTCTTTTGGAAGTTCGGGATAGCTCGGGGGCCTATAAGTGGGCTTGACAACACGCAGTATACAATTTGGAAGCCTCTCCTTGTGAATGTAGCGGTTATTATCCATTTGAGCGTGTAGACATTTACACCAGATTATGTGGCACAGTTGATGAATGGGAAGTTCATCTGTATTTTTCATACACTTCTGACGTGAATTTCGTCATGGTAACTTTGGAACTTATTCTCCATGAGTTCTACTAATTAATAAAGAATATATTGAAAATTGCCATTTTCTATCAGTTTCATGAACGTTCCCCATCTGCGGGTCGTGTTGCCTGGTGGAAAGTGCACTTTTGTAACTAGGTTGTCTGACTACGTAGAGAAAGCAAGACGGATAAAGAAAAGCAAACAACAAGGTCGTATACTTACACAGTTTAAAGGATTTGTGAGTGTGGAAGCAAAAGAAAATCAACGAAACATTAGAAATCACGCAGTTGATACAGCGCGACTATATGCACGAAACTGGGAGGGGAAGGGGGTAAGGGCAATGTTTGCCGGAATTAAAATTCAGAAATTATTTGGAAGTGCGTGACGTAGTGAGCGAGTGCAGATATGTGCCGATGCGGCGTGCCAGTGTGGGCTATAACACGTACTCGCGATGCACGGCCCGAGCGCGCTTGCCGAATTCAAAATATACGCGGCATATTGGTTAGAAGCTGTGTTCCGGACGAATTACTGCCAGTCTGAATTACGGTCTGCGCCGTCGAGTCGCGTCGTAACACGGACCTCAATTTATCCCGGCCGAGCCTGCAAATCAGCCCCCGCGCGCAGTGTTTATGGGGTCGTACAAACGCACGCGCGCACTCCTCCCCTTGGCGGCTTGCGGTCGCCCTGTTTCGTCCCCGGGGCGAGTGTTTGTTGTTAATTATAGACGCGCGCCAAGCGCCGAGCTCGGTGTCGCCCGGCCGGCCTTCGCTGTGAGCCCCCCGCGTGTCGCTTTGTTACGTCGCTACTGCGCGACCACTGTGCGACGAACGCGGGAACAAGTAGGCAACACGCGGCCGGCGAGGTTCGCTGCTTTGTCGTGTTTGTCCCTAAGAGACACGGATGAGCACCAGCAATTGTTTACAAGGAAACGAAGTACCACAAATAGTACTCAGAATCTTCCTTCTTTCGTCAAGGGAAATTTCAAATGTTCCTTCCACAGATGACAGAAATGAATAGCGAATCTTTTCATCTTCTTCTTCGTGACTATACAAGCAGAATTTTCTTTCTCGGTCAGTAGCTGATAAAGTATTTTTCTGAGACAACCAGCTCTACACACATACTCCACTGTTTACATTTTCTTTATTTTGCTTCCTTTGCGACCAGTTTCGGGATCGTAGCCCCATCTGCATCTGTTGATTCTTATTCAAATGATACAAAACAACCAAGCTGTCAACATGGATCCTGGCATCATCAATGGTCACAGTAGGTCCCAGGAGTCGGGTGTTCCTGTTTGACAGGTTGGGTGATTCCAAGAATGAGAGCTTGAGAGTGGTGCAGCGAACCCTGAACTAGCTGGAAATAAATGTTGTTGTTGTGGTCTTCACTCCTGAGACTGGTTTGGTGCAGCTCTCCATGCTGCTCTATCCTGTGCAAGCTTCTTCATCTCCCAGTACCTACTACAGCCAACATCCTTCTGAGTCTGCTTAGTGTATTCATCTCTTGGTCTCCCTCTACGATTTTTACCCTCCACGCTGCCCTCCACTACTAAATTGGTAATCCCTTGATGCCGCAGGACATGTCCTACCAACCGATCCTTTCTTCTAGTCAAGTTGTGCCACAAACTCTTCTTCTCCCCAGTTCTATTCAATACCTCATCATTAGTTATGTGATCTACCCATCTAATCTTTAGCATTCTTCTGTAGCACCACATTTCGAAAGCTTCTATTCTTTTCTTGTGTAAACTATTTATCGTCCATGTTTCACTTCCATACATGGCTACACTCCGCACAAATACTTTCAGAAACGACTTCCTGACACTTAAATCTATACTCGATGTTAACAAATATTTCTTCTTCAGAAACGCTTTCCTTGACATTGCCAGTCTACATTTTATATCCTCTCTACCTCGACCATCATCAGTTATTTTGCTCCCCAAATAGCGAAACTCCTTTACTACGTTAAGTGTCTCATCCCTCAGCATCACCCTACTTAATTCGACTACATTCCATTATCCTCGTTTTGCTTTTGTTGATGTTCATCTTATATCCTCCTTTCAAGACACTGTCCAGTCCGTTCAACTGCTCTTCCAAGTCCTTTGCTGTCTCTGACAGAATTACAATGTCATCGGCGAACCTCTAAGCTTTTATTTCTTCTCCATGGGTTTTAATACCTACTCCGAATTTTTCTTTTGTTTCCTTTACTGCTTGCTCAATATACAGATTGAATAGCAACGGGGAGAGGCTACAACCCTGTCTCACTCCCTTCGCAACCACTGCTTCCCTTTCATGCCCCTCGACTCTTACAACTGCCATCTGATTTCTGTACAAATCGTAAATAGCCTTTCGCTCCCTGTGTTTTACCCCTGCCACCTTCAGAATTTGAAAGAGAGTATTCCAGTCAACATTGTCAAAAGCTTTCTCTATGTCTACAAATGCTAGAAACGTGGGTAAAGATAAATAAATAAATGAAATAAACTAAAATCAGTTCCAAAATGGTTCTAATTGCTCTACGCACTATTGGACTTAACATCTGAGGTCAAAAATGTTCAAATGTGTGTGAAATCTTATGGGACTTAACTGCTAAGGTCAACTGTCCCTAATCTTACACGCTACTTAACTTAAATTATCCTAAGGACAAACACACACACCCATGCCCGAGGGAGGACTCGAACCTCCGCCGGGACCAGCCGCACAGTCCATGACTGTAGCGCCTCAGACCGCTCGGCTAATCACGCGCGGCATCTGAGGTCATCAGTCCCCTAGACTTAGAACTACTTAAACCTAACTTAAGGACATCATACACATCCATGCCCGAGGCAGGATTCGAACCTGCGACCGCAGCAGCGGCGTGGTTCCGGACTGAAGCGCTTAGAACCGCTCGGCCACCGCGGCCGGCTCCAAAATCAGTAAAATATAAAACGTATCTGTAGAACTGTACACAGTGATGGAGGTTTGTTGTCCGTGAAACTCCAACAGTTGTTGTCACTTTTTTGTTCTTTTCTGTTTTTAAAGAGTGCGACAAGCCTCCATATGTTACAGCTCTCTTTGTACGTCAGTTACAGCTCCATCTGCTTATGAGTACAAAATATGGAAAATATTTTTAAAATTGTGTATCCAGTCAAAAAAGCCGGAAAAATTTTGAAAATTGAATATGAGGCAAAACATCATAACCACCTGCTTAACAGCTTGTTTTTCCAATTTTGGAACGAAACACATCGCTGATTGTGCATATCAGGGATCCGGCAGTTTGTTGGTAGGTTTCTGGAGGTATACGACATTAGATGTCTACGCACAGGTCATGTAATTCGCTTATATAACGGGCTCCTAAGCAGCGTACGCGCTAACGCGGCCGGATAGTGACCAAGATTAGTTTCATAGGATTTACATCAGGAGTATGTGGTCGCCGAGACATCAACATGAGTTCAGTATAATGCCCTTCAAACCACTGTAGCAGAGTTCTGTCTTCGAGACACTGACAGTTATACTGCTGGAAGGCGACATCGCCGTCAGGGAAGATATCAAGCGTGAAGGGATGCAGTTGGATCGCAGCTGTCAGCGCGTCTTTAATTACTACCAAAGGTCCGATGCAAGCGCAGGAGAATGTCTCCCATAGCATAATACTGCTCCTGTCAGCCTGCGTCAGTGGCGCGCTCAATGTTTCGAGTCGCCGTTCATCTCGATGACAGCGTTTGTGGAAAAGAGCATCGATCTTGTGTAGCAAGAGCCGACACGTTTCCATCGATCGACAGTTGAACCCCCGATGCTCCCGAGCCCACTGCAATCGTATCTGACGATATTGTTGGGTCAACATGTGGATACCTAGGCGTGGTCTGCTGCACAGCTGTTCAACAGTGTTCTACGAACTGGGTGTTCCGACATTTGAGAGCGCACCAGCATTGTGCTCTTTCGGTAGAGATGACACAGGTCACCACCTGTCCTATTTTACAAAACGGACAAGCCTCCGAACTCTACTTTCTGTAAAGAATCATGGACGTGCAAATATTTGACGCCTAGTGGTAGCTTTACTGTGCTTCCCCTTCCCGTAGATGCTCACGACAGAAGCACGAGAACATTCAACCAGCTATGCCGTTTTCGAGATACTCGTTCAGAGGCCCCGCATGATAATAATAATCTACCCTTTGTCATAGTCGTTGATCTCAATGTATTTCCCCGTATCTTCGTTAGGGTGATTGAACCGTGAATTTACTTTCAAAACTTTTTCTTAAGAATTTACTTTATTTACCAGCGATTCATCAAGAACATTAACACATTTAATCACACTATGTGAGCGTGGAAGTAGTTGCCAGTGGGTGACTGATGAAAACAAATTAAATTTCTTTCAACAAATGGAAATTTTATTCCTAAAAGCATTTTTTTTAAATAGATTTAAAATTATAATCAGAAAGCACCCTCAAAATATCAAGTCACAATTTTATTCAGAGGCAGAAAGAACAAATATTGACAGCATGAGCTTTCGGGCTGAGAACCTTGCCGCTGCCTTTTGACGCGGCCGTAGTCACGACCGCTCACAGCAACCTCTGAAACACTACACTGGTGCAAATTCTGCAGCACACCAGATTACTTTAAACTAAAAATTTTAACAATTCACACAAGAACATAAACTATGCACCCTGTAGGAGGGATGGAAATGGTACAAAACACTAACATTAAAAAAATTAACTTGCCACCGAAGGTGCAACTTCATTTAAAAACACGGTGGAAGGGAGGAAACTTTATATACTAAAATGACCATTTAAATAAAACCCATGAAATTCAGTCTTACATAAAATATACAAACATGCTATACATTACACATATACCGTCTCTGAAGATGATAGGCAAACAAAAACATATTTCACGAATTCGGCCGTTACAATTCAAGTAATAAATTCGTTAACACCGAATCCGACAAGCATGACAGAGACAGCTATTAACGTACGGCAGAGCGACAGACAGACAGACAGACACTAACTGCCTAACAAATGCGGACGAGAGAAAGACGAGCAAGCTGTGGACGAGAGACTGACCAAGAAAAGAAGTAGAATTTAACAAGTAAATGGAACAACATATCACGAATCACTTATCTTCTAATACACTGCGATTTATGGCCAAGACCTGGCGCAGCAGCCCCAAAACGCTCTCCCGAACCGTCCGCTGCCAGCCGCTTCAACGGACGCATGAAGGCGCGCCGATCTCCCGTCTCACGGCGTCGCAGCTCGCACCATGTCGTGGGTTCACTCCTGTTGCTCTCGTGTCGGCCGCGAAGCCACTACCCCTCGCTATACGGCGCGGCCCACTGGACTGACGTGGCGACATCACATGCGCCGACGCTCAAGACGGACAAGTCATCTTGTGTCTCAGTGCGCGACCGACCAACCGATCGATACAACCGCCAATGACCGTTGCCTGAGCAACTCGAGCAGACTGGCGGCCTAACACATACTAACACTCCGGACGACAGACAGACACTGACTGCTCCACACTGTCCCGGCTGACCAACTGACCAGACTCGCCGCTAGCGAGTTTTTGTTTTTTCTTTATTGTTATTGTCAAACCTGTTAACAGGCAGGCCAGCAGCAGCATGCTACGCCGCTCTTTGGCCTCAGAAAAACACACAAGATACAAATGAAGACATCGAGAGAAAAAACATGGTGGACATAGAAACGGAGACAAACACTTTTTAAAATACATGGAGCCGTTCACGGGCCTAGAGTCCAAGATAAAATTTGTTCAGACACTTGGACAGAGACGAATATTGTCACACGTGAACGTAGGTGCACAAAAACGAATAACACTGAACCACTTAAGCACAAAACGACGACACACACAGAACACGAGGCGTTGATCTCCGGCGCGGGAATGTTCACTAACCGTGTACGAGTCCCGGGACCTGCCAAGAGAGGAGGAGTGGGGGTGGGAGAGGGAGAGAGGAGAGCAGATGCCAAGGGCAGGGGAAATAGGGGGAAGGGAGGAAGGGGGAGGGGAAGCCCGGGGGAAGAGGGGAGGAGGGAGGGGACAGGGGAAAAGGAAAGAGAAGGGAAGGGAAGAGAAGGGAAGGAGGGTGCCGAAAGGAAAGGACAAAGGAAGTGGGGCGGGGAGGATCAAAGTTGATAGGAGGGGTAGATGGAGGGGAGGACATCATCAGGAAGAGGGTAAGGAGGGTGGAGAGATGGAGACTGCGTGGGACGTGGGAATACAGGCGCGGCAGGGGGCGGGAGGGGGGGAGGATGGGTGAGACAAGCGGATGAGGAGGATCGAGTTTGCGGGAGGTGTACAGGATCCGTATCCTTTTAAGGAAGAGGAGGAGGTGGGGGACCGCTAGCGAGCTCATAGCCCCCTTAAATGCATGTGAGCAGGCTACCTTTCCCCTTTCCCACCAGAGGGAGACACCAAAGTTGCGATTGCCACAGCGGCGCCACCGCCAGAAACGGATGGCGGCTGCATCACACTACGCGCTGCGGCGCGCTCTTCAAAATACGCAAATTTACCACGGCTCAGTGAACCCACATCGGTGTCTCCGCTTATATACTTTTTTTTTTTTGTTTTTTCCGCGTCACGTGCCTGCAAAGCCACTAGCTGGCATCTAACGTCCCGTTGGGCAGTAGTCACACTGTTTTGGCTGTACAGTTCGTAATTGATAACACACAGTTGAGGGACGTTAATGTGACCACCGCTTATGCTCGACGTCAGCGTACAGTAACCACTCACAGACTGCAGGTTGTAGCACTAGCAATGGAGGCAAGCAATACTGTCGTTGTCGTAATGCAGAAACGGAGAAATTTGTCTGCAGCCCAATACAGTATGATCATCAGCTTTTAGGCCAAAGGTGGAAGCATTCTCTAAAAGGACAAGTTTGTAAACTGTTCACCTGCCGCTGCGTTTAAAGTATACCATGCTTGGCAAACTGGCGCCATCCAGAACCGGCGCTGAGGCAACAGTGGTACTCTGTGGGCCATAGACAACAGGGATGAACGACGGCTGTCGAAATGTGTGCGGCGAATATACGTGTAGCTACTGATCAGCTGATCGCTCAGATGAACCAAAGTGCTACCAATAGTGTCTTCTCAACGTTGTAGCGTATAGACCGCCGCAACAGGCGACTGGTTCACGCACCGATGCACACTGCTGTTCATAGGCGACGAAGGATGGCATTTGCACTTCAGTAGAAGAAGAATGGGTAGCTCTGAGGGATGAAGTAGTGAAGGCAGCAGACGATCAAGTAGGTAAAAAGACGAGAGCTGGTAGAAATCCTTGGGTAACATAAGAAATATTGAATTTAATTGATGAAAGGAGAAAATATAAAAATGCAGTAAATGAAACAGGCAAAAGGGAATACAAACGTCTCAAAAATCAGATCGACAGGAAGTGCAAAACGGCTAAGCAGGCATGGCTAGAGGACAAATGTAAGGATGTGGAGGCTTATCTCACTAGATGCAAGATAGATACTGCCTACAGGAAAATTAAAGAGACCTTTGAAGAAAGGAGAACCACTTGTATGAATATCAAGAGCTCAGATGGAAACCCAGTTCTAAGCAAAGAAGGGAAAGCAGAAAGGTGGAAGGAGTATATAGAGGGTCTATACAAGGGCGATGTACTTGAGGACAATATTATGGAAATGGAAAAGGATGTAGATGAAGATGCAATGGGAGATACGATATTGCGTGAAGAGTTTGACAGAGCACTGAAAGACCTGAGTCGAAACAAGGCCCCAGGAGTAGACAACATTCCATTGTAACTACTGACGGCCTTGGGAGAGCCAGTCCTGACAAAACTCTACCATCTGGTGAGCAAAATGTATGAGACAGTTGAAATACCCTCAGACTTCAAGAAGAATATAATAATTCCAATCCTAAAGAAAGCAGGTGTTGACAGATGCGAAAATTACTGAACTATCAGTTTAATAAGTCACAGCTGCAAAATACTAACACGAATTCTTTACAGACGAATGGAAAAACTGGTAGAAGCCGACCTCGGGGAAGATCAGTTTGGATTCCGTAGAAATGTTGGAACACGTGAGGCAATACTGACCCTACGACTTATCTTAGAAGAAAGATTAAGGAAAGGCAAACCTACGTTTCTAGCATTTGTAGACTTAGAGAAAGCGTTGACAATGTTGACTGGAAAACTCTCTTTCAAATTCTGAAGGTGACAGGGGTAAAATACAGGGAGCGAAAGGCTATTTACAATTTGTACAGAAACCAGATGGCAGTTATAAGAGTCGAGGGGTATGAAAGGGAAGCAGTGGTTGGGAAGGGAGTGAGACAGGGTTGTAGCCTGTCCCCGGTGTTATTCAATCTGTATATTGAGCAAGCAGTAAAGGAAAGAAAAGAAAAAATCGGAGTAGGTATTACAACCCATGGAGAAGAAATGAAAACTTTGAGGTTCGCCGATGACATTGTAATTCTGCCAGAGACAGCAAAGGGCGTGGAAGAGCAGTTGAACGGAATGGACAGTGTCTTGAAAGGAGGGTATAAGATGAACATCAACAAAAGCAAAACGAGGATAATGGAATGTGGTCAAATTAGGTCGGGTGATGTTGAGGGAATTAGATTAGGTAATGAGACACTTAAATTAGTGAATGAGTTTTGCTATTTGGGGAGCAAAATAACTGATGATGGTCGAAATAGAGAGGATATAAAATGTAGACCGGCAATGGCAAGGAAAGCGTTTCTAAAGAAGAGAAATTTGTTAACATCGAGTATAGATTTAAGTGTCAGGAAGTCGTTTCTGAAAGTATTTGTATGGAGTGTAGCCATTTATGGAAGTGAAACATGGACGATAAATAGTTTGGATAAGAAGAGAATAGAAGCTTTCGAAATGTGGTGCTACAGAAGAATGCTGAAGATTAGATGGGTAGATCACATAAGTAATGAGGAGGTAATGAATAGGACTGGGGAGAAGAGGAGTTTGTGGCACAACTTGACCAGAAGAAGGGATCGGTTGGTAGGACATGTTCTGAGGCATCAAGGGATCACAAATTTAGCATTGGAGGGCAGCGCGGAGGGTAAAAATCGTAGAGGTCGACCAAGAGATGAATACACTAAGCATATTCAGAAGGATGTAGGCTGCAGTAGGTACTGGGAGATGAAGAAGCTTGCACAGGATAGAGCAGCATGGAGAGCTGCATCAAACCAGTCTCAGGACTGAAGACCACAACAACAACAACATCGCAGCTGGACGTCCGGTGAGTGGCGGCAGGTCCCTTTTTCAGATGAACCACTTATTATGCTCCACAGAAAGACAGCCGCTGGGCGTGTACGACTCGGCAACAATCGTCGGAAGAGGGAGCGTTGCGGTCTATGAAACGTCTTCATGGGCCTCACAGGATAGTGTCGTTATTCTGGAAGGCACAGTGGAGCAAGAGAAGAATTAATCTATCGATAGGCATCATATCCAACCCAAAAATGCAGTTTGCTTTTCCTCGGCACGATGGCATATACCAGCAGGACGATGCAACGTTTTACACAGCTCGCAGTGCACGTGCGTATTTCGAAGAGCGCCAGCATGAGATACCGTACTCTCATTGCCACCAGACTTAAAACCTAGTCGAGAATCCGTGGGACCATCTAGACTGGGCTGTTCGCGCCATGGATCCTGAGCGGCACTGGAATCGGCATGGTCCCACATCTCTGTCCGTACCTTCCAGAACCTCACTAATTCCCTTCCTGCCTGTCCACGCTGCAAAAGGTGGCTATTCAGGCTTTTGACAGTTGGTCGCGTTAATGTGCCTGGATCGTGTATAACCTCATGAAAAATGATAAAGACAAACACAGCATTGTGTGTGGTAAGCTGTTTCGTCTTACAGATGGTAGCGACGCATCATGTCGTGGACTCTACGAGACATTAAGAGATTCGTGAGAGATCTTCTTCAGTGTTCTGACTGGTCTCATGCGGGCCACAACGATTTCCTCTTCTGCGACAGACTCTTCATTTCGGAGTAGAAAACTCAACGAATTCTAATATTTGTTGGATACATTTCAGTCTCTGTTATCGCCTACAGTGTTTGCCACATGCGGTTCTCCCTACCACCATTGAAGTTACTGCGTGATGTAACACATATCCTATTATTCTGTTCTTTCTTTTTGTCAAAACTTAACATAGGTTTGTGTTATGTATGAGGCCGACTATGGGCCTCATGAAAAAAAGGGTGACCCGCTGTGTCACGCAATTTGACTCTTAGTCTCATCACCAGGTGTGGCCATTAATTGCACGCGTTCATCACGTAGGCTATCGTGAGGATCAATGAAATATACTTGACGGGATGTACCTGGAACATCTTAGGTGATTAGAAACTTAGTAGACAGGAATACAATTAAATACTTAGCTTTAATTCAGCATAAGCGGTGAATGTCGATCTTGACTTCGTGCAATAATGTTTACAAGTGCAGTTATAGACTGAACTGCGAATACTTCTTTACAATTCAGATTGCTTCACACATATAGACCAATTATCATTGCATAAACTGTGTGTGGCGCCTGGCTGAAGGCTATACTAACTAACGTCTCTGCAAATGAGATCTCTGAAGCTATCACAAGTGAACCATTCCTGTTAGAGTCGGCTGTAGAACTGGCCAGTGCGCTAGTTCGTCTCGTTAAGACCAGCTTAGTGGCGGCGCTCGGTCTGCTAGCGTCGACAGTGGCGACTCGCGGGTCCGATGTGTGCTGACGGACCGCGGCCGAATTGAAGCCTACAACCGAACAAGTGTGGTGCCTTGCGGTGACACCACAGTTTCTCTACTCCCCGTTTTTGTGGAGAACCTTCTCATCCATACATTTTAAAAATGTATGTATCTATGTGAATATCACATCTGTTCCTAAACGACCGGTCCACATTCAACCAATCTTGGTACAAATATCACTTACTGTCTGGAAAGAGTCACTGTGGGTTTACGAATCACCTACGTATCACAGGGATGTGGATGAGAGCGAAAAAACGGCATAGTCCATGACGTGCGAATATCCATATTTGATTCATGCAGTATTTGAGAAGGAGAGGAATTAGTGACTTGCAACAAATTTTACACATAATTTCAAACATTTACAAGACGTTGTCTCGATAAACCACACAAAATGATGAAAGAAAAAATGTTCATCGCTTACTGCATTTTCGCTGTTCAGGCTGCAAAACTGTCCCATTAAGTATGACGTTTTAATCTATCACTTCTTTACTACTAACTGCAGTCGGGAAAATTTTTGCAGGCAGTATTTACATACACCATGGTATGTACCAGAAAAACCCTTGTACGAGTCATAGTTCAGGCGATATGACTTCATAAACTGTGAGATTCGTGAGAAACTGTCGCAGCATGCATGACGTTAAAATTTATTGCTTATTTGCTTCTAACTGTATTCGCCTGTGCATTCCGATAATTCTCTACGCTGGTCTATAGCGCGTAGCCTGCGTCCAAGTGTTGTCGTGGTATCCAGCGTTTCATGTGAACAGAGATGATACTCAGGACGAGCCAATTAGGGCTGTGTTATGGGTGATGGAACACTTCCCATCCAAAAAGGCTGCAGGCGCGTCTTCACTGCCCCTGCAGAGTGCGGCTGAGAATTGCCACGAAGAAGGAAGTGCGTGGCAGTTGTGTTAAGTGGGCTGCATTAATTAAGGCGAAGCCTCTCAGCTGGCCCTCCTACTTGGCCGGAGACATCGTTGTTCGAGGCACCTTTACTCGCTCACAGTGCACTCACAACTGAAAAGAGCGTCTTGATGCGATCGACGGGCATACTAGAGACACTGCCCAAAACATCTGTGCAAAGCTTCATCGGGTTTTCACTGTGGTGTCCGTTTCGCGACCGATCGGCACTTACTTTCTGGACAACCCTCGTATTATTTACGGTCTGGAAAGAAGTACTGTAGCAGTAAGAACCACCAGCTCCCTAGTGGAGTGGTGGTGATAACGTGAAGAGAGAAGGGGGATGAGGAGATGGGCAGACAAAGGGGGACGGAAGGAGGTGAACACTGATAAGAGGGACGAGGGCACGGGTAGTGAGAAGGTGTGAAAAGGGGGAGGGGTGGAGAGGAAGGTAAGAGGAGGAGATGTACAGAAAAACGAAAGAGGAGATGGTGGACACAGACAGGGTGAGGAAGAGGTGGGCAAAGAGAGGGGGAGGAGGAAACAGGCAGGGAGGGAGGGAGGAGGAAATAGTTGGAAAAATGGAAGAGAAAGAGATGGACAAAGAGAGGGGTGAGAAGGTGATACACAGAGAAAGAAAAGAGGAGGAGATAGACAGCGACAGGATGGAGGAAGATAAGAAGAGCGAAAGGGGGGGAGGAATAGATGGACAGAGACAGGGGGAAGTGGAGAAGAACAGAGAGAGAAGGCGGAGGGGAAGGAGAGAGAGGAAGGGGAGGAAGAGATGGACTAATAGAAGATCTGAATAAATACATATACAGAGTGGTCCATTGATAGTGACTGGGCCAAATATCTCACGAAATAAGCATCAAACGAAAAAACTACAAAGAACGAAACTCGTCTAGCTTGAAGGGGGAAACCAGATGGCGCTATGGTTGGCCCGCTAGATGGCGCTGCCACAGGTCAAATGGATATCAACTGCGTTTTTTTTTTTAAATAGGAACCCCCATTTTATATCACATATTCGTGTAGTACGTAAAGAAATATGAATGTTTTAGTTGGACCACATTTTTCGCTTTGGGATAGATGGCGCTGAAGTAGTCACAAACGTATAAGTACGTGGTATCACGTAAAATTCCGCTAGTTCGAACGGTATTTGCTTCGTGATACAGTACCCGTGTTAAAATGGACCGTTTACTAATTGCCGAAAAGGTCGATATCGTGTTGATGTATGGCTACATTGATCAAAATTCCCAACGGGCGTGTGCTATGTATGCTGTTCGGTATCCGGGACGACATCATCCATGTGTCCGGACCGTTATTTAAGGAAACAGGAAGTGTTCAGTCACATGTGAAACGCCCACCACGACCTGCAACAAATGATGATGCCCAAGCAGGTGTTTTAGCTGCTGTCGCGGCTAATCCGCACATCAGCAGCAGACAAATTGCGCGAGAGTCGGGAATCTCAAAAACGTCGCTGTTGAGAATGCTACATCAACATCGATTGCACCCGTACCATACTTCTATGCACCAGGAATTGCATGGCGACGACTTTGAACGTCGTGTACAGTTCTGCCACTGGGCACAAGAGAAATTACGGGACGATGACAGATTTTTTGCACGCTTTCTATTTAGCGACGAAGCGTCATTCACCAACAGCGGTAACGTAAACCGGCATAATATACAGTATTGGGCAACGGAAAATCCACGATGGCTGCGACAAGTGGAACGTCAGCGACCTTAGTGGGTTAATGTATAGTGCGGCATTATGGGAGGGAGGATAATTGGCCCCCATTTTACCGATGGAAATCTAAATGGCGCAATGTATGCTGATTTCCTACGCAATGTTCTACCGATGTTACTACAAGATGTTTCACTGCATGACAGAATGGCGATGTACTTCCAACATGATGGACGTCCGGCACATAGCTCGCGTGCGGTTGAAGCATCTGACGTTCCCGGATTTCTTTCTGTGGGGAAAGTTGAAGGTTATTTGCCATCGTGATCCACCGACAACGCCTGACAACATGCGTCAGCGCATTGTCAATGCATGTGCGAGCATTACGGAAGGCGAACTACTCGCTGTTGAGAGGAATATCGTTACACGTATTGCCAAATGCATTGAGGTTGACGGACATCATTTTGAGCATTTATTGCATTAATGTGGTATTTACAGGTAATCACGCTGTAACGGCATGCGTTCTCAGAAATGATAGTTCACAAAGGTACATGTATCACATTGGAAAAACCGAAATAAAATGTTCAAACGTACCTGCGTTCTGTATTTTAATTAAAAAAATGTACCTGTTGCCAACTGTTCGTCTAAAATTGTCAGCCATATGTTTGTGACTATTACAGCGCCATCTATCACAAAGCGAAAAAAGTGGTCCAACTGAAACATTCATATTTCTTTACGTGCTACAGGAATATGTAATAAAAAATGGGGGTTCCTATTTAAAAAAACGAAGTTGACATCCGTTTGACCTGTGGCAGCGCCATCCAACGCGCCAACCATAGCGCCATCTGGTTTCCCCCTTCAAGCTAGACGAGTTTCGTTCTTTGTAGTTTCTTTGTTTGACGCTTCTTTCGTGAGATATTTGGCCCGGTCACGATCAATGGACCACCCTGTATGGTCATCGCAGAATACTTAGCTAGTTACATATAAGTGCACCTAATTTTTAACATTCTTAGGAAGCGCGTACCTCAAACCCTGTTTCCGTTTTTTTCCGTTTCTTCCTAAGTCCGTGATTGCGATTCATAAATGATTTGTTACAGATGTATCATGTGAAAAATTTCAGAGGCGCACAAATCTCTCTCAATGGCGTCCCAGAAGTCCTCCTTCGGACTGAGGTCTTCTGACAGCTTTTACGACCATTACATTAGTCTCATGTTCATTCCGATAAAATTTGCGAAAGGTGCATTACACCATATGGCCAGGTAGACGAGAAATCGATGCACATCATCTGAGAGTAAGTTGCTATATCATGCTGATTGTGTACCTTCGTCACTTTACGATACAGTCGACTGCAAATGTGGTCATCAACACTTTTCCTACGTCAGTTGGCACTCTGATTTTCTTTGACACAGTGATTTTTTAAAACTCCTTTCTTTGCGTGTCACGTAAGTGGTTCAAATGGCTCTGAGCACTATCGGACTTAACGTCTATGGTCATCAGTCCCCTAGAACTTAGAACTACTTAAAGCTATCTAACCTAAGGACATCACACAACACCCAGTCATCACGAGGCAGCACGTAAGTGGTGTGACATATGAATCTGATGCCCTAATTATGCCCACAGTCAACAACTCTGATATCGCCTCTTTCTCCCTTCTGCACTTGACTCTCACGCTGTTGACTAATGCTAAATCTGGCGTCGAGTCAGTCACGTGACACGCCGATGTATCCCATTACCTGAGATAACAGCTATTTATAATTCGATTGCTTGCAAGTGTAAGGTTATAAACGCCTCACTTATGCAGCACCGCGTTCTCGGATACACATTTTCTACATCTACATACACACTCCGCAATCCACCGTACGGTGCGTGGCGGAGGGTACCTCGTACCACAACTAGCATCTTCTCTCCCTGTTCCACTCCCAAACAGAACGAGGGAAAAATGACTGCCTATATGCCTCTGTACGAGCCCTAATCTCTCTTATCTTTGTGGTCTTTCCGCGAAATGTAAGTTGGCGGCAGTAAAATTGTACTGCAATCAGCCTCAAATGCTGGTTCTCTAAATTTCCTCAGTAGCCTCCTTTCCTCTAGAGACTTCGACCCGAGTTCCTGAAGCATTTCCATAACACTCGCGTGATGATCAAACCTACAAGTAACAAATATAGCAGCCCGCCTCTGAATTGCTTCTGTGTCCTCCCTCAATCCGACCTGATAGGGATCCCAAACGCTCGAGCAGTACTCAAGAATAGGTCGTATTAGTGTTTTATAAGCGGTCTCCTTTACAGATGAACCACATATTCCCAGAATTCTACCAATGAACCGAAGACGACTATCCGCCTTCCCCACAGCTGCCATTACTTGCTCGTCCCACTTCGTATCGCTCTGCAATGTTAGGCCCAAATATTTAATCGACGTGACTGTGTCAAGCGCTACACTACTAATGGAGTATTCAAATATTACAGGATTCTTTTTCCTATTCATCTGCATTAATTTACGTTTATCTATATTTAGAGTTAGCTGCCATTCTTTACACCAATGACAAATCCTGTCTTGTATCCTCCTACAGTCACTCAACGACGACACCTTCCCCTACACCACAGCATCATCAGCAAACAGCCGCACATTGCTATTCACTCTATCCAAAAGATCATTTTGATTGACGTTATTGAAGGAAGATACGACCGACAGCACAGGGGCTAAAATATTTTGCAATGGAGATAGCGTTAAAGGTTATATAAATTTAAGGGATGACGCAGGTTCTAATTCATACTTCGTATTAAGGGGAGAACGGTTTAAAATAAAGTACATGAATTTGCAGGGAGTGGAACTGTGTAGAAAGGCACCTCAGACCACGTTCGTCTGAAAGAAAATTGCCCATAACGAGGTGCTTTTCCTCGACGAGTTCTTATTAGAGCGAGGAGCTCTCATTAATTCGCGCCGCCACACCCCGGGCTGTCTGTTCGCGTCGCGTCGCGGGCTCCGCCTCGGCAGCGGGCAGTTTAGCGGCGCGCGGCCGCCGTAATTAAAGAGCCTCACGTGTGACTCTAAATGAAATTAATGAGGCTTTAAACGCTAAGCCGGAGCGCGCCACAAAGGAATTCCGACTTTAATCCGCTCAGCGCCGCCGGCGCAGCCAGCGCAGCCCACCGCACCTCACCGCACTCCACCCTGCCGCGGCTCCGGAAGACGATCCCTCACGGAGCTGACACCACTCGCTGTCCGTCTACCTGCCGCTCGCTGCGACTCCGGTGTCTCTCGAGGGAAAGCCACCCTGGTACAACGATAGCAACACTCTCCTACTCAACCCTCCAGGCGTGACATAAAGTTCTGTCACCTCGAAAAAAATAGAGATTTGACCATGAAACTTGGCCGTGGCGTTCGTTCATTTCTACTTATTCACTCGTAAATGCGCAGCACCTCTGCAAGCAGTCGATAACTTCGCATGAGACCTAAACTGCACAAAAGAATTAAAGGGCCACTTCTTCGAACCCCCCCCCCCGACCTCCACCTCCATGTTTCCCATAGCGACGCCTAAGTTTGAAATTTGGCTCACACGTGCCCACAACCTTCAGCAGTAATGGTGTAAGTTCGTGGAGTCCTACATTTCAACGCCGGTCTTTCCAACTCTTTATCCGCAAGGTGCCTACACATGGTGAAAAAAAGGAGAGAGAGAGACAGAGAGAGAGAGAGAGAGAGAGAGAGAGAGAGAAAGAAAGAGAGAGAGAGAAAAGGAAAAGGGGGAGGGGCGAGTTGTTCATGTGAGCTGTATGGTGGGTTAATGATGTCACATTGGCATCACAATTCCGCCCAGCTTGAGGCGTAGCGCCGTATAACGATCCTGCCTTGGAGGCGGTTAAGTGGGAGATGGGTTTCAGAGCTGGATAGTGACAAATGGTGACGCGAGACTGGATGCGCACATAGTTTATGTATCAGCCGATAGAGGACAGTAGTGGATAGGGGACTGATTTAGTTTCGATTGTGCCCAGTAGAGTGCACTAAAATAATAGACTGCTTTTCATAAACTGTTCTGGTATATTCATAAAGTGTTATTATGTCTTTTTCTGTATGTAAAATGTTATAAATGTGTTTTTAGCAGTATGAATGATGCGTGAGTGTGGATGAATGTTAATATGAAGATAATTGTTTAACGAGTTATGTAGTAGGATTTAGTGTGGGAACATTTCGAAGAGGTATGGATATGAACAAAGGGGATTTTTGTAGAATAGATTTGTAAAGTAAGTTTACGGTAAAGGGAAAGTTAATGCAGGTATAAATAACATTAGTAAATAACTTTATGCATAAACAAAACTTCAGCATATTACATAATTACGTCGGTAAAAAGTGCAGTCATTAGGTTTACTATTCTGTGATTGGTTATGGACGAAAAGCGCGGACTCACGCGGGAGAATGTTGTTTTGCTATTGGCTGTTGAGTAAACTGACCAATGGTAAAGCAATATTCTTCGCGCGCCTTTCTCTGCAGGTGGAGAAGACTGAGAGTATTCTAGAGACGAGTCGAAGCCTACCCATGAAAGAGTAGTAGTAAGTTGCCGGATCTAGCAGTGTTTCATACATCAAAAGTGTGGTAAAGTGACGGCATAATTATTCCGATGGGTGTGTAGAAATTTCAGAATTTTTAAGTGAATTTTGTGACGACAAGAGACATATATTCCGTGTGGCGTATTGAGCAGGTCGGTGGCTAAAAACTGTGACTGCATTTGGTACCGACAGACTTAATATTTGGCGAGCGTTCTCAATCAAAAACAATCAGTATTTTTGTGGCTATTACGTTTTCGGGAAATGCAACACCATAAACTTGCTAGCGTGAGTGAAAGGGACTGTGAGTGACTGTGTTAAGAGTAGCACGGGCTTGGCAGTGATACTTGTTCACCTAAGTTTCAGAATGTATTAATTGAGGACAAAATTTCCAACCTTTCATTTCGTGTTTCTCCCGAAACGTAGATTAGTGATTATAATTGCAGCCTGGTTCACGTCGAAGTACAGTAGGTTTCACTCAGCTTTCCTACTGATGATCTGCTGAGACAATGTTCACAGGTAGGTGCAGGTTCGTCGTAAAGGGACGGAAAGAACCGCGCCGCCGCAAGCTCTCTGTTGACGAGTCACACGATGGGAAGTTCGTCACAGCCCCGCTTACCCTTCTCTCACTCCTTCTCTTGACGCCTCTGCCATGGAGGTCAGAACGGCGAAGGCAAGCGTCGAAATTACGCGGTTGTCTTAGAAGTGGCCGGGCAAAACGTTTCAGACACAGCGCTGTTCAAAATCGACAAGAAAAGGCCGAAGGAGGTGACAGGAAAGCCGTAAACGAAACCACTCCTGCTCTTGGGGCATTCACCGAACACTTTTTCCTGTCGAAAACGATATTTTACACTGCGGTTAGCAACAGAACGACAATCTCTACAACTTTTGACACTGCTGACACCTCCAGGCTATTCAGTCTTTCTCCAAGGACATCATTTCTCTGCGACCCAAATGAACGTGATCTGACCACTTTGGAGTGTAGCCAGACTGCAATTTTTCCTCTTCTATGAATGATGGAACCAATAGCGACTGATCAAACCATTCGACGGAATATCAAAGTGATTTGAGGCAACAAAAAGTGTTTATGCTTTTACAGCCCCCATATTTTGGAAACTTATGTGGCGTGATCAAGGGGAGGTGTCATGGCGAGTGAGACTAGCACGTGTATGAATAACAGTGCTAAGGGTTCATCTATGACCCCCTAGTTCAGAAACACTGAAGGTCATATGACTGCAATTCTTGCTCTGCTGTAGAGTGCATAGTTAAAAATCACGAAATGTGAACGTAGCTGCAAAGCCTGTTTATAATTTTTCAGCACTCATATTTTGCAGTTTTATTTAGTGTGATCAACTGGGGGGGGGGGGGGGGGGGGAGGGCGACGAGTGACATTGACACATGGAAGAATAAAACGCGGCTAAGGGTCTATTTGAAACCCCCAGGTCAGCAACGCCGTCGGTGGCACCCTCACACGTTTGTTGAGCACCTGTGCGGAGGAAACCTTTGACCGACTCCTGGCTGTCTGTGAGCAGGCAACCCCTTTGACTCCACTCAGATTCTGCATAAATACAGGGCGAGTCAAATGTCCTTGGACACCTTCATAAGTTGGAAGATTAAAGTGAAAACTGAAATGTGATGATGTGTACACTAGTTTGATGTGGGGCCGCAACTTTTGGAGTGAATGTCATTCATGGCCGCCATCTTGAAATCCGCCATTTTGGATTCAAGTAATTTTTTTTTAGGTGGGAAGGGGGGTGTATGACACATCAGATAACACTCGCTTGAGCTCTGTTATTTAGTGGTGTATTTTGTTTTTGTCTATCTTGTACAGTTTAGAGGTTGGTTATTAATGTTCAAAGTTGGAAATTACCTTCATACCGACTGCTACAACACATGTTCTACGTGTAGTCCATCCCGTGCAATCCACATCTCTAGTCACCGCAACCACTCTGTACAAGATAGACAAAAACAAATTACACCACTAAATTCCAGAGCTCAAGTGAGTGTTATTTGATGTGTCATACACCTCACCTTCCTACTTAAAAAAAAAAAGACTTAAATCCAAAATGGTGGGTTTCAAGATGGCGGCCATGAATGACATTCACTCTAAAAGTTGCGGCCTCACGTCAAACCTATGTTCCCATAACCACATTTCAATTTTCCCTTTAATTTTCCAACTTATGAAGGTGTCTAAGGACTTTTCACTCGCCCTGTACTTTTATTACAAAGCCACGATCGATTTCGCATCAATGAATGTGAGGAAATGCATGTTCGCGTAATCTGTGCAAGAAATTGTAATATTAAAGAATTACAATGTGTCCTGTCATAAAGCGCCATATATCAATGACAGCCAAGAACCCATAGGTTATTTTTTAAATAGTCATGGTACGTCAAAGTGAATGCTTAGAGCAAAGTACCATCGTTGAACCAATATCACGCTACAAGCGGTGATTTATCATTAGACTGACTGGGTTCAAATGGTTCTGAGTACTACGGGACTTAACTCCTGAGGTCATCAGTCCCCTAGAACTTAGCAGTACTTAAACCTAACTAACCTAAGGAAATCACACACATCCATGCCCGAGGCAGGATTCGAACCTGCGACCGTAGCGGTCGCGCGGTTCCAGACGTAGCGCCTAGAACCGCTCGGTCACTCAGGCCGGCGACTGACTGGGATGGTGCTGCGCCAGTAAGTGACACGAAGCCGCTTAGAACTATTGAAATTTCTGAGTCCTGCCTATTTTAAAACCGTTGTAATTCTTCAGTGTTTCAGTTTCTTATACAGATCACCTGAAAACACATCTTCATTGACGCGAAACCGGTCGTGACTTTTCAATTAAAGTATTTTAACAGCCAGTGCGGAACATTTTATTCACCATGTGGAACTTTGGCTGGGGCTGGCCGACCTCTAAAACAGTATGGTGTAAATGTGCTTTAGATTCAAAGGAACAATGTCGAGAGCTACTGAGAGACACATAGCAAATGAATTAATAAAAGGTGGTACAGATGCTACATAGTACACTAAACAGGACAGAATACTGTTACGGAAGCAATGAGAAAAGCATGTCTAATTTTAAAGGATGCAGAACCCTCAACACTGGTGATGTTTTACAGAAGCTCGAAGTTTAGCACGAACTTCAAACCGAGATTCTCTTCATAGTTTCTATAATGAAACTCTGTCTCGAAATCTGGCAGAAAATTCAAAGAGATTCTGGTCGTACGTGAAGTACACCAGTAGCAAGACACAATAAATATCGTATTTATCCATCAACAGCGGGTAAGCGACTTTCACGTAAAATGTCTCACCTGTACGGGAATATACATAACGGATGTACAAGTTGTAGACGCATGGTTGACGTAATCTGGAGCTTTGGGTCTGGGATAACCAAATCGCAAGGTGACAGCTGGCGATAAGCGGGAAATCCGGGTTCGAGTCCCACTGTGGCATAAATTTTGATTATCGTCATTCCATTCGAAAGCTGATGGTTGTCCATATTCGCAATTGCGAATACGTTTAACGTATTTCATAACAGCTGTAGTCGACGCCGTGTCTGTTGCTCTGAACATGCATGCGTGTCCAAAGGAACTTTGCATCGTAAATCAGAATAACAGAGGCACTGCAGTACCATATAATACCGATTTTCAGCAGGATTTTGGAACATACACCATGTTCGAACATTATGAAATACCTCGAAGAAAACGATATCCTAACAAACAGCCAAGATGGATTTAGAAAATATCATTCTTCTGAAACACAGCTAGTTCTTCATTCATACTAAGTAATAAGTGCTCTCGAAAGGGAATGTCAAATTGATTCCATATTTTTAGATTTCCAGAAAGTTTTTAACACGAATCTTCACAAGCGAATTCTAATAAAATTGCGTGCCTGTGGTGTATTGTCTCATTTGTGCGACTGATTCAAATGGCTCTGAGCACTATGGGACTCAACTGCTGTGGTCATCAGTCCCCTAGAACTTAGAACTACTTAAACGTAACTAACCTAAGGACATCACACACATCCGTGCCCGAGGCAGGATTCGAACCTGCGACCGTAGCAGTCGCACGATTTGGGCGACTGGATTCGTGTTGTTCTTTCAAAAAGGTCACAGTGATCGAGTACAACGAGTAATATCTGATGTTCCCTAACGAAGTTTTATATGCTGTCTGCTATTCCTGATCTACATAAATGATTTAGGAGACAATCTGGGCAGCCCTCTTAGATTGTTTGCAGAGAATGCTATCATTTACCGTCTTATAAAATCATCAGACAATCAAGAAATTGGAGAATGGTTTAGACAAGATATCTGTAAGGTGCAAAATTTGGCAGTTGGCTCTACAAAAAATAATTAAAAGTATGTAGTCATCTACAGGAGTGCCATACTAAAGGGACTCCACCAAATTTCAGTTACTGGATAAATCACACGTATGTAAAGGTTGTTAATTTAACTAAATACTTAATGATTGCAATTATGAATAACTTAAACTAGAACGATCGCATAGACAGCAATGTGAGGAAAGTGAACCAAAGACTCCGCTATACTGGCAGAACACCTAGAATACGCGACAGGTGTACGAAAGAGCCTGCCTACGCTACACTTGTCCGTTCTATTCAGGAGATGTCTCACTCTTAGGACGTTACCTCAGCTACTCATTCGACCAAATGACATCTTTCCATTGTTCCATAGTCCAAGTTTTATGTCTTCGGCAGCACGTTTTCCTTTTATGTGCATCTGCATGATTGATGAGTGGTGCTGGAAATCCAGCTCGCGCTGGTTGAGATCCCTTCGTGTTGCTTTGGTGTTGACAGAGTTCCCAAGTGTGACAATCAGTTCAACAGCGATTTTTCAAGCTATCAGCCTCTTATTTTTCGGCACAATACTCTTCAATTAACGTCCGTCATTATCAACAGAAACGTTCTTCCGGGTTGTGACTGTTCGAATCATGTATTTCCGATTTCCATGTAAAACATTCCATACGGTGCCTCTTGAGACACCAAACACTTGGGCTATCTTCGTTACGGAAGCTCCCACCGTACGAAGACCAACAATTTTCCCACGTTCGAATCCACTTAGCTCTTACATACTGCACTCATAACTACACAGAACGCTGTTATGACCGTAACTGACACTTGTTACGTTTTGAGGTCATACCACAGGTGCAGTTTGTGGTCAAATACTACAGTGAAGCCTGTAGGATTGGCTTAAATCTGCTTTTATATTCAGGCCTGTATTTTTCACAATGTTTTCATATTTTTGTCCAACCCCGTGTACATTGGGCTTAGAGTAAAGCAAAGAAGAACGCGATGAAGAGCAATAGCAGACTTTGGCGTGGTAAACTTGAAAACTATGGAAGACAGTAGAAAAAGTGAAAGAAATCTCCTATCGAGGCAGCAAGATTACGAAATTAACAGGAAGAGAGAAACAGAGGGAAATAACAGAAAAAAATTAACGTAAAGTATTGTACTTGTTGATTAAACTCACTTTCCGGTAAATTAAATCTGTATGTTATTAACTTACGGGGTAATACCCTATTAAGTCCAGAAAAAAGTTGTGAGTCTGCTGGACGTTCAAAAGTACTTACAATGGAAACGTTATTCCAAATTGCGATAGAGAGGAAGGCGTTAATGTGGAAGAAATAAGTAATTGGTATTGCTAAAAAAATCTGATGAATACTTGCATGTTTCAGCTCAAATAAGTACAAGGAAATACGTACGCTAACGCATGAAGTTCTAAAAGCACCAGAAAGTAGAAACGTAAATCTGTAAAATTAAAAAAAGGAAACGAGAATTGGAGGGTAACAAGTGCCAGTGCAGCTAAGTGCAAGTGCATCGAATACAAGCACCATTGATTAGCGGGGTGAAAGATAAATTACTAATTAAAGACAAACAAACAGTAGCAGCAGAAGTAGTGAAATCTTTGCTACATAAGATGCAGGGCTGTAGACGACAGACAGAAGGAGATCGACATGGGCGAACAAATATTTCTTCAACAGTATGGCCGTACTCTTGACAGTTACTGATAAGGGGTTGAGGGAAAATTTTTAGAAATAGTATGTCTGTAATTAAGTATTGTGAGGAAGCGAATCATGGACAATGGCAAAAACGGAATAGGAGAACTGTCAAAGGGGAGCTTATACGCGTTCGAGAAGAATTACTTGCACAATGGACGGAGCAGTGAGGAAGAAGAATTGTACCAACGATTGAAAATAAGTGTGAAAATATTAGCACTAGATGGAAAGAGATGACGGACTAAACCGAAATAGATTTGTGGAAAAAAGAAAGAAAAAAGTTTAGAGATACAAATATGATGCCAACGGCCTTGCCGCAGTGTTAACACCGGTTCCCGTCAGATCACCGAAGTTAAGCGCTGTCGGGCTGGCCTAGGACTTGCATGGGTGAACATCCGGTCTGCCGAACGCTGTTGGCACGCGGGGTGCACTCAGCCCTTGTGAGGCAAACTGAGGAGCTACTTGACAGAGAAGTAGCGGCTCCGGTCTCCGAAACTGACATACGGCCGGGAGTGCGGTGTGCTGACCACCTGCCCCTCCATATCAGCATCCAGTGACGCCTGTGGGATGAGGATGACACGGCGGCCAGTCGGTACCTTTGGGCCTTCATGCACTGTGCGAGAGGAGAGAGAGAGAGAGAGATAAAAATAGAATCAAAGGGGTCCAAATTACTGTAGATTATATAAGATCAGACATTTCGATCAGACATTTCTCGTGATGTTATTACGTTATTTCACAACCTCTTCGTTCGTATGGTCAGGCCAAAATAAAAATAAGGTGTTGCTTGCGATGCGCACCCAATAGCACGACGGCACGTGAACTTCGTCTGTAAGAAAAAAATGGCTCTGAGCACTATGGGAATTAACTTCTGAGGTCATCAGTCCCCTAGACTTAGAACTACTTAAACCTAACTAACCTAAGGACACCACACACATCCATGCCCGAGGCAGGATTCGAACCTGCGACCGTAGCGGTCTCGCGGTTCCAGACTGTAGTGCCTAGAACCGCTCGACCACCCCGGCCGTCCGTCTGTAAGAAGTATTTGATACGAAAATATGATTCACTTCAGAGAATACGATTTCTTTAGTTACCTGCGTCCTTATTTCGTGTTAGGGTAACACGGTGACAGGCTGTTTATGCAGCTGTTGTAGAATCTCTTCTGGAACAGGCGGCGAGCTCTGCACTTCGACCATTGACAGTAATTTTTGTCCCTCATGATGACGTACCCGACAGTTCGCGGTTTGTTGATGGGCCCTGTGGACACGAGAGAAATTGCTCTGCTATGAAGTTGAGAGGATCGTTAGGGTTTAAAGAGCCGCATTATTCATGTCAAGCGATAAGCTCGACGACCCCGAGCCGTAATTTGAGAGGCGTACGCTGCGCGGCGCCACTGCGCTCCAAGCCCACCCCCACTGTGCCTCTCGTCAACAACATAAACACAGCACTCTGTACGCCCTTATCGTAGCATCTATAACTGGGCTAATGGTTTCCAACGGGGGTGGCATCGTCCACTTGGATGATCCAAGGGAGCTTCTTTGACGACAGAATTTTGAGCACTTCTCCCCCGTTTCCTCTTCCTCTCCCAGTCTCACCACTAACAGTTTAAAAAAAATTGCACTGAAATATTTCACCTACATCTGTCTATACCCATACATGAAAGCGGATGAGCGTTCCACATCTGCTCCTAATCCACGGGATCGATTTCAATCAGACTTGACCTTGAAGCTAATGCATCAGGAAGCTTGCAAGTCGACGCGCTACGAGCTTGTTTCTCAAAGTAAGCACCTCTGCAACGTTCGAGGCGGTCAGATGCAAGGACGTTGCCATAGAGCCACAGAAATTAACAGCAGAATAATGATAACATGAAATATCTCTTGCTACAAGTCGATTGTGGTCCCACTAATGGTAATCATCTTTCTAGATAGTAAATAACATTATAAAAACAGTTCTATAGATTCTTGTGTCAAAATGCTCGACGTCGAATTATTCTAATGGTAAAGGATCTGAATCAAATATTCTGAGATATGGAATTAATGATCAACTACCCCCCCCCCCCCGCCCCCCACCATTTTTTACGCAAATCTGTATCTATACTACTATATAGAGACCAGACGGTGTTTAACGTTTTAACCAAAAATCCGAAACTTTCTTAACAGATTTACTTCATATTCTTACACGATACGCTAGTAAAAGTTCCGACGGAAATAGACTACATAATTTTGAATGTATGCGGTGTATAAAGGGGAAACTTTGTTAGCAAAAATTTCGAGAAGTCCCTGACGATTTACTACCAGTTTTTACGCAGTGCTCTAATAAACTTTCAGATGGACATGGCCTACAATACATTATATGAAAATTTTTTAGCAGAAATCTCGAAATGTTCTTCACTGACTTCTTTCAAATTATTACATGATTCTCTAACAAACATTCGGATGCGGATAGGCTCTATATATATTTCAAACAACAATGTACAGGTTTTCTATTACAAATAACTGTAAGAAAGAAAATACAATGATATGAAAATGCTTGATTTCGTTTTCTTCCCCGCACCCAGTTTTAACTACAGTGCCAGGGCATGTAAAACGTTAGACCAATGGTTTCTCCCATATATGTTCTTACTCCTTATATACAGTTTTAAACGAAAATTGTATACACAACTATGTGCTGTTTTTCTTCTTCCCCGCAGTCGTTTTTAGCAGGAAGCAGGGTAGATATACTTAAGACTTATCGGCCTGTGATCAGAATACTACTACGGAATCTGAATGGTCCGAAACATTGTAATTCAACAGTTTGCAAAGTAAAACTGTGCAGAATACTGTCATCGAAGGTACTATCGTCACAGATCATCAGCAGCAGGAGTGGTCTCTTACGTCTCTTGTATCAAATAATCCCAAGCGATTTACCCATTCACTTGAAGCGACTTAAATTCCCATCAAAGTTTCATTGACAACAACAAAAAATAAGGCTCAAGGTCAGAGAGAGAGAAGAGGGGAAATTCATGAAGAGAGAGGAGGGAAGGTAATGCACATAGAGGGGAGGGGGGAGGAGCAGTTAGAGAGAGGGTGTAGGAGAAGGTAGAGAGACATAGGGAGTAGGAGGAGGCAAGGAGAGGGGGCAGCTACTGATAGACGAAGAGAGAGGACAAGGAGAAGATGGAAAAATAGAGAGGAGGAAGAGATGGGCAGAGAGAAGCGGCAAAGGCGTTTAAGACATAATCCAGATCCCATACATATTTAGCATTTGTAATGCATTGCTGGGTTCGGTATTAACGTTATATGCACAAATTATCAGAAGTGTTATGGGGGCTGTTTATTGTGGCCGAGCGATTCTAAGCGCTTCAGTCCGGAACCGCGCGCCTGCTACGGTCGCAGGTTCGAATCCTGCCTCGGACATGGATGTATGTGATGTCCTTAGGTTAGTTAGGTTTAAATAGTTTCTAAGTCTAGGGGACTGATGACCTCAGATGTTAAGTCCCACAGTGCTTAGAGCCATTTTGTTAAGGTGGTTACTGCAAATCTCTGCTTAAGCATTGTATCGTCATTTCTTCTTCAGGCATCATTCTTCTGACTGATCTTATGTGGCCTCATACGAATATCCCTCTTGTGCCAACCCCTTCCCCTCAAAGTAGTACTAGCACCCCATGCCCTCAATTTTTTGTGGGATGTATTGCAGTCTCTGTCTTCCCCTAGAGTTTTCACCTTTACAACTATGTCGATTGCCAGAAAAGCCACTCCCTGACATTTTAACTTATGTCTTATCATCTTGCCCCTTCTTCTTCTCAGTGTTTTCTGTATGTTCCTTTCTTCGTCGAGAATACGTCTACCCAATTTTCAGTGTCATTGCATAGCACCACATGTCACCTGCTAAGGTAGCCGAGGGTGCTAAGGCCTTGCTTCCTGGACTTGGGTAGGCCCACTGGCCCCGGATCGAATCCGTCCAGTGGATTAACGACGAGGGTCGATGTGTGCTGGCCAACCTGGATGTGGTTTTTAGGCGGTTTTCCTCATCCCGCTAGGTGAATACCGGGCTGGTCCCCATGTTCAGCCTCAGTTACACGGCTCGCCGACATCTGAATACATTCCACATTCGGACTCTTCCATAGATTACACTAGACGCAGGCAGTTGGGATCCACTAATTCCTTCCCAGGCTGGCGACAGCAAGGGCATCCCGCCACCCCTTAAAAGAAAAAAAAAACTTTCGTCTGCCTGCGGTTTAATCTCAGTCCACTGTATGTGTTCACTAGACTGTTCATTCCATTCGACTGAATCAGTTACTATTCACTTTCGCTATGTATAAATGTGTCATCAGTGAATCTTAATATTGCTGTCCTGTCCTCTGAATAACAATAGGGGTGAAAGGTTAGATCCTTGTCTTACACCCTTTTTAATACGAGCTCTTCGTTCTTGGTCTTCCACTCTTATTACTCCCTCTTGGCTGTTGTACAAATTGCACATGACCCGTCTCTCCCTATAACTTACCCTACTTTTCTCACAATTTCAAACGTCTTGCAGCATTTTACATTGTCGAACGCTTTTTCCAGGTCGACAAATCCTATGAACATGTCTTGTTTTTTCTGTAGTCTTGCTTCTATTATTAACCGCAACGTCAGAATTGCCTCTCTCGTGCCTTTACCTGCCTTTACCTTTCATAAAGCCAAACTAATTGTCATATAGCGCATCCTCAATTTTCTTTTCCAGCCGGCCGCGGTGGCCGTGCGGTTCTGGCGCTGCAGTCCGGAACCGCGGGACTGCTACGGTCGCAGGTTCGAATCCTGCCTCGGGCATGGGTGTGTGTGATGTCCTTAGGTTAGTTAGGTTTAAGTAGTTCTAAGTTCTAGGGGACTTATGACCTAAGATGTTGAGTCCCATAGTGCTCAGAGCCATTTTTTTTTTTTCTATTCCATTCTTCTGTATATTAGTCTTGTCAGTGGTAATTCTCGCACTTGTCACCTCTTGCAGTCTTCGGAATTATGTGGATGATGCTTTTCCGAAAGTCAGATAGTATGTCGCCAGAGTCATACATTCTACACAAGGACGTGAATAGTCGTTTTGTTGCCACCTCCCACAATGATTTTACAAATTCTGATGGAATGTTCTCTATCTCTAGTGCTTTATTTGATCATAAGTCCTCCAGAGCTTTCTTAAATTCTGGTTCTGGTACTGAATCCCCTATCTCTTCTAAATCTAATTCTGTTTCTTCTTCTATCACATCAGACAAATCTTCCCCCTCACAGGTGCTTTCAATGTATTCTTCCTACCTATCCGCTCTCTCCTCTGCATTTAACAGTGGAATTCCCACTGTACCACACAATAAATGTCTGCCTCTGTGTGACACTCCACGACTGCCAACGAAAAATGAATAACGAAGACATCAGTGCGGACGCGTCGCAGACGATTGTCACCTAAATTTCGTTGTAACTCTACCACCGTCTTCATGATAACCACTTTTTTGTTCGAAAACGTTATTAGTTTACAAACGTGTGTCTCACAACCGATTCCCATTCAATACCGCATACATCCGGAAATTTGACCTGAAAATACTCTTCATATTAACAGAATCTTCCGTCGGATCTTGGTAGAACAACCTTATAATTAATGAAAAGCACCAGTTTGCTTTTGTTCTACAATATTTTCGAACAAAAGCAAACTGGTGCTTTTCATTTATTATTGAAAATACTCTGTTGGTGTGTGGTGCTAAAAGTGGCAAATTACGCCAAACAATAAAGAGGGTACTAATTCAGTTAAATACCAATACGAACAACTTAAATTTGAACCACGCACCGAAAATGTTGTGGGGAAAGCGAAGTGAAGACTGTTTTTTATTGGCAGAACACCTAGAAGATGCAACGGGTCTTCTTAAGTAACTGTCTGCACAAATCGCGTCCATCCTCTTCTGACGTATTGCTGCGTGAAATGGGATTCATGCTAGATAGGGTAGACAGAGGACATCGGAAAACTTCAAAGAACGGCAGCTCGTCTTGTATTATTGCGAAATAGGGGAGAGTATGCGATGGATATGATACGAGAGTTGTGGTGGCAATAATTTAAACAAAGGTGTTTGTTTAGTTAATTTACAATGTTTCACCAAGAACCCACAGTTGATTCAATTAAAAGTTTTTATTTAGTTATTTTTAATTTTTTTTTGTTTACGAAATTTCAATCGTTAACTGTCTTCTTTGAATTTTAAAATATTTCGTTGACTACCACCTACACAGGGAGAAATGACTATTGTAATTAAACAAGTGAGCGCCGAGCTCGTATGAAAAGATGTGGGTACTCATTTTCGCCATGTGGTGATCGATAGTGGAACGAATGAAAAATAAAGTGCTTCTGTGAATCTTACACCACAAGTCTGAATTGCAGAGTAGTGATGTAGATATAGATGTTTAGTGATCTGGAAGGTCTGTGTTATGATAACATTTAGGGTTTTGGATACCTTGTAGAGTTTGATGACCCACGCACTGAGACAGGCATTTCTCCTGTGTGGAGAGAACCCTTTGATCTGACTCCTAGTTTGCAACTCCTGTATTAATGTAGCAGTTTCCTAACGAAAACAACCATTTTATTGGTCACATGTACCATACGGATAGGAAAATAAGCGAGTCAACTCACAAACCTAGTGTAATTGTGCTTAGAGTATTTGTTTCCACCAGTACTTTGTTGTTCTAACCAGTGTGATGGAAATGTAATTGTGAATGTTGTCTCTTCTACTGAATGATATGGCAAGAACGTCACGTGAAGATGGTTTGCCTTACATTTCATGCTATGATAATGGTATCTCCATCGGATGGTATCATAAGTTTTCTAAACACACTTTACGAATTACGAAACATCTAACAAGAACTAATCCATTCGGCTGTCAGAGATTCCTCCCTCTTAGTGGTGCGATGTGTTTGGAAACGATGTACCCTGTGTTACTGTGGCGAACGACAAGCCATACTAGCTCCGTGTAGAATGTAAAGCCATAAAGTTCCCCCTACTTCCTGAGAAACCCACTTAATAGGCTGGAAAACGCAGTGACAGATGACTGCGAACGCTGCACGCGACGGCTGCGCGAGGGTCACATAGTCCCCTCTCTGAAGGACAAAAAAAAAAAAAAAAAAAAAAAAAAAAGTTGGACTCGTGTGATTACATACTTTAAATGAGGAGGAATAGATTAGGGGCGCAGGCTGGTGCGTATGGTGATGTTCTTTAAACGTAAGATGTACGTATACTTGAAAGAGAAATATAAGAAAGCAAATATAATTACGTCGTGTAAGTATACATGAAAGACTAAAACATGGATTCCCGCCGGCCGGAGTGGCCGTGCGGTTCTGGGAGCTACAGTCTGGAACCGAGCAACCGCTACGGTCGCAGGTTCGAATCCTGCCTCGGGCGTGTATGTGTGTGATGTCCTTAGGTTAGTTAGGTTTAATTAGTTCTAAGTTCTAGGCGACTAATGACCTCAGAAGTTGAGTCGCATAGTGCTCAGAGCCATTTGAACCATTTGAACCACGGATGTCGGTTATCTCTGGTTTTTTTATGCAGGAGATACATTTGACGACGACTTCGAATATTTTAAAAGGAGCTCAAATTATTAATATGAAGCCTTCAGCAAATTAAATTTAGCAAATCAGTTTTTTTTAACTCATTGTACTCACTGCAGATTTTTTAACTATAGCGAAACAGTAGCAATAAGGTATTGTTAGTTTTTATTTTAATGGGATAAAGTATTTGTTTTCGAGCCGGCCGTGGTGGTCTAGCGGTTCTAGGCGCGCAGTCCGGAACCGCGCGACTGCTACGGTTGCAGGTTCGAATCCTGCCTCGGGCATGGATGTGTGTGATGTCCTTAGGTTAGTTAGGTTTAAGTAGTTCTAAGTTCTAGGGGACTGATGACGACAGTAGTTAAGTACCATAGTGCTCAGAGCCATTTGAACCATTTGTTTTCGAGGCATTTGACATATCTTGAAAAGATACTTCTTGTTGCTTTCAGTCAAACGTTTCGCGAAACAGTAATGCAAATGAGGTAAAGACATGGTAGATGTTTACCGACACGGGTTAGTTTTAATTTCATGACATTAGATTCCTCTTGCTAGAAGGAAGGAGAATTGGAATTCAAGGTCCCGTTGAAACTGGTGTTTCGAGTTAATGGACCATAACATGATGACTCTTTTGGGATGGTGTACGAGGAAGTATATAGAACTTCAGGATTTATCTGTCAATATACTGATTCGTTACATACTGGTCCCGATCACTTTAGTTTGTAGGTTGTTTCCAGAATATGCCAGGGTCCTCTGAAAATGAAATAAATAAATTCAACAGGTAACAAAAAGTTTCGAAAGGTGTATGGTGTTCATTACTTACACTGCGCACAGCACCCGCACTCCAGAAGCGTAAGGAGAGTCGTTGTTTAATTAAAGTTGTAAGATGGTCGGCAAAAATAATTCTGGGGGCAGGTCATTTTTATTGCGACTCCGTAATTTATGTATGGCACATGAGTACAAAATTTCTCGATGGTCACACCACGCAGAATTTGTGTTAAGCTATCGAAGATAATCACCAACTTTCGTCATCTCCTAAATAAGAAAATGATCACCTTCGATAATTTGAGCTATAACCCAGACTTGACGCGGTCTGAACACAGAGAAAATTTTACTCAAGAATTTCGTCGCAAAAAACTGTCGATATCGTGTCATATAATGTCTGTTCTTTATATAAGTTACTTCAATAAAAGTTGAAGATTGACTAACACGATGTGTGATAGACATGGCACGAGGAACGTCTTTTTCAGCTGAGAACCTTCAATAATGATCGCCACCACAAAGGGAGGTAAGACCACCTTAAAATCAATGACTTCCTGGCAACGTATGTCCGTGATTTCCCTAAATCGTACTCTTCAAACTTATCGTTGCTCTTCGTTCCTATAACGATTTCAGGACTTTTTCTTAGTTCCTGACCGACCGCTGTGGCCGAGAGGTTGTAGGCACTTCAGTCCGGAACCGCGCTGCTGCTACGGTCGCAGATTCGAATCCTGCCTGGAGCGTGGATGTGTGTGATGTCCTTAGGTTAAGTTAGGTTTAAGTTGTTCTCAGTCTAGGGGACTGATGATATCAGATGTTAAGTCCCATAGTGCTTAGAGCCATTTGAACCATCTAAATTCCTTAAATGTGTCATCGAGGTTTAAATTAAATGCTGTAGAATTTCTGCAGTCAAAATAGTACTGTACTACTTAGCGAACGCAAGGGAAGACTGGTTAAAGCACTGGACTCGCATTAGGGAAAAGCAGGGTTGAAATTCACCTTTGGCAATCTAGATAAAGTTTTCTGTCGTTTTCTTACCATAGCCTAAGATCAATGCCGGGTTGGTTTCTTGCATCTTTCCCATTTTTTGTCCTATTCGAGACCGGTCATCATCTCTGGCGGGACGTTTAACCTTAATCTATCTAGTTTTTTGTCCCTCCCTCTCTTTGTTACGGAGATAATAACTTTTTGGAACTGTTGACCATAGGAATGGTGGACATGTAGCTCAATTTCTGCATCAGGATTGTCTTTGGAACTGTGGGCATCACCTATAAAGGTGCCGGCCGTTGTGGCCGAGCGGTTCTAGGCGCTTCAGTCTGGAACCCCGCGACTGCTACGGTCGCAAGTTCGAATCCTGCCTGGGGCATGGATGTGTGTGATGTCCTTAGGTTAGTTAGGTTTAAGTAGTTCTAAGTTCTATGGGACTGATGGCGTTGGATGTTAAGTCCCATAGTGCTCAGAGCCATTTGAACCATTTGAACCTATAAAGGTATACCCTCTGGGTAGAACATCCGAACATAAAACCGTTCGCTTATTTCTCATTTAGAAGTTTAAAATACTGACACAGAGGAGGAGCAGTTATAAGAATTATATATCTATCCTTGTAGTCTTCCCAGCCTCCCGCGGGAATGCAGTACATCAGTTTTTAAAATTCCTACTGTGTACGAGGCAATGGCTTGGTACTTTCCAGTTGACGTCTTAAAGCAGCATGGCAGAATTGTGTATATTTCAGTTTAGTTTGTGGCTTCGTGCACCGCCAGCGCCAGCAACTCTGGTTGTTCGGAAGCGGCATTGCTGCACACGTGTAGATGATTGGGAACATTGTCGGATGAAATTCAACCTGCAGTATTCTTATCGAGGTATTGGATACGTAAATATTTTGGTCCCGGCCAGTTTTTAAATCTACAAATCATTTGAAGTGAACGTTTACGTCAATACAAATCCAAAGAACCGAAATAGATTACGGTTCGTAAAGACAAGCGGGACAGCTCTACTTTTCGGTAGTAGTACACTTGGTATTTAGTGTTAGGATTTAGCAGGTCTGTAGTCCTAGAGCACCGCAATTAGGACTGTGTCACCCCGTTTAAACACAGGTAATAAATTAAAGTGACCCGAGCCTCCCCTCCCTGCTTAGACCAGACTTCCTGTGGCGCTCTGATGGATTCTGTCGGATTACGGATTGTTTACGCAGCAGCCATTCACTGTTTTAATCTGGAGTCTAGTCCTGGATTTCCGCTACAAATTGCTCAACTAATTCCCGCTGCAACTCACGGAACTGGGGCGAAGCTGGAAATAGCCCAACTGGTTTGCAGAACTGCCGTTCGGAAACCGCGGATGTTTCCAGAACGTTGTTGGATGCAAAAGATCAGCACATTTCGTATCTATGGGATTTTCAACAACCATTACAATTTTTCGTGAGAGACCAGGTGGATTTCATCATTTCTCACACTTGGTGTGACTACATAATCCATACATTCGTACGTATCACAAAAATGTATGTATGTATGTGTGTATGTTCCACATCTCCTCCTGAACCAATGGGCCGATTTCAACCAAACTTAATACACACATGCCTTAGCGTCAGGTAGCAATCGAGGCGAAGTTAACACCACATACCTATGATAATTCAGGAGAGAGGACGGCATAAACAAGATCCGTGAAACACTGCCTCATGATGAATGGCGTTTAAATTTATTAACTCTGTGGTACTATATTCACAATGAATTTCTCAGACAGTATCCAAATATGCCGTTAAATGTAGCAAATTTTTTTATCACGGTACCATACATAATTGAGGAGATATGACGTCATAAACATTGAGATGGGTGAAGAATTGCCTCATCGTGCATGACGTAGATTTATTACTTCTTTGCTTCTGTATTCGCAGAGTATTTCACAGACAGTATCCACATATACCTCTGGATTTACCTATCATTGTACGACATGTAGTTAAAATGTATGACTTGCTAATCCCTAGGATGCGTGAAAAAATGCCGCACCACATATGTTTTAATACATTTGTTCTTCACTACTAAGACACTCCAACTTTCTTTCCAGAGTGGGAAAATATTTTGCTGGTGCCCACCTACACAGCAAGAAGTGACCATCATAATAAAATAAGAGACATCAGAGCTTGCACCGGAAGATTTAAGTGTTCGTTTTTCCGGGGCGCTGTTAGAGAACGGAACGGTAGAGAAATACTTTCAATGTGGTTCGATGAACCCTCTGCCAGGCACCTAATTGTGAATTACAGAGTAATCACTTAGATGTAGTTGTAGATACATTCGTGAGAATGACATAGGATACATCTACGCCTCATCAAAGAATTCAAAGGGTGCAGGTCGAACACAGAAAGAACGTAGATCTAGAAACCATCGATATAACAGTTGTAAATTGTCGTAGCTGTCTTGCAAAAGTACTAGAGCTCCAAGCGCTAAAAGAAAGCACTGATGATCAAATCGTTATAGGTACTGGAAGCTGGCTTGAGAAGATCCTGCCGCAATGCAAAACGCTTTCATTTTTTAATGGCTGCTACCCCAATTCGGGTATCATATTCGTGGTACTCTCTCCCCTATTTCGCGATCATCAGTCAACAATAATAGATTTTTCATCCGACTGATATTCATTCAAGTTAACCTGTCATGTGTACCATATCTCTACATGCAAACACATATAGTTGAGCAGCTGCATGAGATCTGTTGCAAGCGTTTTGGTTTTGGTTTAAATCCTGAAAACTCTCTCCCGCCTTTAATTAATCCGTTGCGCAATGAGAAACATTTTTACACTAAAAATTTTAAAAGCAAACTCACACTGCGTTTATTCGCACGTGGGTCGACTCTATGCAACGGGGTAATCTTTCAGGCCATTAAAAATCAGGAGCGTAGTCTATTATACGAAATTCAGTGTTGAAGTATAAAGCAGTTCAAGGTTTTTAAACGGACACCTTCGCAACACTCCGTACGGTGTCTTGTGCAATATAGATGTAGCTGCAGCCGTATATTGATTAAATATAGCGTTTAACAAATATAGTACATTAATTAAAAAACTGACATTTGCACCAAATGAAAGATTAATGAGTTAATAAGCAGTGTCTAACGTTCCGTCGACGAAGAGATCGAATTGGAAAACCTTGCAGGAAATCGGCCTTATAATTCTTTTCAAAGGACCTCCAGCACATCTGTATTCGTGACTCACAGAAACCATGGAAAACCTTAATTTTGGTGGCAGAACGCAATTCAATAGAAATGAGGAGTCGAAGAAGTAAGTACTCGATCCTGAGTGATTTTAAGAGCAATAAGAAGAGATGCGGGAGTTTTTTTCAAAGACACTGTAAATTCACAGAACTTGAACTGATAGCGGATTTTCCCTAAACGGGCGTGGGTAGTGTATTTCGAAACACAGTGAATACATTCTTCGACTTCTAGGACGATCTCTCGATCTCACTAATAATCAGAGGATATAAGAAGACATTTACGGATAATGATTAGCTCTAAAAATTAAGCTATAAATGATTCTGTCACACAACAGTGTTGGATATTAAAAATCAATTACAGGGAGGGTGGAAAATAATGAAAATTTACTTATTGTGGGTATACAGTTCTCAAGGAAGAATTAACGAATTCGTCGTTGATTTTGAGCGCAATGATTACGAAATTTATTACAGAGAGTTGCCACCTCTGGCAGCAACAACTGTTGTAACTCAAAGTGGAAATCGGTTCGACCTGAACCTGAATGATGATACGGGCACGTCGCTTCATGCTGCCAACTTTATCAGTCGTGGTGCCCGGCAAATAATTTGGTGCCAGTCTCTCGAAAACCCATGACCAGACATATTCAACGGGAGAGGGATCTGTAGAATGTATGGCCAAAGCAGACTGGTTGGGACAGCATTGATACCATGCGATCATGAGTTATCGTGTTGAAAGGTAACGTCGCGGAAACCTCGAAGGTACGGCAGAGCTCTCGATCTTAACACGACCTAAACCTAGCTCCTGCTGTCTAAATTGCCAGCTATGCAACTCAAAGGTGATCGTGTCGTGTACCCAAAGGTACCACAAGTCCAGGCGACGGACCCGTATTACGATGAAAGCAAGGTGGCAACGTTTTCCTTCTCCTCAAAGGTTTGTCGCGCGGTAATGTCCGTCTTGTAGGTGTACGAAGAATCGGTATTCGTCTGAAAAGATCACGCGTTGCACCTCAATGCTTTGTCCAGTGTTGTCTTTGGGAGACCACATTCAGCAAGCAGGTGTCTGATGTCGCGTTAAGGAAAGCCACAGGAATGGTCACTATAGTGATAGCGCGGTGCTCGAGATGTCGTCACACTGTGCGAAGTAATCATGTAGATGTAGAAGTAGGTATATCGATACTTGTCTTGCTCCAAACAAGTTCGTTCCCTAACTGAAGGTACGTGACGTGGCTAAACGATCCTGTACAACGAAGCGGACGATATGTGTTCTCTGGCGCTAGTTGCGTGGGGCTGTTGAGATCCTGCGTGGTGATGAGTACGGTTCTCTCGAACGTATCGATTCCATATTATCGCGCTAGTACTGGGATCCCGTCCAACGCGAACAGAAATATCGCCCAACGGTGAACCAGTGTCTCGACAGACTACGATCCTGCCTCTGTGCAGTACCGACATGTGCTGCTAGACGTTTCTTCTTAGTACGGTATTGTTACAAACAAAGTTCTAATACAATTTCTTAATGAGAAACCCAGTAGTGTAACGATACATCTGCTTAATGTAGACGGTATTGCTTCTGGTTACCGCTGAAATACTAATCGTTTCCACATCCAGTCATTTAGTGCACTTCATGCTATCTGACAATCCGCAGCCTATGGTCTTAAATGGCCTAAAAGATTGAGGCCTGCTTTGTACTAGAAAAATAGGGGAGTCTGTCGTGGGCTGTCATGGAGGGTTGGTGGTACAAGAATGCGGACCGTTGTCGTCAGTTCTGTGTTACGTAGACGAACGTCATTAAAGTGCAGGCACCCATGACTAAGACGTCAACGTTTTTCTGTTGATAGCTCGTGGGCAGTTGCGAATGGTTAGTCCAGTGTCCAGTGGTTCAATGTGATTGGGTGCTGTTATACGACGACCGCCATATTTTAGATCAACGGGCGAAGGATTAGCTATAGGAGATACTAGTGAAGGGAACAGACATTTCTACATTTATTAAAATATGGCTAAACTATACTGACGGAAAAAAAAACCGCAACACCGACAAGGAGCTGTGCAAAATAAACGAACGTTGGTAGACCTGTTTCTGCATTTGGAAGACGCCTATTCAATTTTCGCAGCAGTCCCATAATAGTAGCTCTAATTGTGCTACTGTAAGGATGCAAATTAGGTTCGCTTTAAATTCACGCAGTAACTATCATGAACGTTAGTTACCTTTGAGACTGGGAGTGGTAATGATAATGAGCGTGTGGCATTGGTAGCCGGGAGACCCCTCGCGGGGCGGTTCGACCGCCGCTCCACAATTTCTTTAACGCCACTACGGCGACTTGCGAGTGAATGAGGATGAGATGATGATGAAAGACACACAACACCCAGTCATCTCGAGGCAGAGAAAATCCCTGACCCCGCCGGGAATCGAACTCGGGACCCCGCAAGACCACGAGCCGCAGACACTGGGAGTCGTGAATTGATGTTAGTCAAGAATGCGTTTAAGGCGACAAAACCACCTTTTACAACCACTCACTGAGTTTGTACGAGGTCGTGTAACAGGTCTACAAGAAGCTGGATGCTCCTTAATCGATAGTTCACCAAGACTTGGCAGGAGCCGCGCGGAGTGGCCGTGCGGTTTGAGGCGCCATGTCACGGACTGCGCGGCCCCTCCCACCGGTGGTTCGAGTCCTCCCTCGGGCATAGGTGTGTGTGTGTGTTGTTCTTAGCGTAAGTTAGTTTAAGTAGTGTGTAAGTCTAGCGACCGATGACCTTAGCAGTTTGGTCCCTTAGGGATTCACACACACACTTGACAGGAGTGTAGCCACTGTACATCGTTGTTGGCAGCGGTGGTCACGAAAATGTACGGCCACAAGAAGACCGGTCTCCGGTCGGTCACGTTGCGCTACCGACAGGGAAGACTCTCGTGTTCAGCGTATGGCTCCGACGCATCGTACTGCATATGCAGCAGCAATCTGAGCAGCATTTGACACCAAAGAGACACAAAGAACTTGCAAGTCAGCTCTTACAAAAACAGCTCCAGGGCAAACGCCCTGTAGCGTGCATACCACTGACCCCAAATCACCGCCATTTGGACTTTAGTGAAGTCAATGGAGAATTCATTGGAGGGGAGGGTCGAGGTATGTTGTGTTTTGATGAAAGCTGGTTCTGCCTAGGTGTTAGTGAAGCATGTGTGTTGGTTAGATGGTGGCTAGTTGATGAGTTGCAACCAATGTGTCTGCGTGTTGACACACTGGGCCTACACTTGGGGTTATGGTCTGGGGAGCGATTTCGTATGACCGCAGGAGCACTCACGTAGCCCTCCCAAGCACCCAGACTGCAAATTTCTACGTCAGCCTGGTGATTCGATCTGTTATGCTGCCAATCATAAACAGCCATGGGGTATTTTATAACTATATACCGCTTCCACAAATACCGATGTTGTAACCTAGCATGCTTGCCTGCTCGATCACCAGTTCTGTCCCTAGTCGAGCATATATGGCACATCATTGGGTGACAAATACAACGTCATCCACAAATCGCAATACCGCAATAACCGTCCAAGAATTCATCGGCCAAGTGCAACTGGTGTGGAACTCCATTGCACAAAATGACATCCGACATCTGTACAACACACTGCATGCACGTTTGTTTGCTTAGATTCAACTCTCTGACAGCTACGTCGGTTATTAATGTACCAGCTTTTCACTTCTGCAATGTCTTAACTCGGCCTTGTATTAATCTGTGACATTGCAATGTTAATCAGTAAAATATGTTACTTAGACCAATGTATTCCAGAGGTTTCGTTACTCTACATTAATTATTATTTGGTGTTGCGATTTTTTTCCGCAGTGTATTTACCCCATTGAAACAATGAGAGATTAACTGGGAAGCTAGTACCCGAACTTGATAAAGCTGAAGAAATAAATATGTCACTGAGACGACGACCACTGTCGAACCTGAAAACATTCGTAGCATAAAGAAATATAAGTTCTAATCTGTCGATGATAATGTTTTAGTTCTGGTACCAGAGTGCCGACTTTCGAGTTACATTCATTCGTGGCCTATACACGGACAGGGCAAATAACCAGAGAGACGAGTGTAAGCCATTTCTCTTCACGTTAACTGCTCCACACATCACAGATTGCGGTTATCGGGTGCCCTGATCTACGGTCTCCAACGTTGTGGTTACTGCGCTTGTGGGAACGAGAACCACAAGTACTTTCAGCAGAACTTCACCAGTCACAGCCAAATGTTATACGACAACCTTGGTGGGATGAAAGAGCAGTAATCGTTTGTTTTTTAATATTGTGTGAATGTCAGTATGTTTGAAATGGTTCTGTGCACTGAGGTTCCGATAAAATTTGGTTCCGATAAATTCTACTGGGTTGTTAATAGTGTGACGACCAGACCTTTCGATCGCGAGAGGTGTCATTACTTCGGTATCAGCCAGTCAGTTTTAGAGGAGATATAGTGTTGAATATGGAATCAGAACCGTGGTTGACTCCGTCATTTCTCACACATACAAAAAGGCGCTGACGGTCCGGTTATAAGGTGTTCCTCCCTCTTTGTATAAATCTACATTTGTAAGTATGTGTAAACGAAATCTGATTACGGCGCTGACATATCGGAATCACGGTGTCAGCACTACAAGTAGCGGCAAAGTCACCGCAAAAAGTATTCAAGTATTGTTCCTTGAGTGTTATATGTTGATCATAACATGTTAACCAGAAACACAAATAAAATCCTTTCACAGCCTGCAGGATGTCTTTACGCAAAAACAGCAACACAACGCTGCCACGAATCTTTTGTCCATAGACCGCTACTGACACAAAACTTGTTCTTTTGGATCGGAGGAGACATTTAAAAAAAGTCATCACCCCTAGGAAACGTAAGTGCACCCCTTTCACGATAAAAATGGGGAAATCCTTCGAATTTGAATAAGCGTTAAGTACGAAAATTGTTAGGTTGGTATGAGAGCTACAAATACTTTAAAAATTATGTCGTCTACAAAACATGATTTCAGTTGTTGCTACTTGCTTCTAGAATACGAAGAAGAGATTTAAGGAGAGGTATCATGCTAGAAATTTTCATATTGTAAAAACTTCTGTCATTCTGCCGTATAGTTCTTTCCGAACAATACTCCTACGTCCTCTATCTTTTTCGAAAGAAATACGTTAGTATTAAACTGATAATAAGTATATAAAAATTATATCTTTTATGAACATTCTACGCTTCGTAAATATATGACGAATACAATTGCTTTTCCTACATTCAGTTCCAGTAGTTTACTTCACACTTTCTGAGCACCTCTTTGCCTGTCACTCTGAAGTTTTTTGTACTCAACTACCCTCTTTAGGTGTATCGTTTATTTTTCATATTCTTTACTTGTACTTCAGCCATTAATACACTACGATCGTCATCTGTTTTTCTCAATCCCATTAATACACCTACCTTTCAGCTCAAATATGCTCGCCGACAGCAGCTTCACCAAATTTATCATCAAACTATAAAGCGAGAGCACATGCATGCACACACACACACATAATATATCGACCAGTACATTAAGCAGACAGCTTAGTGTCTGATACTTTAACGCAGTAACAAATAGTAATGTTAAAGTGTTTTGTAATCTCGCAGTTACCTATATATCAACCTCAAAGCGTCTATTTAAATAGGTAACAAATGTCTTTTATCGGTAATAATGTTCACTAAACTGAATCCCCGAATACATCCACAAGTTTCTCGCGTGAACATTGGTATCAAACAGGCTGCATTCCATTTTTTCCGCCAGTGTAACCAGACACAGTAACTGTTCCATGCAAATCTCGCGGTGCGCGACCGCAACATGACGCGGAGCGTGTTCCTCACCCATCATTTGAATATAGGCTTACGCCGTCACCGACGCAGCTGTCTCCACTGAGTTGCGGAATGCATGCATCAGCTTTGGCTTTCTGACAGAACAGCCTGCCTGCTGGAACGAGGTTCACCGTTGTGTTCGCCTCCGCACTCAGTACAAGCCAATCGCCAACGACACGCAGCCGTTCTGTATTTAAAAACTCGCAGCACGTGTAGTGAGGCACATAAATACCGGCGCAGCTTTCACAGCAGCTCCGTGAATTCGCGCGGCCTGGCACGTGCCCAGTTCCGGTTCGCCGCGGACCAACAAGCTGCCTCACCGCGCCTGAAAGCCGGCAACCCACATTACGGAGCTGCATCGCAGGTAGAGCGGAGGCCAGTGGTCACGGTCGCTGCACGTTGAAGAGGCGACGTTATTCACACCTCGAGAGGAGGAAAGACATAGGTTGCACACCGAACAGATTTTATAAATTGGTACAGTTTCCGACAGTAGGCGAGATACTTACTGCTTCTACTACATCTATATCTATATTCCGAAAAGAAACTTCTATCACTCTCTTTTTTCCCTGTTCCATTCACGAATGGTATCTTGGAGGAATGGGTGTCGCTAAACCACCGTACTAGCAAATAATTTCTCTGATTTTCATTTCCATATCGCGGTCATTTCGCAGGACTCTTCTTCGAATGTACGATCTCGGAATTTGAACAATAAACATTTCCATAATCCACAATCACTTTCTTGTAACATCTGCCTTTCTAAGTTTCTGGTCATCTTTACGCTCTCGTGTCGATTGAACGCTCCCGTCACAAAACCCTGTGATCTCATCGATCTCCTCTATTGCTTCTAGTAATCCTGTTTAATAAGAGATCTTGGACATGACAAATGCTCAAGTTCAGTCGAACAAGTGATTATTATGAAACCTCTTTAGTGTATACAGTCCTCTTAAGGAATCTCATCCGGGCATCAACTTTCACTATATTTTGTTTTACGTGTTAATCCTAGTTTACGTCTCTCTGGATAGTTTCACGATCCGTTACTAGTCGGGCCACTCGGGACTGACCGACCGCCATGTCATCCTCTGCCAATGGCGTCATCGGAAGCGGTATGGAGGGGCATGAGGTCAGCTCTCCTTTCTCCAGCTAGTGTCGGGTTTCTTGACCTTGGAGCAGCTACTATTCGGTCGACCAGCTCCTTAGTTGGCCTTATGACGGTTAGTGAAGCCCATACTAGTCATCTAGCCAAGGAAAATTCCCGGGTGGTACCGAAAATCGAAGTCGGGTTCTCCGCTTGGTATTCAGCTGCCCTGATCACTCAGTTACGAAGACAGATTCTCTGAATAGCTACTGCTACTTGTTTTGTGGTAGTCATTTTCGTATAGCCATTTGTCGACTAGGTGTAATCGAACTGTAGTAGTTCTTTTTGCGTTTTTACACGAAACACGTTTACTTATTTACTTAAGAGTTAACTGTCAGTCCTGCTCTAATTGTCAGTCCTTAGTAAGTCTTAATGCGTTTCGCTTCAGTTTGCTGTCTTTGTAGCTTTCCCATAGATAAGAGCATTTTCCGTGAATAGTTTCACGGAGCCTCCAACTTTATCCCTCAAGATCATTAATATAAATTCTAAAATATAGTGGACCCATAACATTCTCTTGTGGTGTTCAAGAAACTGCCTTTACGTCTAGTGGTACTGCTCAGCTAAGAACAACACGTTGAATTCCTTATGTAAGGCAATGCTGAATCAAAATATGATCCAATAGTCGGTAAGCTGGTATACTTTCCACTAAGCAACAGGTCGGAAATGTATCGAAAGCATTCAAGAAGTTAAGGATTAAGGCATGAACCTCGGAGTCGTTTTTCTTCAGCACTTCTGTTCTCGTGCTCGAACTGAGCGAGCAAATTTCCTGAGTTCTGCGTCTGCGGAATACGGGAGAGTTCCGTCCTTCAAAAAGTCATAATACGCGAGCGTAAAATATGTCCCATAGCTCTACAACAGATTGTCGTCAGCGACGTGTTCCTATAATTATGTGCTCCTGTCGGATGCCACTTCATGAAAGCAGCGATATTTTAAACTTTTTTATCGATCGCTAGGTAGAGGTATTTGTGGTGGACTGAATCAGTTCAGTCAGAAGACGAGAAAAATGTCCCTCCGTACTTTCGTTTCTACCATATACCACTGCAAGAAGGGGAGCGAATTGGGATATTCTCAGTAGAGCCTCATATGGATCTCACCCGATCCAACTGCTATTTCACTGAAGAGCAGTTCCATTTGAGTTTCCATTCCGCGATTACTGATCTCAGTTTACGCAGTTGTAACATCTTAGAACAGTTCTAGTGGTGGCTTCAGCGGCCCTTCTTTCCAGATTATGTGACCGCATCTTCATGTTCCCTAAGTAAACGTCTCGGCGACTGTTGCAAGTGGTCTTCATCAGGATGATGTGTTTACTATTGAGCAGCATAGAAATCCTATACAGGGTGAAAAGTATTTAAACCGACAAACTCTGGGAGGTTTTAGGGGACATCAAAACAAATATTTTTCCCTAATGTCATTTTTTTAGGATTATTTAAACCGGTGGAGGCCCTATTACGCTCTTCAGTTGTTAGAGGCCGTATTACGATCTTCAGTTGTTAGAGGGCGTATTACGCTCTTCAGTTGTAGGCAACTACTGTCCACCAGTGTAGTAGTGCATTGTCTCAGTTTACTAACATGAGCGATACACCTGGAGTGAGTACACTGATATGGTTGGTGCGTACTACGTAGCGCACCACAACGGACGAGCTACACAGCGGGTTTATCAACAACAATATCCTAATCGCCGAATCCCGCATCATACGACCTTTGCCACACACCGTCAGTATTGATGTAGATGTAGATGTGTACCAACGTCTGCGTGAGACCGGATTTCCATCCTCTGTGTTGTTTACCGATGAAGTAACGTTCGGGGGTGATGGAATCTTCAACATGCACAATTCGCATGTTTGGAGTGAGGGTAACCCACATGTCACAGTTACTAGCGCTCATCAAGTGCGGTTCTTCGTTAATGTGTGGGTCGGTGTTGTTGGGGACTGTTTAATTGGGCAGTATCTTCCACCTAGGATATTAAATGGTAGGCACTATTACAATTTTCTCGCAAGAGCGTCGCCAGAATAGCTGGAATACGTCCCGCTCCCTACAAGACAACGCGTGTGGTTCCAACATGACGGGGCGACGGCACATTTCAGTCGTCGTGTGCGTCGATTCCTCGACCGACGGTTCCCAGGAACGTGGATTGGCAGAGGTGGTCCTGTACCATGGCCTGCTCTATCCGCAGATATGTCCCCTCTGGACTTTTTGTGTGTGTGTGTGGGAGGGGGGAATGCGCAACCTTGTTTACGCAACCCCTGTTGCATCAGAAGAGGATCTGGTTGCCCGGATAGTAGCAGCAGCAGGAACAATTCGGGATAATCTTAGGGTTTTTGCCCGTGTCAGACAGAACATGATCCGGCGGTGTGTTTACGTGTCAATGGAGGCATTTTTGATAATCTACTGTAATTGGAATTGGGTTATGTTAATGTGTTGTCTCTTGGTCATAAAAAAAAATGGATAAATGTTTGCAGGTTTTATTAATTTGCCGCCAGAGAAATCTTCCTCTACTGGTTTAAATACTCCTCACAGGAGAAAATGACACTAGGGAAAAATATTTGTTTTGATGTCCCCTACAACCTCCCACAGCTTGTCGGTTTAAATATTTTTCACCCTGTATAGTGTAAGTTCATCCAGCTCGCAGAGTAAGTTTGTCAGGAGCTTAACTGAGTTTAATTGTGATTGGATGACACGAGAAGTTTTTGTTATAGTTCATATTGGCTAATATCGGTGAAAACATTTATATCTACATGCCTAGTCTGCAGTTTGCACGAAAGTGCCTGGCAGAGGGTTAATCGAACCACCTTCAAGTTTTATCCCACCATTCCATTCTCCAACAGCTCGCGGGGGAAACAAACACTTCAGTCTTTCCGTGGGAGCTCAGATTTATCTTGTTTTTTTTCTTTTTACTTTTTTTTTTTGGTGGTGATCATCTCTGCCTACGTAAGTGGGAGAGAACCAAATATTTTCACATTCGGAGGAGAAAGTTGCCGACTGAAATTTCGTGAAGAGACCACGCCACAACGAAAAATGCTATGTTTATATTCTCTTGCGCATCATATTAGCGACCTTCTGAAACCTATTTTGCGATAATACAAAACGAACTGACCTTGTTCGAACTTTCTCAGTTTCCTCCGTCAATCCTGTCTGTTGTGGATTACACATCGCGCAGCAGTATTCCAGAAGAGGGTGGACAAGCGTAGTATGGGCAGTCCCTTTAGTAGAAGTGTTACATCTTCTAACGAGGGAAACTCCCCATCACACCCCGTTCAGATTATGTCGTAAGAAGGCTCAGTGGACAGCCCATCAAAAACTGAACACAGTTTAAGTGTGGAAACAGGAAGAAGGTATACTGAACGATGAAAATTAAGAAAAATAGAAACAGTGAACGGTCGAAGTATAAGAAGTCCAATAGAGACCAGCCAGGAACAGCAACGGCGCCATGTGTAGTTGCTACGATGTTGGACTACTGAGCGGGTGACCCATGTTCTGACCTCTCTCGTGCTTTTTTTATTTATTTTTTCACAACCTTACGAACTGTTCGTTCGGACAGTGTAATGTTTGTTCGCTTTCTGTAGTCTTGGTAGTTGTCGCAATATACACTAATTATAGAATATAAGTCATGTGATAAGTATACGTTAACGTCGCAAGTAAACGTGATTAATAGTGAGAACAGGCGAGATACCACATAGGCGTTACGCAGAAATAAAAACAACGAATAGACGGGTATGAACTATGTTAAAACAAAGAAATTCAGGAGTCGAAACTTCCAAAACGGGACACATCTTCAAGAACACTAGAAACATATGTTTTGGCAGAGCACAGAGAAACTGTGTGATTGTGAAAGTGTTACGTTAACTTGTTGCAGCTTGTATGACAAACTATTTCCTTGAGAGTGAACAAATTCATACGAACACCTGAATTGGACAAGGTGGCATATCTCAGTCACTCAGAAGACGTACAAATTAGATGCGCCGGTAAGAGACTGCTGCCATATGACTCACGTACTATCACTAGTGGCGTGTTTTTCGGTGGAGGATTCGGTTGACTTGTTGCCTTGTCATTAGACTTATGCGGTTTCCATTCTCAAGCCACAACTTTCGGCGGTTATGGGAGTAGTTTTGGAGAATCACTATCATTATAGGTCCCTTCCTTACACCTCGCTGTTGCAAACGGACGTTACACCACTACACAGATACAAGTCTGAATACGGCGAACAGCGACAAAAAGGAAACAGCACTAGCGAGTCTTGAAACCGGATCGCTCCCATGGCACTTCAACACCGTGAACACTTAGCCACAACGACATTGCTGTCGCTGGCTACTCCACATTTTACTTCTTGTTATTCGATGTTCACGGTTTCTAATGTGCTTTTTTTTTTTTTTTTTGCGCAGTTCAGTACACCTTCTTCCAGTTTTCATGCTTGATCTGTGTTCAGTTTTTGACGTGCTTTCGACTGAGCCATCTAACCACTAAATCTGACGGGGTACAATAGGAAGTTCCCTTGTAAGTGTTCTGCCAGTAAGTCGCAATCTTTTGGGAATACACTCCGCGCGGGATTAGCCGAGCGGTCTCAGGCGCTGCAGTCATGGGCTGTGCGGCTGGTCCCGGCGGAGGTTCGAGTCCTCCCGCGGGCATGGGTGTGTGTGTTTGTCCTTAGGATAATTCAGGCTAAGTAGTGTGTTAGGGACTGATGACCTTAGCAGTTAAGTTCCATAAGATTTCACACACATTTGAACATTTTTTTGGGAATACATCAAAGATGCAGCTATTTTTTGCACTTATACATGAAAACGAAACTTCACAACTGGACCCTGCACGTATTACTGATTCATCTATGTAGAAGTTCAACAACTGTGATCCTATCTTTATTTCCTGTCTTTATCTGAGAGTGTCCTCGTTGGCAACCCAGTTATAATATCATGTTATCTTGCACGTGAAAACCTCACTCCAGTAACGATTCACATGTCCCGTGGAACCATTTATTCGTAAAAAGTATATGATTTCGTACAATGTTATTCACGTTGTGCATCCAGAATCGTAGACTGTATCTGTTATTATTGCGGCCGGCCACTTGTAGCGAATCATGTGGAGCGCGTGATATGGGTTTCTCACTGGTGGCGCCGAGTGGTCCGCTTCCCGCGGCGGTAATCCCACGTTAATCGGTCATAGATGTCTGTATTGGTTCCGCTAGCAGCGCCCTTCCTATTAGCCAGTCGCGCCTGCTCGCTAGAGACCTCTCAGGCTATGAGCCGTCGGTCGTCCCGGAGCAAACAGCTAAATGCGCGCGAGCTGGTGCTCCACCGGAGCGATGTTTGTGGGACTCCGATACTTAACAAGGCGATAATTGCTGACAGCCTGCTGTTTCAGCTCGTGAATTATCTGGCAGACTTCAGGTCTAGAGAAACAACTGACAAGGTACACCTTTGAAATCGAACGCTCTGAACCGCACGAAACCATGCTTAGAATAACAGTCGATCATAAAAAACAGCGGTCTGTGGCATTTCTATGCAAAACTTTGTATTCCACTACAACTGTGATTTTAATAGGAGAAACAAATTAACAAGACATCAGTACCACAGGAGATAAAATTCACGTAATTCAGTGACGGCAGCGTAACGTTACATTTTCAACGAACAGTGCCAAAAACCCTCTGCTAAAAGTAATTATAATAGCGCTAAACACAAATATCCTACACAGCTGATAGTGCTTGAATTAATCCTCATAATGCATAAGTGGGATTTCGGTGAAGTGGCTAGAACAATGTGGGAAGAACAATTGCACGTCTCACTAAAGCCACGTTTTTACATTAAGACTCACTTTCGCATTCAAACAGCTCTGTATCAAAACCCACACTAATTACACTATTCAAATGATGATACGGGTATGTTTGTGTCATATCCTGCCTATCGCCAACCATATCGTGACAGACGTGTACTTTGGTGCAGAAAATGGATTGTACACTGCTGGCCACCCTAAATACAACACCAAGAAAGACAAGAGGTAGCACAACAAAATTTATTTTGTAGATAACATGTTGACCAAGTATCAAATGATTACGTTTACAGACGTCTGTGACATGTGGTTCCTGCCAGAATCAGTAGCCAGAGTAGCCGCCATTGTTGGAGATCACCGCTGCCACACGTCTCGGCATTGAGTCAAAGAGATGTTGGATGTGTTCCTGGGGTACAGCAGCCCAAGCAGCTTCCACACGTTGCCAAAGATCATCTGGTGTGGCAGCTGGGGATGTAATCTGGGTCACTCGTTGAGCAACCATGGACCACATGTTTTCTATCGGCGAAAGGTCCGGAGAGCGACCCGGCCAGGGAAGCAATTCAATCTGGTTATTGACGAAGAACCTTTGGACAATGCGTGCCACGTTTGGTCGCGCATTATCCTGTTGAAATATGGCAGTGGCCGAGCCCTGAAGGTAAGGAAGGACAACTGGCTCCAGCACCTCGGATATGTAGCGCCGGCTATTTAAAGTACCGGCAATGCGTACTAGAGGCGTGCGAGAGTAATATCCAATACCGCCCCATACCATAATACCCGGTGGAAGACCAGTGTGGCGGTGCATAATGCAGCTGTCCAGCATCCTCTCTCCACGGTGTCTCCACACTCGAATCCGACCATCGTGGTGCTGCAGACAGAAGCATGCCTCGTCAGTAAAGACAACGTCATTCCATTCTGCCGTCCACGTCCGTCTGTCATCACACCATTGGCGACGAAGACGTCTGTGGTTCTGCGTCAGTGGTAGACGAAGCAATGGACGTCTTGCGGACAGACCACTCTGCTGTAAACGGCGTCGAATGGTACGTGCAGACACTGGATGATGCGTTACAGACGCAATGTGCTGTGGTATGGTTCGGGATGTCACTGCCATGCGCACAATTTGCCTATCAGCACGTGCAGTGGTGCACCGAGGTGAATGCGATCGACCACGTCGGTCCGTCGTACCCTCCTGCATCCAACGGTCACATATCCGCATTACAGTTGTTTGGTTTCGTCCAACACGACTAGCAATTTCTCTGTATGATAATCCACAATCTCGGTAAGCCACTATCCTTCCTCTGTCGAACTCGGATACTTGATCAAAAGATGTTCGCTGTTGTCCACGAGGCATAACTGATCGTCTTGTGAAACAGCCACAAGGTAAACACACTTGCCGAACGTACACTCGTCGAAATCGCCAAGCCTTAAATGGCGCTATGAGGTGGCGCCACAGGCGCGCGTGATGTGCATCTGCGCTGAAATTCTAATCAGTTGCATATCTCATCGCTGCAAACTCATGGTGTAAATTTCACTTGATTCGGATGCTTCCTTCAGGGTGTTGCATTTACGGTGGCCAGCAGTGTACATCACATAGAGGGGTTCATGATAAAATAGCGATAATGTATCTTCTCTTGTGGTTTGGTACACTTCAGTCTCACAAAATCAGCAATCCTTCTGATATAGAGCTTATATTGCCAAAAGAAGTAAACGTCAAAGGGTTGGTAATACTTTTTTTTGTTTTCGATGGAAATATCTACAGCATAACACCTTTGTGAGGAAAATTTGCATCTATAAGGGTACGATCAGTATAGCCTGACCAGGAATAGGCTTTTTTCACTTTTTATAGGCTTTTGTTTCTTTCGGTTAGGCTAGCTCAGTATCGGTTAGCTCGTCAGTGACAGAGGAACTCGAGTTCCTGCTGCTAATACGGCGAGTACACGCTCGTTTGTTACATATTTTTACGAGCTTCAAACAGGAGCGACTTCAGTAACGGATAGGAACCGTGATTGCTGTGTACAGATGCAAGCTGAGTTGGAGACCCTTCGCTCACAGCTTCAGGCGGTGTCGGCTTCCTCACACAGCTAGAGGCTGCTGCCGAGGGGAGTCACTGTAGGGGGGTCGGTTGCGGGGATGCGAGGGACGTCGAGCACATCCCACGTGTTCCCCTATCGACCCACTGGTGTGGCCGCCCCTGGTACTGCCTGCACTGAGGTTGACCGGTCTCCGGTGGTCGATTGGGAGATCATTCCAAAGTCTGGCAGGCAGCAAAAGACTTTTCGAGGGCCCGATCGTAGGGCCTCCCCGGTTCGTTTGACGAACAGGTTTCAGGCGTTATCTGTGGCTGACGAAGTCTCTGAGCCAGATGCAGTCTTCCACCCTGTTCCAGATGAAGATTCTCGGACCACAAGGTCTGGGCATTCACAGAGGGTGGGTTTCCTGGTAGTTGGGATCTCCAACGTTAGGCGCGTAATGAGGCACCTTAGGGACATGGCGGCCAAGGAGGGGAAGGAAGCCAGTGTGCACTCCGTGTGCATGCCGGGGGCAGCCAGGGTGCAGCCAACTGTAGGTGGTAGTTTATGTCGGTACCAATGACGTGTGTCGCTTTGGATCGGAGGAGATTCTCTCTGGTTTCGGACAGCTTGCGGAAATGGTAAAGACTTCCAGTCTTGCTTCCGAGATTACGGTGAAGCTCACCATGTGAAGCATCGTCGATAGAACCGACTGTGGTCCTTTGGTACAGAGACGAGTCCATCGGGTGGTGGGTCTCCGGGTTCCACTTAATAGGTCAGGAGTCCACTGCACACAGGAGGCAGCTACAAGGGTAGCGGGGGCTGTGCGGAAGGGACTGGGTGGTTTTTTAGGTTAGAGGGTATCGGGGAACCACAGAAAAGGCGTCCGTCTAAAGGGGAACAGGTAAAACACAGTAAGGTAATTGTAGAAGCGATCGGTATTGTAGTTGTAAATTGTCGTAGCTGTGTTGGGAAAGAACCAGAGCTCCAAGCCCTAATACAAAGCACTGAAGCTCAATTAGTTATAGGTACGGAATGCTGACTAAAACCGGAAATAAGTTCAGCAAAATTCTTGTCAAACGGCCTAACAGTGTTCAGAAAGGACAGATTAAATACGGCAGGTGGGGCCGGCCGCGGTGGACTAGCGGTTCTAGGCGCTCAGTCCGGAACCGCGCGACTGCTACGGTCGCAAGTTCGAATCCTGCCTCGGGCATGGATGTGTGTGATGTCCTTAGGTTAGTCAGGTTTAAATAGTTCTAAGTTCTAGGGGACTGATGACCACAGATGTTAAGTCCCATAGTGCTCAGAGCCATTTGAACCATTTGAACAGCAGGTGGTGGAGTATTTATTGCTGTCAGAAGTAGTTTGCCTTGTTGTGAAATTGAAGTAGATAATTCCTGCGCCTGCGTAATAATATGGGTAGAGGTTATACTTGACAATCGGAATAAACTATTAGCTCTATTAGCTGGATCATTTTACCGACCCCCCCCCCCCCCCCCCCCTCCACCGACTCGGAAGATATAGTTGCTGAACAGTTCAAAGAAATCTTGAGTCTCATTTCAAATAGACACCTCAATCACACAATTATAGTCGGTGGTGACTTCAATCTATCCTCGATATGCTAGAAAAATTATACGTTTAAAGCCGGCGGCAGGCATAAAACATAATCCGAAATTATACTGAATGTATTCTCAGAAAATTATTTTGAACAAGTAGTTCAAGAGCCCACTCGAAGAGTAAATGGTTGCGAAAGTACACTTGACCTCTTAGTAACAAATAATCCTGGACAGACAGGGAGTGTCTTGACGAACACAGGGATTAGCGACCAGAAGGCAGTTCTGCTAGGCTGAATACCGTGACACCCACAACCACCAAAAAGAAACGCAAAGTACATCTATTTAAAAAAAAAAGGTGATAAAAATACTCTTAACGCCTTTTTAACAGACAGTCTCCACTCCTTCCGATCTGATCTTGGAAGCGCAGAAAAGATGTGCAATGATTTCAAAGAGATATTATCGACGGCAATTGAGAGATATATACCACGCAAATTAATAAGTGATGGTACTGATCCCCCGTGGTAAACATTACGGGCCAGATCGCTGTTGCATACGCAACGAAAAAAGCATACCAAATTTAAAAGAACGCAAAATTCCCAAGATTGGCAAAGTTTTCCAGAAGTTCGAAATATAAGGCGTACTTCAATGCGAGTTGCTTTCAATAATTTCCACAACGAAACTCTGTCTCGGAATCTGGCAGTAAACCAAAAGAGATTCTGGTCATACATAAAACACACCAATGCCAAGACGCAATCAATACCTTCACTGCGCCATGACAACGGTGAAGTCACTGATGACAGTGCCACTAAAACAGAGATATTAAACATGGTTTTCCGAAACTCCTTCCCCAAAGAAGACGAAGTAAATATTCCTGAATTCCAACCAAGAACAACTGCCAAGGTGAGAAACATAGAAGTAGATACCCTCAGTGTAGTAAAGCAGCTTAAATCACTTAATAAAGGAAAGGCCTCCGGTCCAGATTGAAACCAGTCAGGTTCCTTTCAGAGTATGCTAATTCAATAGCTCCATATTTAGCAATCATATAGAACCGCTCGATCACAGAAAGATCCGTACGTAAAGAATGGAAAATTGCTCAAGTCATACCGATACCCAAAAAGGGAAATAGGAGTAATCCCCTGAATTACAAGCCCATATCACTAACGTCCATTTGCAGCAGATTTTTGGAACATATACTATGTTCGAACATTACGAGTTACCTCGAAGAAAACGATTTATTGACACATAGTCAGCACGGATTCAAAAAATATCGTTCTTGTGAAACTAGCTCTTTATACTCATGACGTAATAGGAGTATCGACAGGTGATGTCAAAGTGATTCCATATTTTTAGATTTACAGAAAACTTTCGACACCGTTCCTCGCAAGCGTCTTCGAATCAAACCGCGTGCCTGTGGAATGTCACCTCAGTTGTGCAACTGGATTCATGATTTCCTGCCAGAAAGGTCACAGTTCGTAGTAATACACGGAAAGTCATCGAGCAAAACAGAAGTAATATCCGGCGTTCTCCAACGAAGTTTTATAGGCCGTCTATTGTTCCTGATCTATATTAACGACATAGTACACAATCTGAGAAGCCCTCTTTCATTGTCTGCAGATGATGCTGCCATTTACCTTCTTGTAAAGTCATCAGAAGTCCAAAATGAATTGTAAAGGTAAGTAATCTGTATGGTACAAAAGGGGCAATTGACCCTGAATAAAGAAATGTGTGAAGTTATTGACATGAGTACTTAAAGGAAACCGCTAAATTTCGATTACGTGATAAATCACACAAATCTGAAGGCTGTAAATTCAACTAAGTACTTAGGGATCACAATTACAAATAACTTGAATCATCACGATAAAATAAGAAAAATCAGGGCTCACACAGAAAAATTTAAGTGCTCGTTTTTCAAGCGCCCCGTTCTAGAGTGGAACGGTAGAGAGACAGACTGAAGGTGATTCACTGAACCCTCTGCCAGGCTGCTTATTGGGAATAGCAGAGTAGTCACGTAGAAGTAAATGTTACATTATCGCCAAGGACTGAAGGTAGAAAACGTTTCACGTGTTCTTTAGTCTTTTGTCCACTTCTGCTTACCTCCACGTGAACGTTACGTTGGCAGGTTGTTTCAAGATTCTTTCAAATGTGTGGTCCGAAAGTGAATTGTGTCTCTTGAAAACAAATGTTCAACTTGTTTGCTAGTCTGCCCGTTATTGGCAAAACCACATAAATTGTTTAGCTGCGGCTAGAGCTACTTTATGTACGAACTACAGCACACTAGTTGGTTGGTGGTTAGTGTTTAACGTCCCGTCGACAACGAGGTCATTAGAGACGGAGCGCAAGCTCGGGTTAGGGAAGGATTGGGGAGGAAATCGGCCGTGCCCTTTCAAAGGAACCATCCCGGCATTTGCCTGAAGCGATTTAGTGAAATCACGGAAAACCTAAATCAGAATGGCTGGAGACGGGATTGAACCGTCTACAGCACACTATCTGCAGTTTTCTCTGCTCTATGAGACAGTATTGATGATGAAGACATTCCATGCTGGAAATGACTCTGGTCACTGTCCCAAACAGTTCCTTATCCTGCACCCTGCACTTTTATCAGCCTGTTCACTTCCTCCACAAACTGTCGTATATTATTATCGTCTTTTACGTACTTACGTGCAACAAATGTAGTAATATACCTGAATGAAATAGAATACTCAGTTGTAAGATTGTAGATAAAAGAAATCGAAGCTTTGAAATTTTCCAAGAAAACCATTTTACACGATTCTAGTGCCCACATTTACAGATGGCTATAGTGAATTTTAGATCCTTACAACCTTGCTCTAACAATTAACGATATTACTTGATCTTTTATAATTTATAATTGCGACAGCCTGTTTCTTCTGAAACAAGCTTCTGCTCGCCTCTTGCTAGACATAATTTAGAATTAAGATGCAATTTGATTAAGTTTTAATGCACTTATAGCGCCTCATTGGTTCGCTATGGGAATTGAAGTCACGATTATAATAGTCACCATATATATTCTTTAGTACGCTGTCACCAATAATTTCTAATACACTGGGCCTCGACTATCTGATTGGAGATAGTGCATGTTGCTCTGGCGATGAACGTCGTGTACTACTGGAATAGTAAACTTCAGATTCAAGTCCTTCCTGTCCTTCAAAATCAGTATATCTATTCAACGTAAAGTCATGTATTTCTGTGTCATCCTCGCTATATTTCTGAATTATCCGCTAACTCTCTGTCCTCGACCCCGATTTCATTTCCGTATTCAGCACTTCGCAATTTTGTCCCTAACATTTGGTCCACTTTCGTAGGACTAATTCTGTTCATGAAGTAACTGTGTACAGTTTACACAGTAACCCGCACGTGAACACTCGAAGAGACACATTCGTACTGCTGCTGTACCATTAACATAAGTCGAGCACTTGTTAGTGCAGCTACAACATACCACCATCGGGTGACGCTACCAGACAAGTGAAGAGTTTTTCTTGGAAATGACACAGACCTCTGTTGTGCTTGTGATTGAATGTTAGTCTAAGAACGATTTCGTGTGATTCCGAACGTTCGAGGTCAAAGTTGCCCTTGTGAATAGCATATACTGTATAAATAACCAGTTGATCTGGTTAAGCCGGAGACATAAATCTTTTCACTCGATTTATCACTGGATGAAAACTTCACAAGAGAGCGACGATTGGCGCCAATTTTGTTTAAGATATAATGAAGTATCTCTGATCAAAGAAATGTAGACGATTATGTTTTAAGAGTCGGGGAATTGGTATGTACAATTAGTTGATGATAATGCTATTAGTCATGAGAGAAATAGATTGAAGGAACTAGCCATGATTACACTATTCCAGACGATATGTTGGGTCTTTGAGAAGAATGTAGTAATCCCAATTCAAAAGATCGAAGGTGCTGGCAAGTGTATATTGAACCATTAGTTTAAGGTCATGACGGAAACATACTAACAGCAATATCTACAGAAGAACAGCCGAGCCGGCTGGGGTGGCCGAGCGGTTCTAGGCGCTACAGCCTGGAACCGCGCGAGCGCTACGGTCGCAGGTTCGAATCCTGCCTCGGGCAGGGATGTGTGTGATGTCCTTAGGCTAGTTAGGTTTAAGTAGTTCTAAGTTCTAGGGCACTGATGACCTCAGGAGTTAAGTCCCATAGTGCTCAGATCCATTTGAACCATTTTGAACAGCCGATCTAGCGGAAGATCAGTTTGGGTTCCAGAGATAAATAGGAACACGCGAGTCAGTACTGATCCTATACACATCTGAGAAGGTAAATCGAAGCGGAGTCACATTCAAAACATTCGCAGATTTAGAAAACGCTTTTGACAGTGTTGACTGGAATACACAGATTGAAATTATTAAGGCAGCACGGACAATGTACAGGGAGAGAAAGGTAATCTACAAGTTGTACAGAAACTAGCGTGCAAATGTTAAGAGCTATAATTATAACAATTTCGTGCGATTCACTGCGCTGGTGAAAGTCTTTCAATTGTATACCACATCGGCGACTTGTAATCTTCAGTTATTCGACTGGGGGAAGGGCACCTACAGTGTAACATGATCCGGTTCATGTGACTCTTCTGTCGAGTTCTCACATCCTTGAGAGACGAAGACTTGGTTCAAAAGTAGACTGAAAAATCTGTCGTCCCACCAGGACTCGATCCCGCGATCTCTCGGTGTCCAGACACGCGCTTTATCGATCTCTTTTTTTCGTTTTTCGATTCTATCTTTCTGTTGCTTCGTCACTTGTCGTTAGCAGTTATAAGTGAATGTCGCATGACATCTCTCAGATTTCGTCGATGAAAACTTCACTCGATTTTTTACTGTAGAGGATGGACAGTCCTCTGACGGAACCACAATGACTACCTTTCCGATTTCTGTTGGACCACCAGACCCGAGAGTAAGAGTGAAGGACATGAAAAGGAGATAGCAATGCAAAAAATAACGAATGGCATAGATTGTTAGTGTATCTGCATATTGAGTGAGAAGTCTAAAAGCTAGGAAGAAATCTGGGAAACAATTATGGTTCAGAGACAAGAAATAAATCTTCAGTTTTTGCTGACGACACTAATAGTGAAAACTGACAAGGGGGAAAGTGCACGGTAATACAAGCAAAATCGTCCCAGTATACGTGGATCCGCAAACGAGCTACTTGCTACAGAATTGCAAATGTTTCCTTGTGTGTCACAACTGACTTCAGTATGAAATCTGGCACTCCTAAGTAGAATTGTATTTGAAACGGAACTTTTAGGTTAAGTCCCCATTTAACTCGATTTAAATGTCATGTCTGACCCGTGGTTGAAGAATGCGGTACATGCCTATTCGGACACTAACGTATTTTGCTGCCTATGTAAGGCATTCGATGCAGCAGTATGACCCATGTTTACTGGAACGGCTATCGATTCTGGAAACATGTACTTCGACATATGTTGATTTATGCTATTAATGATACAGCCTGTATATTACGTGCCAGTTAAAGTCCAAGTTGTGTTCACTGAAGACCATGCAATGGGTAAGTGGGTACAGCATGTGACTTTTGATACGCAGTGATAAGGAGGATGTATCTCGATCCGTTTGTAAATAATTTCACTATGTGTGTGAAATCTTATGGGACTTAACTGCTAAGGTCATCAGTCCCTAAGCTTGCACAATACTTAACCTAAATTATCCTAAGGACAAACACACACACCCATGCCCGAGGGAGGAATCGAACCTCCGCCGGGACCAGCCACACAGTCCATGACTGCAGCGCCTTAGACCACTCGAATTTCACTATATCTTGTGAAACATTCCATCGATCTTTCATTACTTTTACCACTTATATTAAAACACTGTATCCAGTCCAGTTCTACAGAATTTTGTATTTTTGATTTGTATTCTACTTTGGTATGCTTTTATTTTGCAACTGTACTTGAAATCACGAGCTCCGCAAAATCAAAGGATACCGCATCAACCGGGGTGCCTCATTCTTTAAGGGACGGACACTTTCTTGTGGCAATGTCCTGTTAACATTGTGTTTTCGATCCGAAAGCGCTGACATTCTCTGTAGTCATTTGGTAGGAGCCCAATGTGGAAGGGCGTCGCGAGCGGAGGTAGAGAGAATCTATAGTGTATCAAAGTTATATTGATTATTATTGAAGTATCGTCGTCCTAAGGAGTGATCTAAGACACTTTGAAAGAATTACTGTTTATTAACAAAACTGAACTCAAATATGATGCGCCTGGATGAATATCCGGTCTATGGCGCTGCAGTCGTGGACTGTGCGGCTGGTCCCGGCGTAGGTTTGAGTCCTCCCTCGGGCATGGGTGTGTGTGTGTTTGTCCTTAGGATAATTTAGGTTAAGTAGTGTGTAAGCTTAGAGACTGATGACCTTAGCAGCTAAATCTTATAAGATTTCACACACCTTTGAACATTTGGATGAATATCCACACAACTACATACAGCAGAATTGATTTTTCTGTGACGTTGTCTGTGATGTGCCCACAGAACGAACCCCAGAGCCGTGGTACGTGGTAGTCTGATGTAACTGTCAGAAATTTCACGGGGGATATTACAGGGCGACAGTAACCAGAGTAAAAATAGTTTTGTGAAGGCAATTGCGAGTCTGACTGCAGATTAAAGTGTTGTTATGATGTTACTGTGATTTTAATTGTAAGTGCCTTTACTTAATTATTTAATGCCAACAAAGACACTATGCAGGATGAATCCGTGATGATGGATAAGGGTATATGTATTAATCTGAGGTAACAGAGCCTCGTGTGGAAACAACCGAGTCGAAAGTTACAATCGAAAGTCATTCTGATACCTCTGACAGTGGAACATACGTACCAGTACTGGTGTTGCAAGGATTTTGGGTAGGCAACTTTGTTAGGTGATTTTATGGGCCAAAATAAGGAAAAAAAGTACAATAAACATGGTCTCTGAAATGCATACCTTAAGAACTGTCAGCACATGTTCATCTTCGATACTGTGAAACACATGTCTTCTACTCCAGATTTTTGGTTTCCTTACTATTGGAGGAGGTAGTACGGACCAAAAGAAAAGAAAAGGCCAGTAAATATGGGTCTTCTACTCCATGTTTTTTGTTTCTGTACTACTGGAGGAGGTAGTAAGAATCAAAACAAAAAAAGTCCAGTAAATATGGGCTCTAAAGTGCACATCATAAGAGGTATGAGCACCTGTTCATCTTCGATAACGTAAAGGACGTCTCATCTACCCGACAAGTACTTTTAATGTTTGCATTTTCGAGCCCATGTTTACTAGACTTCTTTCTTTTTTTGGTTTATACTACGAGGACCATTCGGAAAGCAAAGCCCAGTCGGTCGCGAAATGAAAACCACAGTGAAAATCAAAAATATTTTGTTTGCAATCGTTAGTTACACCTTGCAGCTACTATCTAAATAGTCGCCGCTCCGACTGAGACACTTGTCGTAGCATTGTACGAACTTTCCAGCATCCTCATCATGGAAGGCAACCGCCTGTTTTTTCTGCTAATTCTCTACGCTGATATGCAAATTCTTGACTCTGTCAAATAGTTGTCTTCCCAGCTAGTGGTCCATGTGAGCGGTTTGTATGGTGGGTGATCAAACAGTTCCCATCGAAAACGCTACAGGAACGTCCTTATTGCCCATTCAGTTTGCGGCCGAGAACTGTCATGGAGAAGGACATGTCTGACGGCTAAGTTGTGTGGGCTGCACGAAATCAGTCGAAAACTCTCACAGGCACTCATATGTGGCGGGAGACACTATTTTATAGGTGTCTTTACGTACTCACTGTGCGCTCAGAGCTGCAAACAGTGACGTGACGCGATCGACAGGCGTAATAGCTAAACTGTCCATAACATCTACGCAAAGCTTCATCGGATTTTTACTGTAGTTTACTTGCTGCTGGCGATCGAATATACACTATTCGCCATTAAAATTGCTACACCACGAAGATGACGTGCTACAGACGCGAAATTTAACCGACAGGAAGAAGATGCTGCGATATGCAAATGATTAGCTTTTCAGAGCATTCACCCAAGATTGGCACCGGTGGCGACACCTACAACGTGCTGACATGAGGAAAGATTCCAACCGGTTGTCACCGGTAGCGACACCTACAAGGTGCTGACATCAGGAAAGTTTCCAACCGATCTCTCATACGCAAACAGCAGTTGACCGGCATTGCCTGGTGAAAAGTTGTTGTGATGCCTCGTGTAAGGAAGAGAAATGCGTACCATCACGTTTCCGAATTTGATAAAGGTTGGATTGTAGCATATCGCGATTGCGGCTTATCGTATCGTGACATTGCAGCTCGCGTTGGTCTAGATCCAATGACTGTTAGCAGAATATGGAATCGGTGGGTTCAGGAGGGTAATACGGAACGCCGTTCTGGATCCCAACGGCCACGTATCACAAGTAGTCGAGATGACAGGCGCCTTTTCCGCATGGCTGTAACGGATCGTGCAGCCACGTCTCGATCCCTGAGTCAACAGATGGGGACGTTTGCAAGGCAACAAACATCTGCACGAACAGTTCGACGACCTTTGCAGCATCATGGACTATGAGATCGCAGACCATGGCTGCGGTTACCCTTGACGCTGCTTCACAGACAGGAGCGCTTGCGATGGTGTACTCATCGACGAACCTGGATGAACGAATGGCAAAACGTCATTTTTTAGGGTTAATCCAGGTTCTGTTTACAGCATCACTGTGGTCGCATCCGTGTTTGGCGACATCGCGGTTAACGCACATTCGAAGCGTTTATTCGTCATCCCCATACTGGCGTATCACCAGGCGTGATGGTATGGGGTGCCATTGGTTACACGTGTCTGTCACCTGTTGTTCGCATTGACGGCACATCGAACAGTGGACGTTACATTTCAGATGTGTTACGACCCGTGGCTCTACCCTTGATTTGATCCCTGCGAAACGCTACATTTCAGCAGGAAAATGCACGACCGCATTTTGCAGATCCCGTACGGGCCTTTCTGGATACTGCTGCCCTGGCCAGCACATTCTCTATATCTCTCATGAATTGAAAACGTCTGGTAACTGGTGGCCGAGGAACAGGCTCGTCACAATACGCCAGTCACTACTCTTGATGAAATGTGGTATCGTGTTGAAGCTGCATGGGCAGCTGTACCTGTACACGCCATTCAAGCTCTGTTTGACTCAATGCCCAGCCGTATCAAGGCCGTTATTACGGCCAGAGGTGGTTGTTCTGGGTAGTGACTTCTTAGGATCTATGCACCCAAACTGCGTGAAAATGTGATCACAAGTCAGTTCTAGTATAATATATTTGTCCAATGAATACCAGTTTACCATCTGCATTTCTTCTTGGTGTAGCAATTTGAATAGCCAGTAGTGTACTTTCCGAGTAGCTGTCCATCACCTCTGAAAGTTGCTTATCCTACAATCTGGCAACAGCAGTACCGTTAGATGCATTCTACTGTCAGAGTTAGATGGACGATTTTCGCCTATAATTGTTCATTCGCTAATTTTCGGATCATGGACCAGTACCTCAGATCGATACCTTTACCATTCTCAAATATTCCTGAAAGTTTGTAATATCGACGCGGAATCATCTTGTATAACCTATTAATTTACATTGAACATTGCATTAAGTAGTAGTAAAAAATGGAAAGAACGACATGGGATTGGTAGCAGATACACGGTCACATCTTTTAACCTTCCCTCGTTCTCCTGTCTGTAACTTCCTCTACCCCAGTTAAATATTTTCCAATCATCTTTTATTCAAATTCGCGAATGATAAATGAAAATTATTAGTGGTGTGAGAGGGAGGGGAGCGTTACATACAGAAATTACTTCCTCGAAGCAAACAGCTGGATGGTAATGATGCTGTTCTTCGTACTACGACAGTAGTCTGAAATGCGCTCCCTGAAGTGTAGCACGTTCCTTTTTGAGAAAGTGTGGCCCGTGGGAAAGAGAGCACCACCAGATGTTGTACAGACCCTAATGAAGAGAGACGCCAGCCGATGCTGCTGCCTCGGTCGTGAAGCAGCTATTTACAGTTAGTCCGGACATCGTGGTACACCACTGGCCGCGCAGAGGCGCTGCATCCAGGGCCGCGGCTGGCTTTACGAGCGCCCCCGGCCGGTCCTAATGGTAACCAGGTGTGGCGGCCCAAATTGGACTTTACTCCGCAATCAGCGGCCGCTGCTTAAGTCGCCGGCCAGCGGCACAAGTTTTAATGAAGCTGTCAGTGGGTCGCGGGGTGCCGCCGCCGCCGCCGCCGCCGCCACAGCCACAGCCCGCTCCGGACGCGCCAATCATTGACACGCCTGCCATCTCTTCGCGGATTCTGCCGCTCCGGGCTAACAACCATTTTCCGGAGTTCCGGCGCTACCAATCCGATAAATTATGTACGCGTAGGAGTTTCTGTTGTGAAGATTATGCCAGTTCCAGATTCTCACAATGGAACCTCCCTATCGCACCCCCCTCAGATTTAGTTATAAATTGTCACAGTGGATAGGCCTTGAAAAACTGAACACAGATTAATCTAGAAAACAGGAAGAAGTTGTGTGGAACTATGAAAAAATAAGCAAAATATACAAACTGAGTAGTCCATGTGTAAGATATGCAACATGTAGGACTCTTTAAGCTGAGGAGCGCCGTGGTCCCGTGGTTAGAGTGAGCAACTGCGGAACGAGAGGACCTTGGTTCGAGTCCTCCCTCGAGTAAAAATTTTACTTGCTTTATTTTCGCAAAGTTACAATCTGACCGTTCATTCATTGACGTCTCTGTTCACTGTAATAAGTTTGGTGTCTGTGTTTTGCGACCGCACCGCAAAACCGTGCTATTAGTAGACGAAAGGACGTGCCTCTCCAATAGGAACCGAAAACATTTGATCGCAAATTCATAGGTCAACCGATTCCTCCACAGGAAAACACGTCTGAAATATTCTATACGACACTGGTGACGCCATGTGCGTCACATTACAGGAATATGTTGTCGACCCACCTAACTTGCACACTTGGCGAATGGGTGAAGAGATTCTTCTACCTTCCCCGATTTAGGTTTTCTTGTGGATGTGATAATCACTCCCAAAAAAGTCATGAAAACATAAGAGTTTGTCACATGAACCGCAACAAATGAATGCAACAGTTTCACAGTCACACCGTTTTCCCTATGCTCTGTCAAAACATATGTTTTTTACGTTTTAAAATGTTTCCGTGTGTAGACCGTCAAATCCTGCATATGTCCAAGCAAATCTGAACATGTTCTGGAATTTTGGAGAGCGAAGTTGATTATTTGTGAGTGCCTGAGCTTTGATAATTGTCTGAAAACAAAAAATTAAACTTTTCACTCGAGAGAAGATTTGAACCAAGGACTTCTCGATCCGCAGCTGCTCACGCTAACCACGGGACCACGGCGCTCGTAAGCCGACACCCTCCTTGATGTTGCTTACCTTGCGCATGGACTACTCAGTTTGTATATTTTGCTTATTTTTTTCATAGTTCCATACAACTTCTTCCTGTTTTCTCGATTGATCTGTGTTCAGTTTTTCATGGCCTATCCCTGTGCCAACTTATAAATAAATCTGAGGGGGATGCGATGGGGAGGTTCCCTTGTCAGTACTGATCCCAACAAATGTAGACTTCCCTGCGAAACACAGGTTCATTACCTGTTAAAACGTCAGCTGAACCACTTACTTACAGTGTAAAACACACTAAAATTCACACGTTTCTAAGGTCAAGACTTCATCATCAGCATTGAACAGAAGAATTTCATGACCTCGAAGTGTATAAATTTAAGTTTTTTACATTGTAAACAAGTGGCTGAGCCGACGTTTTAACACTACTGTAACAATCACGACCTCTTCTCGTTATAGATAATAAAAAATATCTCAGACAGTATCGGAAAGGTAGAAACCCTTAGTGACTGGGGAAAAAATCACAAAATGAGTCCCACAAAGTTCAATTTTGGGTCCACTCCTATTCTTTATATGAGTGTATGAGCTTCCACATAAAATTCAACAATCAAAATTGGTGCTTTCTGCAAACGATACTAGTGTTATAATAACTCCCATTAGAGAGAATTATTAAGTCGTTCTCTCGAAATGAACTCTCGCTAAACTTTGAAGTAACACACTACATTCAGTTCTGTACAACAAATAGATTCATACCAACAATTAATATAGGACATTGGCAGTAATCCGTAAATAGGATAGAATATTCCAAATTTTTGGGTGCAGATACTGATGAAAACGTGAACTGGAAGAAGCAGATTACTGAGCTTCTCAAACGGCTAAGTTCATGTACTTTTTCTCACGTATAATTCTTTCAAAAATGGTTCAAATGGCCCTGGGCGCTATGGTACGTAAATTTGAGGTCATCAGTCCCCTAGAACTTAGAACTACTTAAATGTAACTAACTAGGGCCATCACACACATCCATGCCTGAGGCAGGATTAGAAGCTGCGACGGTAGCGGTCTCGCGGTTCCAGACTGTAGTGCCTAGAACCGCTCGGCCACCCCGCCGGCGTATTATTCTTTATTCTGAAATCAAACGTATCAGCCTCGTGATATAGTTTACACATTTCCACTCAATAATGTCTTGAGAAATAACTTTCTGGGGTAACTCATCATTTAAAAAGAACGTATTGATAGTACAAAAGCAAGGAGTAAGAATAATATGTAGTGTTCACCGACAGATGTTATTGATGCACAACTTCAAGGTGCTAGGCGTTTTAATGTGCCGTCACACTACATATATTCGCTAATCAACTCCGTCATAAATAACCCATTGCACTTTGAGAATGACAGTGATGTTGATATCTGCAACACTAGAGACAAAAATGATCTTTATTACCCATTGTTAAAACTGTCAGTGGCGCATAAAGGGGTTCAGTGTGCTGCAACAAAAATTTTTGATCGTTTGCCCAGCAACACAAAATTTCTGGGCAACACATGCTATTCCACTGGCGAATTTAAGTGTATCAGGACTAAAAATAACAATGTGTTCCTTAATGCACAAGTTTTTGAACGTAGGACATCCGCAGTTGAGAGGCACGATAATTAACTTAGAGAGAATCCGTTACAGTTGTACTAATATTTATTTAAACCACGACCAATTTCGGGACTTAAAATTTCATCTTCAGGTGTATGAAATTATTGTGTCGGTAATACACAACGTGCAGTCGGGCCAGTCGGTGCAACAGTTCGAATCACTGCAAGTTGGTGGAAACTGTCCGCCACTGGGCAGCCACACGTTACGAGTGCCAACCACTACCTTCCACTTCTGCTATTGCCTGCCTGTCGTGTGTGAGTGTTTATTGCACGTTGACGTCGAACACAGGTGATAACCACATTACTGTGATTCAGCCGTGTACGTCCATGCTGTGCGGACTACCATAAAGTGTAGTGTAAAAAGTATGCCACGTTGTACCCATTATTAGTTCTTTTCCCATTTCAGTTAACGTATTGGGCGCGGAAGGAATGGCTGTTCGAATGCATTTGTGCTCTCTGAAAAATAACCAAATTTTGTCCTCACCACCCCAATGGAAGCGATACGTAGGGGGTGTAGTACATTCCTAATGTCATCATTTAAACCTGCTTCTTAAAACTACGTAAGTAGGCTTGATCTGGATAGTTCGCATCGATACTCAAGTGTCTGCCAGTTCATTTTGTTTAACGTCTGTGTGACACCCACGAGTCAAAAGAAACCTCTGAACAGTGGTGCTGCCCTTCTCTATATGCCTCTGTATCCCCTGATAGCTCTATGTAGTAGAGGTCCAACGAACTTGAACAATATTCTGCGATAAGTAGCACAAGTGGTTTGTAATGATCTCTTTCGTAGACTTACTGAATTGCGTAACACTGCTTAGTAAAAAAATATGGCTTTCATAGAAAGGAGAATATTTCAACAAAACTTTTAAGAAACCCAAATACAATAACATAGATGGCCATCAAGATAGTATCTTGATATCCATTAATGACATCCCAGGAAAGTGTTAGGCAGCGAACCATCCTGTTGGTGGATCATATCAACAAGTTACCTACAGGTAAAATGCCTCCTGTTAGTGGAAGAAATTTTGAACCTTGAGAGACGTTTACAGTTGGTCAATAGCAGTAGGCTGAGGCTAAATGTAAAGAAAAAAATCACATGGATTTCAGTTTCAAGAATGTTAGTATTACTGTCAAACTTAAGACGGACGACATTTCCGCTGACTAACAATCTCACAAGCTCTAGCGATGGATACTGTTTGAATACATGTAGGAAAACTTCCCTCAAGGACAGAGGAATCAACAATGATCAACAGCCCGAGAGTAAGGAATGCAGTGAAAAGTGGTGCATAAATACACATACTGTGAAGCCGAAGCAAATCTGCTCTAGTACTGAAAAAGTGTGATAATAATGTTTCCAGATTAGTTCTTGTTCCCATGTTCGTATCTTCGGGAGGGGACCGCAGAGAGGAAGGTGAACATGAGAAATAGACCGGAAAACTAACGAAAGGGTAACGTGCTACGCATTGCAGCGCGGAATATCAAAACGTCTGTATTATGTAGGGAAGTTAGAAAATATGATGAGGGAAATATACAGTCTATATAATGATGCATTAGATGACAGTGAAGTGGAATGGAAAGAAAATAAGTACTTCTGGTCTGGCGAATTCTGAGTAATGTCAGTACCATAACAAAATGATGTTACTGGATTAGGATTCGCTATGAATACGAAGAAAAGGCAAATAGTAAGTCACTGAAAACAGCTCAGTGACAGAATAAATGTAATCATGATCGAATCCACAGCAACGCCTATAACTGTGGTTCAGGTATAAATGCTACGCCGCAGACAGAAGATGGCAGAGTGTGTGAGAGAAATGAAGGGATCTTTCAGTATTTGAAGGGGGATAGAGTCTAGTAAGGGACTCGAAAGCTGTAGCAAAATAGGAACAGGCAATGAAACCGAAAAATATGGAATAGACAGTATGAACGAAGTAGGAGAGTGAGACTTTAAGTTTTCCAAATACTTACAGACAGTAACAGCAAGTACTCTGCTCAAGAACCACAAGAGGAAGTGGTACACATGAAGAGGCCTCAAAACATTGAAAGATACCAGCTTGATTACATCGTGATGAGACAGGTATTTCGAAATCAATTATCGGATGTAAGCTGTATGCAGGAGCACGTTTACATTTACCCAACATTTAGTAATGTTGAAGCGCTGGCTGAAGCCCACTAGAATCATGAGAAAGAGTCAACGTACTTTGAAGGGGATATTGAGGTACTGATGATAAGATGCGTTCGAAGGCTGTAGATCCTATGACAATGAATACCACAGATTGCAGTGCAATTGAGGAGAAATAGCCCCTAAAAACTGTGGAATCAATAACCACAAAGAAGTCTTGGATAACGAAAGAAATATCACGATTAAGAGTAAAAAAAGATATACAAAATGTTCAGAAACCGCAAAAGCTCTCACGAGTACCCCGTGATTAGGATTTCTCGCACTGATTTGGTGCTGGAATTTGGACGCTGGTCATGAATTCGAAATAACCAAATGCACAGCTGCACATTTTTGTTTATTTACAAAATTCTACATTCCCGACAAGAAACTGCTCCTGAAACGGACTGATACATTCGGAAAGCTCCACTCTGCCATTTGTTCCAGGTTATATAGGTTTCTTGAGTGCGAATATAAAACGTTTTTTGCTATAAATCGGTTGTCCAGTGGACTATTATTACTTTGATATCACGCGGCAGCCTGTCTCCGCTACCATCTCCAGGGTTCTATCCTGGCAGCTAGATTTCTATGTGTACCAGACGTTACGTGATATAGTCGCGTCGTAGCCCTGAAATATGTGAAGGCCGCGTAATGCAAATCGGACCTTGAGGCAACATAGTGCAGATCCAGTAAATTTCTAAGTTACTCACACTTTAGTAAGCCAACCCACAGTTCGACAGGAGACTGCACTAGTTCTATTAAATTGTGCAATTGATCTCTAAGTCAAGTGGTCAAAACAATTTTGAGAATGTTTTGAAGAAGATAAAAGTGTCTGGAAGTTTGTCCCGTGAACTTTGGCTCCCGTACAAAAACAACAACGCGTAGACGCCTGCCGCGACTTGATTCAAATACGAAAAGAGAACAATTATTTTCTGTAAAAACCGTATCTAGTGAGTCCATTTGGTATTATCAATAAGAACCTACCAGCGAACGACAAAGTGCAGAAATTCATACGAAAGATCTACACTATGATGTAACCGACATTCAAATTAGTCGGACGTGTGAATTGCACAATATCCAAATAATAAATTTTTGACAGTATCACATCTTTATGTGGACGTTCTGTGAGTCACAACAAAGAGGGTGAAAAGAACACCTGAAGCATTAGAGCCACCATCTTAAGTTTTCTCGATTTCGTTATCAATCCTATCTCGAAGCTTTTTGGACGGAATTTACAAAGAAAGACGCATGCCGATAGATATTAAAACACTTTGGAACTGCATATAGTGGTTGTTAACTTTGTGACGTACCTGGAATTATAAATTTTATTACGAACTTCCAGCAGGCTGGAGTAACTGCAGGGCAGCAACTTGTGTTAATCAGTATAAGTGAAAGCACCCTAAGATGGAAATTTCACTCTTACTTATTTGACGATTAGTTTCGTGTCGGAAACATTTTCGAATCATCCACATAGTCAAAACGGTTTTTCCCAAAATACAGGCACCATGCGAAGACAGTGAACATATACATACATCAAAGTGCACTTTTTATAGGTATATGTTTATTGTCTTGGCATGCTTCTTACAGAATACCATTATGACTATCTGGATGATGTGAAAATGGGTCTCGGCCCGAAACTAGTCATGATGTAATTAAAATTAAGTTTGCTACTTTGGCTGTTTCTCCGTTGTACAAATTTTATTATCTCGATACCTTCCTTCCGCATCATGTAATGATTCTATGGATAACTATTCGACCCAGGAAGACGAATTATTTGATGCGCTGCAAATCAAGTTCCGGAATCAGTTTAATTTCGCAACGTTAGAGTGCCACTAAACGACACGCTAAAAATGAAAAATTTCTGAGGAAAATTTAAAACGTTAGGATATTTTACGCTTTTCCTTCTGATTGTCTTCCAAATTTAACTCTCACCAATTAACTTGCTTTACCCTCTTGTTCTTCTCGTCCGTATTCATTCTTTAAGTTTTTCTGTTATGCATACTGAAATACATTTGAACAATGAATAAGACAAAGTTAGAGGTAAATTCTAAGATCAGGTTTACTTGATGTTTGTTGGTTACGTTGAATAGGATAATCTTAACGTGATAAAAGAAGAAGAAATGCAATCGCATATATATGAAATATCTCAATCGATATCTCTGAAACTACTCTTCCTCACGGGAAGACCTATTTCACTTCTTAGGAGATAGTTGGTGGTTGCGGTGCTATTTTTAATTAGTGTTATGAATACTCGGTGTTCTTCCTCAGTTCTTTTCACTTCAGTACACCACTGCAGTTAGCTTTCGGCTTTTACACTGCCAATTTAATAAGCCATTCAAGGATATTTAATCTTAATCCTAGACCACAGTTCAATACTTCCAGCTGTTCTCATCAAAATAATGATGCTTTCCCTGTGCTAGTTCCTTTTATGACTTTCTTCCTTTGTTTGTATCGTTTCCTGAGAAGAAAAATACCGTCATATTTTTATCTACTGAATCATTCTTAGCCTTCACCTTCATTATCCCTCTCTCGTTTCTTACTTTTACTTTTTCTTCATATTTACTCTAAATTCGTCCCTGCAGAGGTTCTTACTTCTTTGTAGTAGCTCGTAAGGTCTTATTTACCTTTAAAGACCAGGAAATGAGGAAATATTTTTAGCGAAAATTGACGCACTTCATTTCCACACTGTCACTTTTTCTTCTCGTACTGCTACTGGTACTACAACTACTATTACTTCGTGTTTTCCTTTCGTGTACTTCAGTATATAAATTAGCCAGTTGACACAACTGGACTGATTCCTACACTGTGGATGACAATGTGTGTCATTTCCTTAATAATAAAAAACAGGAATATTTTCAGTCAACGTCGACTTTCTCGCCTTTGCTTCACAGTCTAAACACGAGTATCAGTAAGTACTTTTGATATCTTCTTCTCTTCTTCTAATGGTTTCAGAATGTGTGTTATGGCTGTAAGACTGGTGCATGTTATTGCGCGAGAGCTCATTTCACCGCATTGTATGTCACCGTCCCTGTGCATTCACTTCGGTAACTTCTCAGCTGGCCTCATAGAGGTGAGTGCATCCCATCCCAGACGTTTCCATGGAAAAAAACCGTCTGAAGCCATGACAAAGTATCGAATCTGAGACATACGTGTCAACAGCCAATTACGTTAACCATCACATTCATGGCGAGTCGTTAAAATGATACCGCGTCTCGAAACGGCGTCAGTGTGAGGCATGCCAGCGAATCAGTCTCGTTTAATGGAAGTGAATATGTTTAGTTGCAGAGCATAATAAATATTAACACGAAATAAAATTAATGAAATACGCGAATGCAGTGGAGCGGCACACTGAGATTACACCGTTTGTTTGAGTTGCGATGCAGAGTCACAAAACTGGATAAATGTGTCAGTGTAGCGCCATACGTCACGCCGGCAGAAAATACGGCAGAGCAAATAGCAGCAGGGTTGTGGAATGGGGTAGTGGTGCGAGTGGGCGGGGCCACGGGGGGTGGGTGGTTGGGGTGGCGGAAGGGGTGGCAGAGGGTAAATAAGCCGGAAGAGCGCGCTCCGGCCTTGCGCCGCCAAACACCGCTCATCGATGTGTCATTCTCTGGCGGCGAACCTTGTTTGGCGAAATGATTTACAGGGGCTATGCAACGCGCTGTTCCTCGCAGCTTTTTGGGGAAACTCTTCATGCGGCTCCGCTTCCTCTCCTTTGCTCCACAGTCTAAACACGAGTACCAGATTCATTGACAATTTCATCTACACATGGGTATGAATTGCAGGTAGAGCTTTAACTACTGGGTTATAAAAAAGTCAGTATAAATTTGAAAACTGAATAAATCCCGGAATAATGTAGATAGAGAGGTACAAATTGACACACATGCTTGGAATGACACGGGGTTTTATTAGAACCAAAAAAAAACAAAAGTTGAAAAAATGCCCGACAGATGGCGCTTCATCTGATCAGAATAGCAATAATTAGCATAACAAAGTAAGGCAAAGCAAAGATGATATTCTTTACAGGAAATGCTCAATATGTCCACCAACATTCCTCAACAATAGCTGTAGTGGAGGAATAATGTTATGAACAGCACTGTAAAGCATGTCCAGAGTTATGGTGAGGCATTGGCGTCCGATGTTGTCTTTCAGCATCCCTAGAGATGTCGGTCGATCACGATACACTTACGACTTCAGGTAACCCCAAAGCCAATAATCGCATGGACTGAGGTCTGGGGACCTGGGAGGTCAAGCATGACGAAAGTGGCGGCTGAGCACACGATCATCACCAACGAAGCGCGCAAGAGATAATTTAACGCCTCTAGCAATATAAGGTGGAGCGCCATGCTGCATAAACATCGTACGTTCCAGCAGGTGTTTATCAGCCAGGCTGGTGATGATGCGATTCTGTAACATATCGGCGTACCTCTCACCCGTCACGGTTGCAGTTACAAAACCAGAATCACACATTTCCTCGAAGAAAAAAGGCCCGATAACGGTAGATGTGGTCAATCCAACCCATACCGTGAGTTTCTCGTCGTGAAGTGGAGTTTCCACGACAGTTCTAGGATTTTCGGTAACCCAAATTCTGCGGTTGTGGGCGTTGACAGACCCTCAGAGCGTGAAATGAGCTTGGTCGGTCCACAACACGTTACTCAACCAATCGCCATCTTCCGCCATCTTTTGAAACGCCCACACCGCAGATTCCCTCCGCTTCACTAAATCGCCAGGTAACAGTTCATGATGCCAATGGATTTTGAACGGCTAGCATCGGAGGGTACGCCTAAGTGCGAACCAAACAGTACTGTATGGAATGCCGGTGCGACGTGCGACTGCACGAGCGCTGACTTCCCCGTGCATAGACGAATCCGCTACAGTCTCCATTTCTTCCTGAACTGTCGCAGCAGCATTACGCCTTGTGCTCGGTCGGCCACTACGGGGTCTATCGTCTAAACAACCCGCGGCTTCTCGCCACAGCTGATTTGTCTACGGACCTGTACCCGTTCGAATCCCCTTCCTATGACGATAGGATCGAAACGCTGAACTAGCACATTCCCCATTCTGATAATACATCTTCAGTAAAAGCGCCTTTTCAGTGAACATCAACATACTGCGACTGCTGGCGCATCTGATTCTCTCTCTCATTACAGCTCCTTTTGACACGATTGTCATGCACAGTCACTGACGTTTTGCTGTCCAGCGCCATCTGTCGGACATTTTGTGAACTTTATTTTTGGTTCTAATAAAACCCCGTGTCATTCCAAGCACGTGTGTCAATTTTTACCTCTCTATCTTCATTATTCCTTGGTTTATTAAGTTTTCAAATTTATTCGGACTTTTTTATCACCCGGTATATAGTATAAAAACCTAACATCGTTCCTGTCAGCTGAGGAGAAGACCACCGTGGCTGTTCAAATGGTTCAAATGGCTCTGAGCACTATGGGACTTAACAGCTGTGGTCATCAGTCCCCTAGAACTTAGAACTAATTAAACCTAACTAACCTAAGGACATCACACACATCCATGCCTGAGGCAGGATTCGAACCTGCGACCGCAGCAGTCGCGCGGTTCCGGACTGCCCACCGTGGCTGTATCGGCTGGTTCTCCAACTTCAGCAAAACGTAATACAGGGAAAAATTTTCGAAAAATGGTCATAAAGTTCTGTTCAAATACCGTCACTTAATTAACAGTGAAGAAATTGGGTGACAATCAACTTGGCAATAGGGAAGGTCGAGGCATCAATGCTTCTTACACTCTCCTTACTTCTTCACGCACTATTCCCTGAAGAATTAGCACATATCATTTCATCGTGTCAGCTCTTCAAGTCAGAGTTTTTTACGTATCATTACTCCGTCGATTACTCGGAGAAACTCCGGCTTTTATCGTATAAGCCCACTACATTTTCAGCATCCTTGTGCAATATTACTTCTGAAACAGTCCCATTCTTTTCTTTTCCTGTTTTCACACTATCCAAGATTTATTTCCATGCAATGATGTGCTCCAGATGAGTATTCCTAAAAATTTCTTCCTCAAATTATGTCCTTTTTTGGTATTTGTAGGTATCTTTTAGTGTAGAATGCTTTCTTTGCCTGTTCTGTTCTACGTTGAATCGTCCATCACGTGTCCTTATGCTTCCAGGCTAGCAGAATCACTTCAGTTCATCTACAACATGGTTTTGTCACTTTTATCAAGCGCAACAACAGTTGAGGGCCTGGGAACAACCTGTCTGCGTGTTAGAAACCTATACCTACACCTGGTGTTATGGACTGGGATGTGTTTTCATATGATAGCAGGAACACTGTCATGGTAACCCCACGCACCTGATTGCGAAACTGTACGTCAATCTGGTGATTAGACCGGTCATGCTGCCGTTCTTTGACAGCTCTGTTTTCCAATAGTTTAACTTTCGCCCACATACCACAGTTGTTAGCCAGCATACTCTATAGAGTGTCGACATGTTTCCTTGAGCTTCACGATCACCAGATTTGTCTCCAATCGTGTGTAACTGGGACATAAAGGGACGGCAACTCCAGCGTCATCCACAAACGGAATTAACTGTCCCTGTAGTGACCGACCAAGTGTAACAGCCATGGAACTGCATCCCACGAACTGACACCAGGCACCTGTACAACACAATGCATGCATGTTAGCATTGTTACGTTCAGCATTCTAGCGGTTACGCCGGCTATTAATGTAGGAAAGTTGCCGGCACCCTGCCGGCCGCGGTGGTCTCGCGGTTCTAGGCGCGCAGTCCGGAACCGTGCGACTGCTGTGGTCGCAGGTTCGAATCCTGCCTCGGGCATGGATGTATTTGATGTCCTTAGGTTAGTTAGGTTTAAGTAGTTCTAAGTTCTAGGGGACTGATGACCACAGCTGTTAAGTCCCATAGTGCTCAGAGCCATTTGAACCATTTTGCAGGCACCTTTCCTAAAGCTCTACTGATAATCTAGCGACTACCTCCTTATAATGTGCTTACGATATTGTGATAAAGTTTCATTTCTGCAATGTGAAATGGGAAGAAAGAAAGAAAAGTATAAATGACAAGAACGCAGTAGCTTATAGTACGTATATTTGTCATTACATATATTATGACAGCCTATATGGGACTAAAAACTTGCTTTGCTACTAGGAGCTTCACTTTAGCTTGTAAATTTTATTTAATTTAATGTCTGTGGAGCTATTTCCCATTAGCATGCTGTTAATATGCTCAGATAATGTCACAGACTGGGTGCGTCCGTGCTGTGCAGACTTGCTGGCGTGCCCTTATTATATGGCATTGGATGTTTTCCACCGCCAAACATTGTCTTACGCGTTGGCTACTTGTCCCACTAACATAATCGTTTTAACTAAGAAGGCTGCGCCATCTACATTCTTTGCAATGTTGTGTACCGTATATTAATCTTTATATGCACCTGATGATTGGGATACAAGCCACCAAACCTATTGTGTCTTAATAAAATTGGTTTAAATACAGCTGTTTGTGCATTTCTTGCTAGAAAATGCACCACAGCTGTATTAAAGTACATTTACTATGCCACAACGGGTTTCGTTCATTTAACATCAGGTACCACTGCCTAAGTGAAGACAATGAGTAATTACTATAAGAATGTGTGTGTATGTGAATGCCTATAGACGACGTCTGTGAGCATGTTTAAGTATCTCATGTCATAATATTTGTGCAAACATGTAGTATTTTAATATTTTCTGTATTCATATGGCTTATTTCCATACCTTAGTCGGAATGACGGACATATTACACAATAGATAAATCTAATTTTGTGGGGTACCTTAAGCAATAAAATTTCTTTAACTTTCTGTTAGCATTTATGGTGACTAGCGTAACAAACGTTTAATTCTAAATTTTCTTTATTTTATGTATCAATTGGCTACTTTTCAATATTTCCTTAAATATCACGTTTGTACACTCACTGATTCAATTATATTGCCAAATTACGAAGCTATCGTAACGTTACGTATGTCTGGTGTTGCACGAGATCCCGATGACAAGTAGTTTCAACTATTTTTTGCGAACGCTTACGACACCTGTAAAGTAGTTCTTCGAAGAAAGAAAACTAAAATCTCTTCGGAAGTCTTATAAAGCGTCATATCACGAATCTAGGGGATATGAAAAGCAACAACTTTGCGAATTTCTGTCAATTTGTGGAAATCAGTAAATTCTGTTTTGTTTTGATCTTAACAGAGTCATTCACTACCTACACTAACAGTGTAACTGTTGAGAAATGTAGCACTCATATCCCTCTTGGCACAGCAGAATTCTGTGATTGTTCTCTGTTTAAAGCGTGGTTAGACCAATAAAGTAACTAAAAGGGCTTTTGTCGACTTTGACAATGGTATTAAACTTCCTCCTTTAGCGGTATCGTGCAGGAATGGTTATCTCCAGTGAATTCTGCCTGCAGCAACATTTATTGTGCTGGAATGTGCAGGAGGCCTTTCTCACCCAAAAAATGACCGTAAGGTTGCTGATATATCTGAAATTTTATGACTAACGTGAATAAATGTGAGTGTTACCATTGGGAGCCACAGTTCGTTTCAGTAGATGTCTTTTGTGGTTGTGAAGACGCCATTGTAAAAATACTGATCCCAAAATTTGGAATAATATTACAGGCGACTATCAGCTGACTATGGTAGGATAAAATACAAAAAAATCCTCAAAAACGTTGGTAACAGTACTGTGCTGTCATATAAAAGTGCTCGCCAGTATTTTTTCACAGTTGCAAACACCTCTAAGCAGTAACGTCTGCAAACTTGATGAATGATAATACTTACTTGAGATGTAACACTCTAAACGACTTGGCCATTTTATTGGCAATTGTTGACTTGTAGTTCATCACTGCACGAGTATATGATAATAAATTCAGACCATATGAAACGCACATGTCACAGCAAAGCATGCCCAAATAGTCGTATCAATACACATTGTACCCCCCTCTGGCAGCAACGCAAGTGTGCATTCCTGCATGCAAACAATCGTAAACATGTCGAATGGCAGCCTTTGATAGATTGTTCCAAGCACCATTCACCTTCGGTTCCAATTCGGCAATGGTTCTTGCAGGTTCTGGAGAACGAATGGGTTCCCACTTCACCATGTCCCATACGTCTTCAGTTGGCGAGAATCAGAATGATCCTCCTGGCCAGGGCATTACTGTACACAGTTGCACAATGGTGGTGGGGGAACAATGCATCGCAGCAGTCGTATGCGAACGTGCTTTGTCCAGCTGAAAAATCATATAACATTCCTTTAGAAGTATTGGCACTAAACCTGGAATAACAACCTGTGCACTTTGGCGGATACTGGTTACCTCAGCTTACAGAAACACCAAATGTGACCTCACACCATGAGGCCTGGGGTGGGACTCGTGTGTGGTGGGTGAATATACCCCTGAATAGGCCGCTCATCAGGTCTATGCTGCACATATGTACGTCCACCACTCACATGAAGACAGAACCTGGTCTCTTCACTGAAGACCACAGAGCACCATTCCACCCTCAAATCGACTCTTTCAGGACACCAGAGAAGCAGTGCTTTAACGTTATTGTGGTGTCATTCGTAGTCTGGTCACAGGCACATGTGATCTTAGTCCTGCAAGCGCACGGTTCCCAGTGGTCTTCAGTGTCACTTCAGGGGCAACATGTGCCCACACTTCTTCTCTGCATGATGTTAGACTGGTCACTGCTTCTCGCACAGTGCGTCGATAGTCAGGTGAGCCTGCCCTGCCCGAGCGATCACAACCTGTTCTACGGCTGTGGCAATGTTGTAAGACGTCGTGGTCTCCTGACCTTCATTCCTTACATATTCCGCCCTCACAGTCATATTCCGTACGCCAAGACGCTTCATTCGAACCCAAACTCGATAAGATAAAGTCAATGTTGTATGAATTCATGTAAACGATATGCGAATAACAAGTAAATCGCAACTGCGCACCGAGGTTGAAATACTCGAGGCTGGCATACACACTCACATTCAAGACACGATGGTCACAAAAGCTTTTAGTTTGGGAGAGGCAAACCACACGCCAGGAGGCCGGTCCCTTTAGAGGATGAGTCAACCTATCTATGTCGGCTGGCGACTGCACATAGAGTAGACAGTGTTTGCCTGAGTGAAAGTGAGAATGACCCCGTGTTCAGCTTAAAAGCAAATTCCGCTACATTGTGTGGGAGCGCCCAGCCTACGCATTCTTTTCAAACATAGCACGCAGTTTAAGAGGTTTTCACAGGGAGACAGCAAACGCCAAACGCCGATGCTACAGATTTCCGGATTGGTCGCCTTAAATGAAATGTCATTCTCCCGTTTTAGAAGAGCAATGCTGATTGGCAGACAATATTCCTGACGCCTTGAGCTGAAGGAGTAATGGAAGAGACCGAAAGATATACCCCTTCACATCTGGCGTGGAGAGGGGCCGTCCCGTTTTCGCTCTTGGAACGAGAACACGTAACGAGAGCGTGCGTGCTGGTACGTGTACTCAAAGAGCGAGGAACAAGTCTCTTCTCAGTACTTCACTGGGAGAGCACCTCTGTCGAGAGCGAATCAGAGTGTGAATCTATATTGAGTCCTTGCGATTAAGCGTTGTTCACTGTGTTGGCTGCCACACTTATTGTGTGGTGTGAACAGACAGAGTTATAGTTAAACGCCTGCTAGCGAATTTTTGAGTGGCACCGTGGTGTACTGGTCATCTGACCAGTGTACTACGCGAATAGTTAGACTAGGGACGAATAGAAGTTCTTGACTTCATCAAGGCATAGGGAGAGTTTGATTGGCGAAGGTCAATCCAGACAGAACAAGAGTTATCTTACTTGTCAGCAGCGAGCGGCGCACACAGCAGTCATCGCAGCTTACGGTATTGTGCGCTACAGCTCTTGCGAGCCCCGTGTTTCCTCCACAACAGTACACACCACTGCATTTCACACGCGACAGCCTCGACTGTACCTAGCAAGATTCTAACGGATAATTATTCAAGTTGAGTAGGTGCGGCTCTCAGCCATTCTGCCAAGTCAGTAACAATCTTAAACTTTGTATAGAAATTTCATCAGCGAATCCTATCCTTAAGCGGTAACTTCACATTCTGAAAAGAACCCAGAAATAACTTGTTCAATTCATAACTAAAAGTGCCATTGTGATTTCTCAGAATTTTTGCAAAATAAATAATAATTTTCGTTGGTTTCATGTTTTTCTTACACTAACTAGCACTACTCCAGTACTCAAGTATCCCACTAGTTAGGTAAGGAATTTTATGCATTTTTGTGTCATTTCCTTACAGCGGACGACTCCAGAAGATATTTATGGCTGAAAGTTTTTCAGGCATTTCTCTTTAGAACGTTGGGAGCGTCTCTCTGACTTCTGTAGTAGTGTGGGGGTGGAAATTACGTCTTGCAGGAGCCACAGGGTAAAGGGTTCATCTCAGATTAATCCGTTGCGCAGAATGACAGAATAGCACCCACACGTTCACCACAGAATGTTCCACAGACTACTGTGGCAACACTCCACCGATATATCGTGCCCTTGTGCCCAACATGTCTGGCAACCCGTCAGTACTTCCATCCAGCCTACTGCAGGCCTATAATGCAACTCTAATCAAATGGCCGACGCTGTCCAACAGAAGTATGTACCCATCGGTAGGGCGCGGTTGTATCCACTGTTCCCCACTAAACTCAGCAGAGTTACTGCCTGCGACGCCAAAACAGTGGGCTCACAGACGGGCCTCCAGAGTGCCATCTGATTGCCGATGACCGCGACAAATGAATCACTAACACCAAAACCCCTTAGTATGCACACTACCGCCACTGAACGCAGTCCATGAGGGCGATGGAATTTTTGCCGATAGTGTATGTGTAACAGTATTTCACTTGCTGGAGTAAATAAAAAACATAGCCAACGACATGTAGAGAGGGTTAGTTTCCTTCTGAATGCAAGTATTTAATTTAAAACGCCACGTGTTCTTTCTTGGTTAAGTTATTCACATGTTTGCAGGAAGATGATGTTGACGATTGTGTACATTATTTCGTCAGATGTTCTTTCCAGATACACGAGGTGTTGCAACGTGGGAGTCAAACATGATATTAGATGTGATGGAAGTTGGGCAGGGCAGGAAATTCTTACTGCGGTATAATACCATACCGCACCGACGATGTGTTGCGGTATTTAAAACACTGGAGTCCCTTTTGGCAGACTCTACCTTCCAATTTCCGATCACAGTCCAAATTCTGTGTGGATTCCTTAGGGTGAACTATTGGATGGTTCATTTGAAACCGAAAAGGTCGATTTCCTACCCCAAACCTTGTCCTGCACTAGACTGATGTTAGACTCAAATGATTGTTGCTTGTTTTATGACTAGACGCCTTGACTATCCTGCTTATTTAGGCGAATACGCAACTTCCATACTAGTCGCTGAATCACGACGCTGAAATTAGTGGAAAATATGTGTCAACGTGACCCTTCTTCATGGTTTTTTGTTCCTAGTCCAGAAAACTAATTGTGGGGACGCCACTTCTTTAAAATCTACGCTAGTGATTTACATGTAGGTTGCTACCACGAGATATAAGGCTCTGAGGCATAGATACTGAAGTGGGGAACCTGAATAATAAATAATGAGGTAGAAAAATTTCTACCAAAAACCACCTTTAGTTTAAACTTCGCTTATTATCACAAAACAGAGAAACAGCGACGAGCGCCGTCTGCGTGAAACTAATGAGTACTGGTTATTTTGGATTACAGAGTTGCTCTCCTGTCTCCCACATAGACACGGTGAGCTGAGACGCAATTTGAAGCTCACGTTTATCCTAAGAATTCCTGACAGAACCAGCGACTGGAAGCTTGCAGACTGCTAACGAAAATCATGCACTCGACACATATAGCTGATCGTGAGACTGGCAATCGAATCGAGTCCCCTCAGGCGAAGGACAAACTGACTTATTTCGCCGGTGCTGCCTGCAGTGCTCACCTTGAATTGTACGCTGTGATGAATGGTGCTGATATGGATGTGTCTCTGCAGAGAAGACGAGGGAGAGTTGCGATAGTTGTAACTGCGTCCCTTGCTGGTCTGTTTAGCTGCTCTGCTATCCACCTCACCTGAAATCCGCAATCGAATATTCGTCTCCTCTCCACCCGCTCGAGGCCCGGACGCCTGATTCCTAGCGCCCACGGTGGGTGACCGAATCTCCTCAAAATGTCTTTGGTCTGCGCTCATTCCCCACCAAGCAGTGCCTGGCGTGTTTTTTGGGGGGACTCCTGCAAGCTGGCAACCCGCGACGTAGCATCGCTATGCGGGTCATCGCTCCAGTTCCGTAGGCGCAACGACCGAAGTCGCCCGAGCTTCGCTTGACCTACAGGAAGCTTGCTAGTTCAGAAGGCGCGCGCAAAAGCAATAGAGGCAGCCACCTGAATGGACCTTTTGCCGCATCCGCCCCACCATTTACCTTACCCAAAATGAGATTACAACGCTAGACCAGTAGTTGTCTGGTAGTCATTCGCCACGTGGGCATTACTGCCCTCGCCCCCCGAGCAGCAGGCAGTTCCGTCTCCGCCTGCTGAATTAGATCACCAGCAACACACGGCCGCTCGGACTCGACTTCGCACTTGCCACGCGGGACCACCGGACATTGCGATCTGCTGCTCCGTCCGTGGACTCTGTTGCTGGAACTCCGTGGCCTGGTCGTGGGGGGCGTCTAAGAAGTTAGTCTGTTTCGTTTGCAAGAGAACTTTTCAGTAGATCGTTTCACGCAGAGACTTACTTGTGTTGTTTTCCCAGAACTTTAAGTTCTCAAAGAGGTCATTCTTTTAGTTTCAAGAAGAACTTTCCTTATTTCTTTTGAACTGCTAACGGATCGCGAATAAAAACTGATTGTGTCAATAAATTGGTTTTTGAGGGTAATCAACAAACTTACTGTGAAAGTGCCGTAAGCCAGGACGCTTCAGTATCCGTTGCAAGTAGAAAACCTGCAAAAGCACTGCGGCCTAATAGCAAGGTCTCCCTCCAGAACAGACTTCCGCCAAAACAATGCATCATCTTGAGACACCAATCACGTCATACAGTGCCCCCACTACAACCAGAAAACATGCGCCCTCGCTGTGTTACCGTGACATCACATTCGAACACTCCAATCCCGTGCCTTCACGCCCACGGCAATAGTCTTGCATCTGAGGGCTCCCTAAATGAGGAAAATGCTGCTAGCAAGACGAGCACGCTATTTTGTGAGCCTTCCATCTTCCGAAGTGACCGATGGCGATTTCCAAAGCCACACTGCAAAAGCACGCAGAAACAGCCCTGGCCTCCCTCCCGTGATTCCTCCACCCCTGACGCCTCGGCGTCCCACACGCAGCTAGAGGCTGGAAACGCAGACAATGCCTAGCCGACGCTGGGGCACCTCGGTTGGCTCGGTTCCACGAATTCGCCACATGATCCTCCGGTCTTCCCGCACGGGGGCGCTGCCTGAAGCATTTCCTGTCTCCCCAGTCTTAGTTCCATTACACTGTGACTTCTCACAATGCTAAAAACATTCAGAACGGTTGAGTACTTCACCATGTTAGAGGAAAGAACAGATACTTAGGGAAACGTACTATCAGGCATAGTGGTACTAGCTCATTAATAAAGTACTCAGTAACCCCATTAGTTCTCCTTATCTAAATTATGGAATCAACGGCCGAAGAAAAATGAAACAGCCATTCAAATTTCCCTGTCGTGTTTCAATATTTTCGAAATCAAATTTAAATTGCTCCACAAAAAATCGCATTCCCGAAGTGTTAGCTGTCGAATTTTGTGCTAATATTCCTAAAAACCATTTCTTTGCCTCAGAACTGCCAATATAAGGTTTCAATGCTCAAAAGCAGAGATATCGTGATTCCAGCCACAGGTTATCTGTAATCGTTGTGCAGCACCTTACGAAGCAAAAGTCAGTGTAAGATGAAACGTTATTCACTTTTAGGAATAATGTGTACCTCCAAACATGGGAGTAGCTACATTATGATACTACTGTGTTAGTATTTCGTAATAATGTTAGAGTTGGAAAATGAAGTCGAGAATGTAAATGGGCGGAAAAGTTATAAAGAATAGAAACGTTGAAATAAGGAAGAGGAAAAAGTGGCTCAGATTGGAGTAAGGTACACAAAACGGTCTTTGCCTTCAATTACCATCCCGAAAGTAATTTAGGGAACGTACGAAAAGCTTAAATCTGCATAGTCGGTCTTGTAGCTGAATCCTTATTTATATTTAGACATAATTTTTCCCCGTAAAACAACCTACGGTATATGGCGTAGGCCAAAACGTAACATAATCCCATACCCTATGTTTGATACTAAAAATGTACTTAGAGGCCTGTGCATATTTCGCGATATTAACTCAAAGTAATTTTGGTACTTTTAACTACCTTTTGGAGAAGATAAGTTAACTTAGTCATTACGTCACCTCAACTCCAACACAGCATCCAAATCACTGCGGAAATAATGAAACAATGTGTTCCGCCTTCCTTAGACAGTTTGGTTAGACGAAAGAATGATGATACTGTAGTGCATTCAATTTCTTCATCTACACGGATATTCTGAAAATCACACTTGACTGCGTGGCAGAGGATTCATCGAACCACCTTCACAGTAATTCTCTATTATTCCAATCTCGAACAGTGATCGGGAAAAACGCACACCTATATCTTTCCGTACGAGCTCTGACTTCCCTTATGTTATCGTGGTGATCGTTCCTCCCTAGGTAGGTCGGTGTCCCCAAAATATTTTCCCATTCGGAGGAGAAAGTTGGTGATCGGAATTTCGTGAGCAGATTCCGTCGCAACGAAAAACCCCTTTCTTTTAATGATTTCCAGCCCAAATCCTGTATCATTTCTGTGACACTCTCTCCCATATTTCGCGATAATGCAAAAAGTGTTGCCTTTCTTTGAACTTTTTCGATGTATTCTGTCAGTCCAATCTGGTAAGGATCCCACACCGCGCAACAGTATCCTAAAAGAGGACGAACAAGTATAGTGTAGGCAGTCTCCTTAGTAGATCTGTTGCGTTTTCCAAGTTTCCTGCCAACAAAACGCAGTCTTTGGTTAGCATTCCCCACAACATTTGCCGGCCGCTGTGGCCGAGTGGTTCTAGGCGCTACAGTCTGGAACCGCGCGACCGCTACGGTCGCAGGTTCGAATCCTGCCTCGGGCATGGATGTCTGTGAGGTCCTTAGGTTAGTTAGGTTTAGGTAGTTCTAAGTTCTAGGGGACTGATGACCTTAGACGTTAAGTCCCATAGAGCTCATAGCCATTTGAACCATTTGAACTACAACATTTTTCTATGTGTTCCTTCTAATTTGAGTTACTCGTAATTGTAATGTCAAGTTATTTAGTTGAATTTACGGCTTTTAGATTAGACTGATTTAACGTGCAACCGAAGTTTAACGAATTCCTTTTAGCACTCATGTGAATGACCTCACGCCCATCGTTAATTAGGATCAACTGCCACTTTTCGCATCATTCAGATATCTTTTCTAAATCGTTTTGCTATTTGTTTTGATCTTCTGATGAATTTATTAGTAGATAAACGACGCCGTCATCTCCAAATAACCGAAGATGGCTGCTCAGATTGTCTCCCAAATCGTTTATAAAGATAAGGAACAGCAAAGGGCCTATAAAACTACCTTGGGGAACGCCAGAAATCACTTCTGTATTACTCGATGACTTTCCGCCAGTTTCTACGAGCCGGCCGGAGTGGCCGTGCGTTTCTAGGTGCTACAGTCTGGAACCGAGCGACTGCTACGGTAGCAGGTTCGAATCCTGCCTAGGGCATGGATGTGTGTGATGTCCTTAGGTTAGTTAGGTTTAATTAGTTCTAAGTTCTAAGCGACTGATGACCTGAGAAGTTAAGTCGCATAGTGCTCAGAGCCATTTTTTTTAGTTTCTACGAACTGTGACCTCTCTGACAGGAAATCACAAACCCAGTCACACGACTGAGACGATATTCCATAAGCACACAATTTGGCTACAAGCCGCTTGTGGTTGTGAAGGCAATTCGGAAGGCTGTGTTTAGTAACTCTGCTTTGGCAGCACTGTCTATCGCGCAGAGAAGGCATTGATTGTTTCTTGCCGCTAACATACTTCACATACGACCAGAATCTCTTTGGATTTTCTGCCATGTTTCGAGACAAAGTTTCATTGTGTAACTGGTATAAGCATCTCGCATTGAAGTCCGCGCTAAATTTCGAGGTTCTGTAAAAGATCGATAATCTTGGGAATTTAGCGTCTGTTTAAATTTGGCATGTTTGTTTCTGCAGCAGTGTTCTAACCAGTTTTGTGTACCAATGAGGATCATCTCCGTCGTTTGTTAATTATTTTTGTTATAAATCTCAATTGCTGCCGATAGTATTTCTCTGAATTGGTTCAAATGGCTCTGAGCACTATGGGACTTAACTTCTGAGGTCATCAGTCCCCTAGAACTTAGAACTACTTAAACCTAATTAACCTAAGGAAATCACACACATCCATGCCCGAAGCAGGATTCGAACCTACGCCCGTAGCGGTCGCGCGGTTCCAGACTGTAGCGCCTAGAACCGCTCGGCCACTCCAGCCGGCTCCTCTGAATTCAAGCCACATCTGGTCTGCACTTATATTATTAATGTGGAATGAGTGGATATTGTCTCTCAGAAAGGCGTCAAGTGAATTTTTATCTGCTTTTTTGAATAGGTATATTTTTCGATTATTTTTGGAGGATTTGGGGATTACAATATTCAATTTCGTTATAGCAACTCTGTGTTCACTAATCCCTGTATCGGTTTCGATGCTCGTTAATAACTCAGGATTATTTGTTGCTGGGAGGTCAAGATTGTCTTGTAAATCGTTTATATAGATAGATAAGGGGGAGAAAAGGGCTGTAAACTACATTGGGGAACGCCAGAAATAACTTCTGCTTTATTCGATGATTTTCTGTCAACTACTACGAGCTGTGACCTCTCTGACAAGAAATCACTAATCCTGTCACATACTTGAGATGATACTCCATAAGCATGCAGTTTGACTACAAACCACTTCATCATAGGCCAACTCATACCTATTGGCATTTACGGAAGTCGAGTTGTCATCACCCGTCGAAACTATGAGCGTGCCTAAATGATTTGCTCACAGAGCTCACACAGTTTGGGGTGCGGACGGTTTGCCTTAAGAACTAAAGACACAATTCAGAGTAGATTAACAGGTTTGTACTAGTTAAAGCAAACCGTGGATAACTAGGAGAACATTTCGACAAAATCTTCAGCATTTCTTATTTTTGCTGTAAATTTTTCGTTCAAGATTGAATTCGCCGTACATTTCAGATCAAGATAGTTTTACACCCACCGCCTAAGACTGCAGACCTTTTACGATCAGTGAAGGACGCTTTCTCATTGCCATGTCCGGAATTTACAAAATACCTCACCAGTGTAGTACGGCTTCCATAGGACAGACTACGTACACCATTGTAGAACGCTGCTGCGAAAATCAATGCTGCAGTCGCCTTTTGCGAAACACTCCTAGTTTGTTATTGCTGAAAATTTTATTTCCACAACAATTCTAGTCACAGTAACAGCTTTTAGGGACTCCATTATTACAGAATCCGTGAAAATACGCACTGTGGAAAACCTGGTGAACCATGATAGCAGATACAAGTTGGATTATTCGTGGAACCTCATCATTTTCAACGTTTGCGCAAAACTAAGACGACAGAGTATTCCGATGGTCACGGCTTGTGACTAACCTGACAGCAGTTGATTGTGAGTTCTCCAGTTTCACCAGGAACGTCACTGGTCGCCTCGTTGTGTGCTCAGTCTGTCGTCACGATTGTAAAGCACGCGCAGAGATATTTGTAGAACAACACTGTTACACAAAGGCAACTGAAACAAGAATGGAGTTTCATTAGGCACTACAGCTGTGCAGAGCGTAACTGAATACCTTTCCTGGAGCTGAGGATGGTCAGATTCACGATTGAAATCAATCATTAAAAGAAAAAAAAATAGTAAAGTTGTGCATTACACAACCTATGCGTAAACTCCATCATACCTGTGCAGCAACGCCTATGCATAATAATTCAGATTATTGGTTTTATTCTTATGAATCCACTTCATACAGCTGTATTTGACCTTCTTTTCTAAACGCTGTCGATTATTTCGAAGCCCTCGAGGTAGCCGAGGTGACCATCCCGATACTGTGCGACCGCATTTTTCTCGTGTCTGGGACATCTAATTGGTATTTTTCTTTCTGAAAATATGGCTTCTGTCTTGCACAGGATTCACAGGACGGAATATTCGAGAGGCGTTTATGATTAGAGACTCGCTTGATAAACTCTGTCCGCGGATTGGAACATTTTGTAATGCATTTGTAATGTAATAAAATAAAAATAGTTTTGACTCTTTTTCTTTACTATCGGTGTAATGTAATAGAATGAATATGAATCGTGACTTATATAAAAAAACACACATCAATGCAATGGCTCAGCATAAAAGAGAAATAACTAATGTTGGAATATTATTAACAGAGTAATATGCTGTTTAATTTAGTCTGACGCGTATAAGCACTCAATAACCCAGCTCAGTGCTCAGGGGGTAAGGAATTGTAAATACTCATTGGCTTAGCTATTAAAACACTAAATATATTCGTCAATATATGCCTAGTCGACGTCAAGTTAAAAGTCGTGCTTGTAGCACCAGAGAATACTTCACCAGTCCGTTCACTGTACAACAAGAAATTCCGTAACTCTAAATCGTGGTTTCGTCTTGATTCCCAATATAATATAACAAGCGTAGCTTTTGCAAATAAAATCTTATACCCGAACTAGAATCCTGTGACCATGCCTTCCTGCCTGGGATGTTATCTCGCAACTTTGAGAAGATCTGAAAGTGAATGTTATTAAATTATTTGCAGCGACCGCCAGGCTCGTAGAATCTGAAAGAAAGGTTTAGTTCTCTAATCGGCAGCACCTTTCGACGATGAGCTAAAAGGAAGTTCTTAATTATTTTTTAAGATTGCGCCTAACAATGAAGAATTTCTGTTAAGGCCCATCTCTACTCTAGACAAGGAAGGTTTAAGATTACAAATGAATTCAATACGGACACAATTTTTAGGTCACAAACAACTTTATTTTCAGTTTTGTCAATAACTAACACTGGCAGATACAACAAGATGAACCTTCATTAAACGCTCCTTACGGTTGGCGACCATATCATAAGCCAAGAAGAAGAATAGTAATGACAAAAAAGGTCAGAGTTTAAACACAGAATCTCAATTCCATGGAAGAGGCATACATTGTAGCATAATATATTGTACCTTGGTAAAACTCGCAAGTTACTCATTCAATACTTATCGTAAAAACATGTGATCTCTACATTTCACATTCATGTCCACCAGGAGAAACAGTACACGCTAAGAAGGTCTTATTCTGTTTAGGGTTGCGGAAGCTATTTTGCTACTGCTAACGTTATCATTGCTTGTGACTTATACTGTCCGGTCATGTTAAAGCGACCACCTTTCAAAAGCCTGAATAATCAACTTTTGTAGGGAGGGTATCGATGAGGTTGTGGGTGATACCGACAGGAATGTGGGGCCATGCTAATTCCAGTGCCGGGCCAACTACGCTATGTTTCGCGGTTGAACAGCCCGATGGAGGTGGTCCCACAGATTCTCGGCTAGGTTTAAGTCTGAGAAGTTTGATGGCCAGAGGAGTACGCTAAACTCATCTTGGTGCTCTTCGAAACACGCAAGGACACTGCGAGCTGTGTGACACGTCGCATTGTCGTGGTGGTGGATGCCATCGTGCCGATAAAAAACAGACAGCATGTAGGGGTGGACATGGTCGCCAAGGATAGATGCATAGTTGTGTTGATCCATTGTGGCTTCTAGAACGGGGAGATCAAATGGTTCAAATGGCTCTGAGCACTATGGGACTTAACATCTATGGTCATCAGTCCCCTAGAACTTAGAACTACTTAAACCTAACTAACCTAAGGACAGCACACAACACCCAGTCATCACGAGGCAGAGAAAATCCCTGACCCCGCCGGGAATCGAACCCGGGAACCCGGGCGCGGGAAGCGAGAACGCTACTGCGCGACACGAGCTGTGGACCGAGGAGATCAATTAGACAATGCCACGAAAATAATCCCCAGATCGTCATGTTCCCTGCCAGTTGCAAAGTGTTTGCTTTCAGACGCTCCCACGTCCAGCTGTCCGATGGAGTATAAAAGGTGGTTCATCTGAGAAAGTCACCTGTTGCCACTGCGGCACTGACGTGCGAATAACAGTCTTCGTAGCCGACGAAAGGCAGTGAACATGAGTGTACGAAGCAGGCGTTCGCTAAACGGTCGTTGAGGAGACACTGTCGGTAGGACCTTGGCCGATCTAAGCAGTCGGTTGCTCAACCTTCACTCGTGTACTCTTTACACTTCTCAGCAGGCGTCGTTCACCCCTGTCATTTATGGCCTGTGGTGCACCACATTTGACTTAGCGCCTGTTTTGGATAGCGATGCCAAATGGTTTCACCCTTGGCCCGAAAGCAAACTATCATGGCCTCGTGGATGTCAGATGACTCGCTCTGTTTCCGCATTACGACAACGACTCCACTGTTCCCACGTCTCAACCACACGCTTGATATACCCTCCACTACCAGTGTTGCCACCTGCCGTCTGCGGGTTAAAATAGAGATGGGGCCCCTCCACGCCCGCACCAACGTGGTGACCAGACCAAAAGTTCTACTGACATCTCCGTCAACATGTTAGTTATCTAATAGGTGGATCACAGGATGATGGGCTGTGATGTTATCCGTGCGTCTGGGTAAGACTACGCATTAACACGATCCATCAGGTGTTAGATAGTGGACGAAACGCGAATGAGGGTAACAATTTGAAGAGCAGAGGGGGAAAAAGTGCCATGGCTCGTGCTGAGGGGAAAAAAAACCTCTGCGACAGTGGGATGGGTAGTAAGAGCAGTACTAGCTGCTATAGTTCATGCAAGGTTGTGTTTGTTAGTGTGGGTATCATGCATCAATACCGTGGCAGGCGATGGCGATGTATCCCTGTTTGCTGCAGCCGCTGCATTCCTGGAACAAACAGGATCGTTATATATTGGTGGAAGATCGGCCATAGATCATCTCACTGTGTGGGGTGAGTGTGGAGCTCGTCTGCATGTAGTGTTCACTACGGCTTCCCTGCGTGGTGCCAGTTATTCGGCAAGTGTGTCCCAACTGGATATTCCGTAATGGTGGCTGATTAACAGGGGCTCACCTGTACCGTTGTGTTTGCGTGTGCTTGGCCATAGATGTTAGGTCCTTGCAAGTATGTCTTTTGGTCTGCTATGTTTCCATCTATGGTTGTGGTGGTAGTTCCCCAGATTCAAAATAAACGGGTTCTGTTAATATCTGGAGTTTCTGTATAGTCTTGTGGTGAGTTTGTGGATTACCTCCGTGAGAGTCTCAAGTCGGTATTCCCGTTGAAGATCTGCGATGCGCGTGTATCGTGTAGCGTTGCTTATGAACTCGAGTACTTTGTTTTGCATGATCTGCAGACGGCGCAGGCGTGTGGGCGCAGCGTATCCCCAGACGGGGGCTGCGTACGTCATCAGGGGTCGAGTAAATGTCATGTACATGGACCTCGACGCCCGTCTGTTCAGTGTGCTACGCCTGTTGAGCATGGGGTAGAGCTGTTTGAGCCTCGCGCTTGCTCTGTTGGTCATGTGTTGTATGTGGTCCCCCCAGAGTAATTTCCGGTCCAGCCAGACACCAGGGTATATGACTTTCTTGCGGAAACGTATTGGGCGTGCATGTAGAGTTATTGGTCTGCAGTAGCGGTGTTTGCGCAGTTGTTTCGGTCTTCTAGTCAACAGAACGGCTTCGCACTTGTCGACGTTTACTCTAACACGCCATTTCTCTAACCAAGGCTCAGCCAATCTGAGTGCAGTCTGCAGTCGTGACGTAATGTTTCGGGTGGTTACTGCACGTTAACGTCGAACACAGCCGGTGGTCAAATTATTGAGAAAAATTTGGAAATTTGTGGTAAGTTCCTATGGGACCAAACTGCTGAGGTCATCGGTCTCACACACTACTTAATCTAACTGAAACTAACTTACGCCAAGGGCAACACACACACCCATGCCCGAGGAAGGACTCGAACCTCCGACTGGGGGAGCCGCGAGAAACGTGGCAAGACGCTTTAGACCACGCAAAACCCCACGCGGCAAATTAATGAGACTAGCACTTATTTATCTGTGCTGTCACATGGCACCAGTCTTTTGATTAACAATGGCATAATGTTAAAATTACAATAGCAAAATTAAACTTCTACACCCGTAAGCGGGTGTGAAGTCCTTCCATCACTACTGCCCATTAAAAATGCTACACCAATAAGAAATGCAGATGATAAACGGGTATTCGTTGGACAAATATATTACACTAGAACTGACATGTGACTGGATTTTCACGCAATTTGGGTGCATAGATCCTGAGAAATCAGTACCCAGAACAACCAACTCTGCCCGTAATAACGGCCTTCATACGCCTGGACATTGAGTCAAACAGAACCTGCATGGCGTGTACAGGTACAGCTGCCCATGCAGCTTCATCACGATACCACAGTTCATCAAGAGTAGTGACTGCCGTATTGTGACGAGCCAGTTGCTCGGCCACCATTCACCAGACGATTTCAGTTGGTGAGAGATCTGGATAATGTGCTGGCCAGGGCAGCAGTCGAGAAAAGCCCGTACAGGACCTTCAACATGCGGTCGTGCATTATCCTGCTGAAATGTAGGGTTTCGCAGAGATCGAATGTAGGGTAGAGCCACGGGTCGTAACACATCTGAAATGTAAAGTCCACTGTTCGAAGTGCCGTCAATGCGAACAAGAGGTGACCGAGACGTGTAACCAATGGCACCCCATCCCATCACGCCGGGTGATACGCCAGTATGGCGGTGACGAATACACGCTTCCAATGTGCGTTCACCGCGATGTCGCCATACACGGATGCGACCATCAGGATGCTGTGAACAGATCCTGGATTCATCCGAAAAAGTGACGTTTTGCCATTCGTACACCCAGGTTCGTCGTTAAGTACACCATCGGAGGCGCTCCTGCCTTTGATGCAGCGTCAAGGGTAACCGCAGCCATGGTCTCCGAACTGATAGTCCATGCTGCTGCAAACGTCGTCAAACTGTTCGTGCAGATGGTTGTTGTCTTGCAAACGTCCCCATCTGTTGATTCAGGGATCGAGACGTGACTGCACGATCCGTTACAGCCATGCGGATAAGATGCCTGTCATCTGGACTGCTAGTGATACGAAACCGTTGCGATCCAGCACGGCGTTCCGTATTACCCTTCTGAACCCACCGATTCCATATTCTGCTAATAGTCATTGGATCTCGACCAACACGAACAGCAATATCGTGATACGATAAACCGCAATCGCGATAGGCTACAATGTGACCTTATCAAAGTCGGAAACGTGATGGTACGCATTTCTCCTCCTTACACGAGGCATCACAACAACGTTTCACCGGGCAACGCCGGGCAACTGCTGTTTGTGTATGAGAAATGGGTTGGAAACTTTCGTCGTGTCAGCACGTTGTAGGTGTCTCCACCGGCGCCAACCTAGTGTGAATGCTCTAAAAGGCTAATCATTTGCATATCACAGCATCTTCTTCCTGTCGATTAAATTTCGCGTCTGTAGCACGTCATCTTCGTGGTGTAGCAATTTTAATGGCCAGTAGTGTAATTAATACAAGCTTTGCACATTTATTACAAGAAGTTGTTTTTAAATAAATTCTGAGACGACTCACTAAAAATGGAAATCTCAATCATGTGTGTTCTGAAACTGTGAAAACGAGAAAAAAAAAAGAAAATACCGGATGCTAGGTAGCAAACGTGAGATTATATAGAATGGAACCGAAAACCTAAACCGGCTGTGCAGCCAAGTTTCGATAGTCGAAAACTCTCTTAGGATGCGCTGGTTATCTGACAGAGATGGACAGAAAAAGTGTTGAAACCGGTGACGCAAATAATTAATAAAGTAATACTCGAAAGAAGCGTTTTCCTCGAGAGGCAATTTACCAGGGATCTGGCCGTAAATCTCTCGCTGAACGGTCGCAGCTAAATTTACTCCTTTCCGCAATAAGAAATTTTGCCAAAGAAGAGCAACAGACTTGGGTCTTAATGAAACGGGCGAGGCGCACAGCGACCCTCGCCTTGCCACCTACTAGGTGGCATTATTTAATGGTCTGATTCGCCCCGACCTTAGAAAGATAATTAAGGCACACGAGGCAAATAACTTACACGGATGATAAACATCTTTCGCATTAATTTCGTTCCAGCGCCTAATTGAGCAGAAGGCGCGACGGAGGAGCTCCGTAATTGAAACCGTGCCGTGTGAAGGACAGGCGAGGTCGCCCCGTGGTGTGCGGACATTCGCCACGCCAGACATTTGCCACGATTTTACCTGCTCCGAAGGGTTGGGTCCCTTGTCTCCCCCTCCTCCTCCTCCTCAACGTTTACTGAGCATTTCCGCTGCTTTTCTTAACATAGGACCAGAATCTCTACGGATTTTTCGCCACATTTCTAGAGACAGTTTCGTTGTGGAAACTATTACATGCATCTCGCATTCAAATCCGCACCAAATTTCGAGCCACAGTAAAACTTCGCCAATCATGGAGATTTCGCGCTCGTCTAAATTATACGTGCCTTTTTCGGTGCTTCTGCAGCAGTTTTCTGTCGTGTTTTGTGTACCATGGGGGATCAGTTCCGTCTAATATTAATTTATTTGGTATGAATCTCTCGAATCTTGTTGATACTATTTCTTTGAACCACATATGGTCTTCACTTACATAGTTTGGAAGGATTGGAGACTGTCTCTTAGAAAGACGTCAACCGAAGTTTTAGTTGCTTTTATAAATATATATATTTCGCGTTTAGTTTTGGTGAATTTCTTTGTTACGGAATTGAGTCTCGCTACGACTGTGTATTCACTAATTCCTGTACCCGTCATGATGCTCAGGATTATTTGTGGCTAAGAGGTCAAGTGTGTTTTCGCAAGCGTTTACAATTTGAATGGCCTCGTTAACTAATTGTTCAAAATAATTTTATAAAAAGCATTTAGAACAATTATGGAAGTTGTTTTCTATCTACGGTAGGGTCTGAAAATATATTTTTTTCGACCTACGGAAGGTAGAGTGAAGTCACTGCCAACTATAATTGTAAGAGTAGGGTACCTATTTTCGATTAGACTCGAGTTTTCTTTGAAATGTTCAGCAACTGTTTCATCTGAGACCAGGGGTTGGTAAAAGGAGCCAGTTATTAATTTATTCCAGTTGTCGAATATAACCTCTGTCCATATTAAGTCACAGTAACTAACTGCTTCAATGTCGCTTGTGAGCTGGAATACACATTACATTACTTTTCCTTAAGTTGTGCTTCTTGTTTCTGTTGTAGTGGAGATCATTACAATTACGGCTTTTTGCTCCAAAACCTAGGATGCATCCTCTGTGACCCTGTAAATGCCAGAGCTAAACAATGCAGAACAACAACGTACGGTACAAGCGTAATATTCTGTATTACTTCATTTCCTTACTTCTAACGTTTTAAAATTGTACGTCGACTTTAGATGACATGTCAATCATAGACGTTCTTATCTCTGTTTATGAACGTACTTTCAGTCATGTTTTGAACATTGTCCCGCTACACTTTATTAACTAATGTTTCGCCGCAAGGGATATCGGATTTTAGAGTAAATTAATATGAAGTATGTCGTCCTTCTTTTCAAACATTCACATACCCATTTATTCTTTCCTTATTGTCTTTTGGGCATGCAGTTGTAGCAATTGAAGTAGGCACAAATGCAGTGATCAAAAAGAAATGGTTAGCGCACATTCGCGTTCTGTTTACAACGTTCCTTTCTTGTTGCTACCATGGCGATGGACTTTTGTATCGCAATCAGTAAGCGTGAAAGGAAGTTACCGTACAGACAGAGGGATCTATATATATACTTGGCAGAACTAATTACATACTGACATAATCGTCGGCATTGCTTTCGTTTGCCAAAAGATACAAATATTTCGATTTCGGAAAGGAAGCTCTGTATTTGGCCAAGATGTCGAAGAAGAAGGTCCCTTACGTACTGGTTGTATCGAGTAAGATGTGGAGACGGCGTTTTGAAAGCGGACAGAAGAAGTACGAGAAAGGGCGTCCCTTACGTGAGGGATCGCTACCTGGCGAAGGGGCAAGTGTGGCAAATGTCCGGCGTGGCAAATGTCCGGCATTCCGCCCCGTCGAGACCGGCAACACCTCTCCGGCGACCGGAGGCGACTTGAAGGACTTCGGGACGGAACAGAGCAGCGCCGTGTAGCGCACGCCGAAGCGCCTTAGCGGCAGCTTTCCGCTGCGGCCGGAAGGGCTAATTGTAAAATTGCTCGCGGTTTTAATTAAAGCCAGGAGATGTAATCTCAGGATGGATGTCCTGTGTTGTTGTTGTTGCCGTTAGTGGGGGAGGCGCCCGCGCCCTTGTAATTTACAGCTGTTTGCGCGACCCCGCGCCGCTTGTAGCGCTGTAAGCCGGCCCTGTAAATCTCTTCCGGGGCATCGCCGGTCGGAGCGCCGCTGTCGGCGTTTATCCCACCGGACGTGATTGGTGGCCGTCAAGGGGCGCCTTGCCCGCTCGCCGACGTCACGGGCGGGTGCTGGCTGTCGCCACACGCCTCACTTCGAGGTCGCGGTGCTCGTCCGAGCTGTTGATTCCATTTTCCGCACCATACTTCCTTCTCTTCAGGTACTACTATAGTTCAATTCTTTTATCTCGGCGGTTCGCTCATGCCCGCCCAGACGCGGGAGATAGCTGCGTTGCCAGTTCTACGCACCAAGAGAAGCAGCGCCATAGTATAGTTCGCAAACTTACGTTTAGGGGGGAGCGCGCAGTTCATGAAGTAAAGCCACCACGGCCGCATTAACCCTCTCGCTGCTACAGATACGTGCTCCCCGCATTCCGCGCTGTGCGCGATTTTGTCATCATTGCACTGCTCGCCTGTGCAGACACATGGTGTTTCGACTGCTTTGACACACTTCATCATTCGATTTCACAAAAACTATTTGGCCCAAAACTTTGATTTTTACACATTTTCTTGACTGATACCTTTCCCCCTCCCCCCCCCCCCATAAATGACTTAATTTTGTTTCGATGTTCAACGCAGTTATTGTGCAGCATTAGATGTAGTAAACCATTGCACGAAATTTTTGCAGAGGTAAAAATCCACAGCGTATACTTTCCGTATGGTCGATTTTAGTTGCCACTAGAAATTTCAAAAAATTACATACAAATGAATAAAATTCATGAAGTAAAACGCTTCAATATTGTTTTAGAATAATGAAAACATTAATCATCGATCAAGGTTTGAACATATTTTTTTTTTTTTGTAACCCAGCTTGGCATTCAATATGTCTCCCGGAGAACTTAAACATATCACGCAAAATACCGACAAACACTGTTGGTATGATTATGAATTACTCACGTTTCCTCGAAGTACAATAGGAAATAAACAATTACCGCTGTTCTTCATTGCGAAAAAGCGGTTAGTGAGAATGATTGAAACACCTTTCCTTGCAATCGCCTGAATTAGGAACTTTATTGCTTGTTTGTTTTAATTAATTAATAGAGTATGAAGCAATTGGTATAAAGAATGCTTTTTCCAAACTTTGAATAAAAGAAAGTCTGCTATCAAGACATTGCTTTTGTTCAATTACTTTATTTATGACTGAACGTTTCTTAAACTGAACACACTCGTCCGTGCTCAGCACTGCAGTCGAGCTCTGGCAACGTCGTTCTCTGTTCATTGGCTGACTGTGTTTTGTGACGTCAGATGCGCAAAACGAATCTAAACTCGGCCGCCGTCATAAATGACGCGCACTTTAGCTGTGTTGTTACCTGTATTGGCTGTCCGCACGAGACTGTCAAGTAAATGTAACTGTATTTTGGATTGAGGACAGTGACAGAGCGACTGATCGACGAGATGCAATAATACTGTACCAACAGCATTTATGTTGTTGTTGATCTATTAGGCAACCAGTTTCGACGTTCCGATGATATTATCTTCAGGCTGGTTGCATGAATTACACCGAGTGCCCCTCGTGCATGTATAAGACAAGGCAGTTGTTGTTGTTGTTGTTGTTGTGGTCTTCAGTCCTGAGACTGGTTTGATGCAGCTCTCCATGCTACTCTATCCTGTGCAAGCTTCTTCATCTCCCAGTACCTACTGCAACCTACATCCTTCTGAATCTCCTTAGTGTATTCATCTCTTGGTCTCCCTCTACGATTTTTACCCTCCACGCTGCCCTCCAATGCTAAATTTGTGATCCCTTGATGCCTCATAACGTGTCCTACCAACCGATCCCTTCTTCTTGTCAAGTTGTGCTACAAACTCCTCCCTAATTCTATTCAATACCTTATCATTAGTTATGTGATCTACCCATCTAATCTTCAGCATTCTTCTGTAGCACCATATTTCGAAAGCTTCTATTCTCTTCTTGTCTAAACTATTTTTCGTCCATGTTTCACTTCCATACATGGCTACACTCCATACAAGTACTTTCAGATACGACTTCCTGGCACTTAAATCTATACTCGACGTTAACAAATTTCTCTTCTTCAGAAGCGCTTTCCTTGCCATTGCCAGTCTACATTTTATATCCTCTCTACTTCGACCATCATCAGTTTTTTGCTCCCCAAACAGCAAAACTCCTTTACTCCTTTAAGTGTCTCATTTCCTAATCTAATTCCCTCAGCATCACCCGACTTAATTCGACTACATTCCATTATACTCGTTTTGCTTTTGCTGATGTTCATCTTATACACTCCTTTCAAGACACTCTTCAACTGCTCTTCCAAGTCCTTTGCTGTCTCTGACAGAATTACAATGTCATCGGCGAAACTCAAAGTTATTATTTCTTCTCCATGGACTTTAATACCTACTCCGAACTTTTCTTTTGTTTCCTTTCCTGCCTGCTCAGTATACAGATTGAATAACGTCGGGGAGAGGCTACGACCCTGTCTCACTCCCTTCCCAACCACTGCTTCCCTTTCATGTCCCTCGACTCTTATAACTGCCATCTTCTCTGGTTTCCGTGCAAATTGTAAATACCCTTTCGCTCCCTGTATTTTACCCCTGCCACCTTCAGAATATGAAAGAGAGTATTCCGGTCAATATTGTCAAAAGCTTTCTCTAAGTCTACAAATGCTAGAAACGTAGGTTTGCCTTTCATTAATCTTTGTTCTAAGGTAAGTCGTAGGGTCAGTGTTGCCTCACGTGTTCCAATATTTCTACGGAATCCAAACTGATCTTCCCCGAGGTCGGCTTGTATCAGTTTTTCCGTTCGTCTGTAAAGAATTCGCGTTAGTATTTTGCAGATGTGACTTATTAAACTGATAGTTCGGTAATTTTCACATCTGTCAACACCTGCTTTCTTTGAGATTGAAATTACTATATTCTTCCTCTTTTTCAGGTACCACTAGCTGTGTTGTTACCTGTACTGGCTGTCTGGACGAGACTGTGAAGTAAATGTAAATGTATTTTGGATTGAGGACAGTGACAGAGCGACTGGTCGACGAAATGCAATAATACTGTACCAACAGCATTTATTTTGATGTTGTTCTATTAGGCAACCAGTTTAGACGTTCCGGTGATGTCATCTTCAGGCCTGTCGCATAAATTACACCGAGTGCCTCTCGTGCATGTATAAGACAAGGCAGCTATATTCGTATATCGTACCGTAGATATCCAAACCTCATGAGCGTGTGTGCTCTTCACACATGTGACTGCAGACTGTGAAGTGGTGTTTTTCTTTTCCTTTTTTTTTTTTTTTTTTTTTTTTTTTTTTTTTTTTTTTTTTTTTTTTTTTTTTTGGATGTGTAGTGTAAGTCCCATTGGCTTTGGGCGATTTTACTTCTTGTTTGCGAGTAAAGCAAAGTTTGATAGCATTTTATTTACACTCACGCTCATAAATTAAGAATAATGCTGATACATGGTGAAATAACGCTCTGGTGGGCGGCTTGAGGGTTTACATCACCTCGGGGTATGACCATGATGTGCATTTGACCTGCGGTCGTCGCACGGTGGCGCTGGCAGCAGTCCACATACGCAGAGATGTGTTGGTACATGTCAGAGTACGGTGCAGCGAATAAGTGTGCAGACGTTTTCAGACGTGCTAATGGTGACTGTGTGTTGAAAACGGCTCAAAGAACACATATTGATGACGTTATGAGGGGTAGAGTACTAGAGCGACTGGAGGCTGGTCAAACACAGCGCCGGCCGCGGTAGCCGAGCGGTTCAAGGCTCTTCAGTCAGGAACCGCGCTGCTGCTACGGTCGGAGGTTAGAATCCTGCCTCGGGCATGGATGTGTGTGATGTCGTTAGGTTAGTTAGGTTTAAGTGTGCCACAAAGTGTGATCTCAGGATTATGGCAACGATTCCAACAGACAGGAAACGTCTCCATGCGCTGCACTACGACAGGTCCATTGTGTACAACACCACAAGAAGACCGATATCTCACTATCAGTGCCCGCAGACGACCACAGAGTACTGCAGGTATCCTTGCTCGGGACCTTACCGCAGCCACTGGAACAATTTTCTCCAGACAATAGTCTACAGACGACTGAACAGACATGGTTTATTCGTCCAGAGACCTGCAAGGTGCATTCCACTGACCCCTGGTCACAAGAGACCCATAAAGCCTGATGTGAAGAATACAGTACATGGTCATTGGAACAGTGGTCCCAGGCTATGTTTACGGACGAGTCCATGTATAGTCTGAACAGTGATTCTCGCCGGATTTTCATCTGGCCTGAACCAGGAACCAGATACCAACCCCTTAATGTCCTTGAAATGGGCCTGCATGGAGGTCGTGGTTTGATGGTGTGGGGTGGGATTATGATTGGTGCACGTAAACGCCAGCATGTCTTTGACAGAGGAACCGTAACAGATCAGGTATATCGGGACATCATTTTGCACCAGTATGTCCGCCTTTTCAGGGGTGCAGCGGGTGCCACCTCCCTCCGGATGTATGATAACGCACGGCACCACCGAGCTGCCGTCGTGGAGGAGTAACTTGAAACACAAGATATCAAGCGAATGGAGTGGCTTGCCTGCTCTCCAGACCTAAACCCCATCGAGCACGTCTGGAATGCTCTCGGACGATGTATCTGCACCTCTTCAAACCACTAGGACACTTCAGGAGCTCCGACAGGCACTGGTGCACGAATGGGAGGCTCTACCCCAGCAACTGCTCGATCACCTGATCCAGAGTATGGCAACCCATTGTGCGGCGTGTGTACGTGTGCATGGTGATCATATCCCATATTGATGTCGGGGTACACGCGCAGGAAACAGTGGCGTTTTGTAGCACATGTGTTTCGGCGTAGTTTTCTCGACTTATCACTAATACCGTAGGCTTACAGATTCGTGTCATGTGCGTTCCCTATGTGCCTATGCTATTAGCGCCAGTTTTGTGTAGTGCCGCGTTGTATGGCACCACATTCTGCAATTATCCTCAATTTATGAGCATGAGTGAATTACACTTTGCAGGTTTAATAAATGGGACTGGTAAGGTAACATTCGGCCCATTTCTTCTATAAGATTCGGTTTTACAGGAACTGAGGTAAAATACTTGGAATTTTATACACCTTCCAGTGACGTTATATGAACACCGCCTATGTTCGGCGTCAGCGTGCAATGACCGCTCACACATGGCAGGTGGCAGCACCAGCAGCTGAGGTATATAAATGGCGTCAGGGTGTAACACGTCCAGGGGTACAAATGGGTGGCGTCCCTTAAACTGTTTTCTCGCTTTTTGCCGTGCGCCCTGTCCACACCACGTACCTGATACTATCGCGGCGGTCGTATTGTTCCGCTCCACACTGCTGCTAGCTTGCCTGAATTTATGTTTCTAAATATGCAAGCGGGTTTAGGGGAGCCACTCAACGTTTAACACGAGACTATCCTACGTCTGGTATGAACTACTATATTCTGACACGATAAGTAAATCGCAGGTTGCACTGTTTACATTGTAAGTCATAAGTGTTTATCCCAATTAACTTTCTTGATGATTATCTGGCCACAATATCACTTGGACGAGCGTACGCATAACCGACGGGACGCGGGTGATTGTTCATGATGCGGAAGCCGAATACTCGAACGAGAATTCTTACGGTCGTCACGCATACACAGATATCTGGTACCAGTCCTCCTAGACACTTGTAATAATATAGCACTCCTCATACAGTTAAATTTTCAGTTCTCAGTCCTCACTTGTACGAGCGTGCGGCTGATTGTTGTTGACGATGAAACGCGATGACTGAACGCACGTTCTCACGCTCGCTACAAGACACTGGCACTTGATTGCACTTCTTTGTGGTAACTGTTTTTACTGATTCACATTAGTTCATTCCGGGAGACCGAACACGGCACGGATGACACGCAAACGGGCGGATACTCAAAACGTTGTCGGCGGCACTGCTCATATTTAATTACTTCTTTGCACCCATTTTCACTGAATTCGCTTCCATATCTCATCACTTCACTGTAATAGCACTTGTAGCAATACTTGAACGTCCATAATAATACCTTGCACATGTAGAGCTACCCACAGCACAGCCGGCCGGAGTGGCTGAGCGGTTCTAGGCGCTTCAGTCTGGAACCGCGCGACCGCTACGGTCGCAGCTTCGAATCCTGCCTCGGGCATGGATGTGTGTGATGTCCTTAGGTTAGTTAGGTTTAAGTAGTTCTAAGTTCTAGGGGACTGATGACCTCAGATGTTAAGTCCCGTAGTGCTCAATGCCATCTGAACCATTTTTGTAGTTAACCTCACGTAGTAGCCCGTGTGCTTGCAACGGTCGTATTGATCACTGGAACGGTTGAAGTTACCTGTAAACAAGAAATGACATACGTCGCATGGCAACAAGGACAAGTAAGCCAAAACAGTTGCGGTACCGAATGTAACTAGACGTGACCAAGAATGCATGTTCCCCGTGATTCTTACGTTCTGTTCTTTCAACATGGAAACAAAGTATTTAAGACACGTGTTCATTTCTTCGTCTACGTGTGAGGAATTTGTCCTGCAATTTGTCACTCACATTTTTGTTACACCCTGTATGTGCTCGCTTTCGTTGTCGGGCATTCTTCTGTCAAACACTGAGGAGCTGAGATTAGATCTTTAAAAACTTACTGGTTTTCCCTGATAAAGTAACAGAAGCAGAACTCCTCGTTTTTATTCCAAGGCTCAGAACACATTTAAAAGGGGAAAATGTTCTAGTTTCTAATTTGGTATATCTAGACTTCTTTAAATTCATCGTGGAATGATCCTTTACAGACTCTCATTAATCCTCATACTCGCTCTAAATTTATTCCTGGCGATTTGCGTGTCAGTTGCTTCGTGTGAGAGGAGTTTTAGTAAATCAAAATTAATTCAAAAAATACTTACGATCAACAATAAGCAACACGAGGCTAAACAGGCTTACCATGTTAGCTATCGAACATGGAACAACATAAAATATTAATTTTGCAACTGTGATTTCAGAGTTCGCAGCTTTTGAAGCTAAAAGATATTTTAAGTGTCTGTATCTGGCTTCAGCAGTTAGTCGTCTGAAGAACGTATAGTAATACACAGGGTGACTCAGCTGCCCCTACTTATGGGTTTTATGCAAAAGAATCACAAGCAAGATTTTAATATTCCTTCGATCGCTACGCGCAAACTACTAGACCTACAGAAATAATAACAGTACCTTTTTGCAGGATATTTAATGTTGTTAAATTTTGTCCTGGTCTACGTTTTCGCTGGATGCCTCGATTTTCGAGTTATTCAATAAGGACGCATTTTAAGGTCACTTTTGTATACAACAAACTGAGACACCTACAGCTATCGTTAAGATGTTATCTAATGCATGGCTACCAGTTCGGTGCTTCATTGCACCATTTTCAGGCCAAAACTTATGCTGAGGGGATTAACTCTAATCGTATGCACGATTCATCGGTGGCGAATATCTATGAATTGATTTTGGCAGACTACCTGTAACAACGATGTATGTTTTTAATACTTCGAAAATACGGCCTCTGGCGGAAACGTATCCCAGTACAAAATTTAACTACATTCAATTTCTTACAAAAATATCGTCTTTTTCTGTAGGGACGGCCGGCTCTAAGCGCTTAAGTCCGGAACCGCGCTGCTGCTACGGTCGCAGGTTAGAATCCTGCCTCCTGCATGGACGTTTATGTTGTCCTTAGGTTAGTTAGGTTTAAGTAGTTCCAAGTCTAGGGGGCTGATGACCTCAGATGTTAAGTTCCAAAGTGCTTAGAGCCATTTGAACCATTTTTCTGTAGGACTAATAGTTTGCGTGTAGCGAGCGACAGAATATGAAAATCATGTGAGTGGTATTTGAAAGTGTTGCAAATTGTATAAAACCCATGGGATGAAGCACGCTGTATAGTGGGTAATACTTTATAATAACGTAAAATTCGTAATAAAGGATACTATTATAATATATATTCCAATTTGATTATTAATGACTCTAATGACTTTCGTTTGATTACTTAAGATCATAATTGGACTCGTACTTTTTTTGTTTTAAAAGCTTTTATTCGTAGAGTGACACGGTTTTTACGCGAGCCGGATGCCACTGCTGATAGCTATACGGGTATGAACACATACTAACCTTGGTTCAAACCATTTCTACTTACATCAGACAGGTATCAAGGAATCAAGACGATCAGAAGAAGGAAGATGATGTAAATCACTTGCTGCTTTACTGCAGTTTCTTAAAAACACAGCCGGCCGAAGTGGCCGTGCGGTTAAAGGCACTGCAGTCTGGAACCGCAAGGCCGCTACGGTCGCAGGTTCGAATCCTGCCTCGGGCATGGATGTTTGTGATGTCCTTAGGTTAGTTAGGTTTAACTAGTTCTAAGTTCTAGGGGACTAATGACCTCAGCAGTTGAGTCCCATAGTGCTCAGAGCCATTTGAACCATTTTTTTAAAAACACAGAAAACTTCTTACTACAGATCCTTTTGAAAATGAAATTACACCTACGAACAAGAGCTTCTGTCTTGCCGTGAATGTACTAAAAATATACAAAGCCCTCTTCGAATTTATATGACAGTAGCTTGTGCTTATGAAATTTGTTGTAACATCAGCGGTTACATACACATTTCTATCTCCTAGTATATGCTTCCCAATTTTCTTTTTCAGTTTTGTAATCTGTTTTGCATACAGTTGATAACACGTTAAGATTCTTTAGCGATAAGTGCGTGGATCCTGTAAAATAATATTAAATCATTGCTACAACTGCGTACTTTGTCGGTTCCTACAGTGTTTTTACATTTGTCGGTGATGTCCACATCCAGCTGAGATGTTACTGGTGTCGGGCTGGCAGCAGACGGCGGCCTGGGAGAACACTGCAAGCCTTCCATCTCACAAGCGGGTCTTCAATGTTTCAGGAGCTGCGGCGGCGTCCCGGCTGTACGTGGACGCCATCAGTAAGCTGGCCAAGCAGGCACAGCAGGGCACCTGGGGAGCCTCCGCCGATGTCGGTGAGTGCGCGCGTTGTGTCATAAAAGTTTCATGTTTAGAGACCAATACGATAATAAGGCTAAGGGGCTACGCATCCACTACACAGACTGTTGAGCAAAAGTTAAAGACGACAGGTACTCTCACACCGTGTGTCACTCTACCATTCAACGTACATCGACTAAACTTGGGCCTTACATAGAATGGACTGCTACAGTACATTACAGAAGGTAAATGAAGGAAATACACAGTAGGACAACATGAAATTATGCTATTACTCAAAATCATTAATTATATTGAAGTCACCGCAATTCATGATGCCCCATGAACATTATAAAAGGCGAGACATGGTACTTAATAGTGTGTGCGATCACCACTGACTTCATTTCTTGCTCTGCATCGTGCTCCCATGGTGGCCGCAAGGTTGGAAAGAACTTCTTGTGTTAGCTCCTCCCATTCCTCCACCAGCGCTGCTGACAACCACTGGCTGGTCGCTCCTACATGCGGATGTGGTGCAATGTGTCTCTCCAACGCATCCCACACGTTCTAGATAGTGCTGAAGTCGGGGGAACGGGCAGGACAGCCCGTTTTCCGAAAATCATATCGTTCAAAAAGCTCATCCAACTGAACTGTTCGATTCGGTCGCACATTATTATCCATAAGCATGAAGTCAGGGGCCAAAGAAGCCCTGAAAAGCCGCACATGCGGAAGGAGTATAGTGTCACAAGATCATCGGCAGGTGAGCTGTGGTGAAAGATTTGGAGACCAGCACAACTAAGCAAGATTATGCCTTCTGATATCATAGCACCTGGTCCACCAGAACGCACACATTCTACAGTAGTGGACGTACATTCATACACTATGTGATCAAAAGTATCCGGACACCTGGCTGAAAATGACATAAAAGTTCGTGGCGCCCCCTATCGGTAATGCCGGAATTCAGTATGGTGTTGTCCCAACCTTAGTCTTGATGACAGATTCCACTCTCGCAAGCATACGTTCAGACAGGTGCTGGAAGGTTTCTTGGGGAATGGCAGCCCATTATACACTAAGGAGAGGTATCAATGTCGGTCGGTGAGGTCGGTAACGAAGTCGGCGCTCCAAAACATCCCAAAGTTGTTCTGTAGCATTCAGGTCAGGACTCTGTGCAGACCAGTCCATTTCAGGGATGTTAATATCGTGTAACCACTCCGCCACAGGCCGTGCATTATGAACAGGTGCTCGATCTTCTTGAAAGATGCAATCACCATCCTCGAATTGCTGATCAACAGTGGGAAGCAATAAGGTGCTTAAAACCTCGATGTAGGTCTGTGCTGTGATAGTGCCACGCAAAACAAAGAGTGCAAGCCCCCTCCTTGAAAGACACGATAGCACCATAACACCAATCTCTCCGAATTTTACTGTTATACACTATACACGCTGGAAGATGTTGACCGGGCATTCGCCATACCCAGACCTTGCCATCGGATCGCCACATTATGTACCGTGATTCGTCGCTCCACACAACGCTTTTCCACTGTTCAATCGTCCAATTTTTACGCTCCTTACAGCAAGCGAGGCGTCGTTAGGCATTTACCGGTGTGATGTGTGGCTTATCAGCAGCCGATCGACCATGAAATCCAAGTTTTCTCACTTCCCGCCTAACTTTCATAGTACTTGCAGTGGATCCTGATGCAGTTTGGAATTCGTGTGTGATGGTCTTGATAGATGTCTGCCTATTACTCTCGACGGTATCTGTCAGTCAACAGTAGAGGTCGGCCTGTACGCTTTCGTGCTGTTCGTGTCCCTTCACGTTTCCACTTCACTATCACGTCGGAAACAGTGGACCTAGGGATGTGTAGGAGTGTGGAAAAATATGACTCTAAGCACTGAAGCGCCTAGAACCGCTCGGCCACAGCGGCTGGCGACAACGAGGTCATTAGACACGGAGCACAAGCCCGGATGAGGAAAGGATGAAGGAGGAAATCGGCCGTACCGTTTCGAAGGAACCAGCACAGCACTTTCCCTGAGCGACTTAGCAAAATCACATAAAACCGAAATCAGGATCGCCAGATGCGGGTCTGAATCGTCGTCCTTCCGAAAGCGAGTTCAGTGCGCTAACCACCGCTCCATCCGACGTTGCAGTGTTAACAATGGCACATGCGTGGTTCGTCGGCTGCGGAGGCCTATCCTTAGGACTGCCCTGCACTGCGTCTATGTTTGGGATCTCCTGCAAAATCCCTGAATGGATTGCAACCAAGTCTCACACAGAAACAGCTGACATCACAAGTATTAGCACTGTAGCACTTATAGCCTCCTACCTCCTATAGGAGTGGAGACGCAGACAAAGACATGTTTTATCCTCACTCTGGCATACATTGTGCCCTGCATGACAGGCTTGTTGTGTGGGACTGTATCGGTGTGCAAAATCAACTTGCTTTGTATGGCAGCCTACTTGTAAGGGGTAATGAACTGTTTTTGTGACCTCAACATGTAGCCTGCTCAGCATTAAAGTCTGATATTAGTTGTGCCACAGTTCGCCACCTGTCCTCTTTTACCAGTCTTCCCAGCATTCGACGTCCGATATCCGTAATGATGTGTTGCCGCCCAGCCCACCGACGTCTAGATGTGGCTCCGCACGTTGACGTCACTCACCAAAGCACTCCTCGAACATCCGACAAGTCGTACAGTTTCTGAAATTCTAGCGCCGAGCCTCCGTGCCGTCACAATCTGCCCTTGCTAAAACTCAGATAGATCGCGCGCCGTCCCTCTTCCACACACGAGCAGCACGCTCACTGACCAGCAATCATTCCTCGCCAGGTGACGCTGCTATCGCCTGATCGGGATTATAACAATAGTACGTCGGTGGTGATAATGTTCTGGGAGATCAGTATATGTTGGGACAGTTGCGCGAGAATGCTACTCATTTGCATTTCTGTCCGGCCCGATAGCTGAGTGGTCAGCGCGACGGAATGGCATGAAAAGGGGCCCGGGTTCAATTCCTGGCTGGGTCGGAGATTTTCTCCGCTCAGAGACTGGGTCTTGTGTTGTCTTGATCATCACCTCATCATCCCCATCAACGCACAAGTCGCTGAAGTGGCGTCAACTAAAACAAGTCTTGCACCAGGCGATTTGTCTACCCGACGGGAGGCCCTAGCCACACGACATTTCATTTCATTTGCATTTCTAAGCTCGCATTAAACGCGATGCAGTTTGTCATTTGTCGCCTTTCGCCTGCATGGTGCTGCAGTTTTAATGGGCAGCAGTATATGCGAAATTTGGTGCATCTCTGACATAAGAAATAACTCTATCAGTTACAAAAATCAAGCCGTTTCTGGACGTTTTGGTCAGATGGAAAGTGGATGGATCGTTGGTGCATTCCATTTACAGTAACTCTTCATATACAGATCTGTATTTGCAGGAGTCTGTTTGCCACCATCCATCAGAAACTATGGGCGTCCTTCAAACAGTAGTACACTGGGCACGTGTTGTTTCTGACGGAGATAGTCTTGCAGAGGAGGTGGAACACTTAGTCATTGTTCAAAGATAGCAAATATTCTTCACATGAGATCACCACAGCTTTAAAGGAGAAGGAACATGACCACCCACAAGATCAAAGAGGAGAAGGAACGGTGCAGTCCCAGGCGTTCTTCCCACGCATCGGCAGTATTTCATTGAAATTAGGCGGAATCTTAAGGAAACTGTGGGGCGGCTGGTTGAATTAATGGTGTGTTATAAAATTTTGTAGAAACCAGTCCTATTATTTATGCTGTCTTTTGCCGTTCTCAACACTGGCTCTCTAACTACAATATTGGCAACCAGAAAGTGATTAGCAAAACGTGAAGTCTGTAATTAGAATTTCTAGTGCCCACTGTAACCTCCCCACAAAAATTTTAAAAGAAAGAAAAGACATTACTCAATAGAAATGGGAGCCGAGTGTAACCTCCCCACAAAATTTTTAAAGAAAGAAAAATGACGATACTAATTAGAGATGCTGATGGACACTGCTCTAAGCGTAACCTGCCCACAATCAAATGTACTGACAATGGCAACAAAAATGTGAAATTCGCAATCTGACTCAAATATAAATCCTTCAAAAAATTAAAGTCCATTCAGTGACAAGAAAATTCAATCAAACCGAAATATCGGTCTTTGGCCCTGTGTAAAACAATCAGAATTAAAGTCTTACCTCAGAATAAATGGATGTCACATATCTGCTCTTGTTGTTGCGCACCGCTTGGAGGAACTGCATTGCAAATAATAATATTCTCTTTTTTTGTGATTTTAGTGGAATTTTTCTTCAAAAGAAGTGGAATGAAATGGGAAGTGCAACGAAATCTTGAGTTCAATAAAAAATTAAATTTTTGAGAAAATGCTTTTGAAATAAAAAAATTATTATTGGGAGACTTGTTGGAGAATAATCACAATAAATAAAATTTTTCATTATCTAATGATTATATTAATTAACAGTATACCTTATTCCTCATCTTGACCAGTGTTGCCGACCGCCTACATCACACAACCGCACTGGGCTGCTACTACTGACCGACCGCTCTGCATGACGACTACAGACTGAGTACTGCTCTCCACTAGACAGAGCTACAGACTCGCAACGACTGAACTGACAGACTCGCAACGACTACTATACTGCTACTAACTGAGAACCGCTCGCAACACTCGCGCGGTCAAGCGCATACTCTCTGGTCACAGATGCTACAATGCCTCGCCATCGCTGCTATGTTACATACGTGTTTCATAACCCTCCACTGGGGGGGCAAAAATTTGGCAGCGATGGTGAGTCATTTGGACTTGCCAAGCGCGGCAAAATTTTTCTTTAATTAACAAAATTCTACAACTTACAGAATATTTAAATGTTGTGCACACGCACTAAGTACAAAATATATCAGACAAAGACAAAATGTGAGTACAAAACATAGTAGCAAATCAGAAAAGTATATACAAATTATTTGACAGATAAAGTGCACAGGCACTGAAAAAATTCTTTAGCATATTCAGAACAAATAAACAGACTGGCAAAAAATATTATGTTGACAAGTGACATAAGTGTACTCGCATTTGAGTTCAGCGAATCGAAAAATGTATAACCTATGAACATAAATGATGTTACCAAAAAAAATTTTTTCTTTATGTGACAAGAATCAGGATAGGAAAGGGAAGGATTACATCATGGTTGTAGCACTTTAGATTGCACACAGCTGCTCTGAAAGTCCATATCTTTCCACAGAAGTACAACACCAAGTGACACAACTTGAAGATCTTTTCCCATCAGAATTTATCAGTGTAGCAAAGACACTGAACTGTCGTAGTAATGTTCCATGTTTTCATTTTGGCAGTACATTAGGTACACCAAACAGTGGGACCATAATAACGTCTTCATTGCTCACGGTAGTGGACAGCATGTCGTGTCAACACCACACTCTTACAAGGCACACCAACGTAGAATTAGTGCAAAAACCAAATATAGTGCTCCATGATCACTAGGATAAACAGGACAAATGGACATTGCAGTAATTCAGGGTAGTCAGCTTATGAGGTGAAGGACATCAAGTCACATAATATTGACAATTACAGTCTTCATTGATAGTTTGTGGCATTCATAGCCCAGTTATTGAACATTTCTGTACCAAGTATGTAGTATTACAGAAAAATGTTCATTAATTGTTTTACATAGAATCAGTAGCCTTCTTTTCCTGGTTACAAAGCATTATGAAATAATCGCATTCTCTTCAGTTACAGAGTATAACTAAGAATCATTAACCTTCTCCTAATTACAGTTAATTAATCATTCGTCATTCCAATAATAATTAGCCTTTTCCTAATTACAGTTAATTAATCATTTGTCGTTAATTAATCATTTGTCTAATTACAGTTAATTAATTGATCATTTGTCATTTCAATATAGTAAGAATTATTAGCCTTAATTAATTACAAAGCATTATTAAACAGTCACATTCTTTTCTGGTTACAAAGTATCAACATTGGAAACAAGAGCTAATCAATGGCATAATTAATCACAATTCGTGGAGTGACATTAATTATTGGCACTCAGTGGCCAGCAAGTATTGAATAGAATCATCATTCAGTATTATTCAGGTTATTACGAAGTCATTATTAAAAATCAGTTAATTACAGTCAAATCATTAATAATCACAGGCATTATAAGTGGTAACATTACAATAAACAGTGTTCCTCCTTCAGTAGTATTCAGACCATTACAAAGTCATTATTAAAATCAGTTAATTACAGTCAAATCATTAATAATCACAGGCATTATAAGTCGTAACATTACAATAGACAGTGGCAGTTATTAGCTAGTGACAAAGCATTATTTTGAATATAGTCTCATTAAGAGGTCATTACTCAAGTGACATGCTATTCAGAGTTGATCAGTATTATTCAGAATTATCATAAACTAGTGACATTATGTGGGACTGGTAATACATTTTTTTGGTAGCAATGCATTGCGTTGGGATCGATAATTAATTGCTGAGGCATAATACTTTTTGCTTTTGACCTATTGCTGCAAATGAGGATAGGTAACGTCATTCGTCATGAGTCAGCTGTAGCAAGATTATGTAACAAGGCAGTACATGTGATCACATTTATAAATGATAAACACAAATGGGTAAAGTACAAAAAAAAAAAATGCAAGTTCTAGAGCAGGTATAATAAGTAACAGGTTTAGCAAGTATCATGAAAAACTTCTCCTGGAAAAAAATACAAAAACGGATTATTGACCTGAAAGAAGAAACGCACACTATGCTGAAAAGTAGTGAACTTCGAATTAACAGGTAGTGAAATGTGTATAAAAATGTGTTCCATAGCTGTCCTTTCCAAAACTTTCAGTCATCCTACTATGCAATGTAACACCTGCTGTCAAAGCAAACTGCAACAAATACTTAATTACTACATAACATAAATACATAACTTCAACATTATCCTCATCTGTAAAGAAAAACTTCATTATTCATAACTTCATATCCTTCATCATTATTCATCAGTATTCATTATCATCTGCAAAAAATCACTTCATTACTCATTACATAACTATTCCTTATCTCTAGCATATTTCATCACTAAAACTAAGATGTGTAGTTCAGTCTGACAGCCTGCATCAATCACCTTGTATTCTGAAAGAAAAAATTAGTTAAGACTGCTATTCTGTGATGAGTATAGTATATTCTTGTTAATGTTTGTTAATCCTGATCCATTTACTCTTCCCCATAAAGTTATTGCATCTTCTTTCGTTTATTCCGTAGGTGAAATTCCCATTTATATTAAATTTATTTCTTACACACATCATTTCTTTCTGAAATTCATGAACAAAGATTAATGTCTTGCATTTAAATCATATACCCACTAAATAATAACTGGTTTATGGTGACACAATTAAGCATACAGCATAACATGACAGAAAACGTAATATGTCAAAGACATTGACAGTGTTCAGATGCAAAAATGTACACAGAATAATACAATGCAGCAGCAAAAAAAAAAATGTGAAACAGTCACGATGTTGAGATGTCATAAGGCAAAAAAATGTCAAAGTCGACTGGTGTGTGTTATATCTTAACTATTTCATAGTGCATACAAACAAAACTGGAGTACAATCATATACACCAAAAAAAATGGAAAATGTGCACGGTCTGATGTGTAACGACAAGAAAAGCGACCTGCTAACCTTACCTTGCCGGGCACTTGCCAAGAAAAAATACGATAATCATCAATAAGTAGTCACATAAATATAATTGCAGAAATAGTCGTAAATGTGTAAATTCATCTGGAAAAATATGCACGGTCTGATGTGTAACGACAAGAAGAGCGACCTGCTAACCTTACCTTGCCGGGCACTTGCCAAGAAAAAATACGATAATCATCAGTAATTAGTCACGTGAAATAATTGCCTTAGTAAATGGCATCATAGTGTGTTGAATCATACAGTGGTTTCACTCAATAAACGGTTTAATGTTTGATATATGGTGATTGCCTTTCGATTTTCTAGTTCTCAAAGTTTCGACGTGTACAACATTGGGGTGAGGGATGCTGCGAATCCGATATGGACCTGCGTATAGAAGTTCAAATTTACTGCACTTACCTTTTAATTTGCTGGATAAATAGTGTGTACGCACTAATATTTTCTGTCCAACGTGAAAGTCTCGGCGTTTACAAACCTGTTCTTGCTGTCTTCTCCGGCGCTCTGCGGCACGTTTGATGTTCTTCAGCGCAATGTCAATTATTTCGTGGTGTCGTAGGCGACGACTTTTGGGAAATTCTATTAATTCTTTAATTTTGTTCGGTGGTTCAACGTTTTTCAGTATAACAGTCGGAGATAGCATAGTGGATTCATTTGGAATGGAATTAATTACATCTTGGAATGAGAGTATGTGTGTATCCCAATCAATATGTCTTTTGTGGCAGTATATTCTACACAGTTTACCAATTTCCTTCATTAATCTTTCACAGGGGTTCGAAGAAGCATGGTACTTGGATATATAAATCGGAGAAATGTTTCTGGCTCGTAACATGCGTGTCCATACGCTACTACGAAATTGTGATCCATTATCAGAAATTACTTTCATTACATGCCCTACATGAGATAGAAAATGTTTTACAAATGCTTTCGAAACAGTTTTAGCAGTAGCTTTGCGTAATGGAGTGAAAGTAACAAATTTTGAAGTGAGCTCAACAGCGACAAAGATGTAGCAAAAACCTCTGTTAGTTCTCGGAATCGGACCAAAAATATCTACTGCGGCCATGTGTCTTAATTTAACAGGTATAATGGGATATAACGGAGGAATATGTGAAGTGGTGTCTGATTTAGCTTTCTGGCAAATTTTACAAGACGCTAAAACTCGTCGTATACGTTTTTCCATGTTAGTAAAATAACAGTTCTGTCTCAGTATAAGAAAACATTTTCTTGCTCCGTAATGTGCGTAGCTTAAATGAGTGTACCAAATTAATTTGTTGACCAGTTCGTCAGGAATGCATAATAACCAATTGTTGCTGTCAGGATGAGAGCGGCGAAACAAAATGTCATTGCGTACAGTGTAGTGGTTCCTAATCGTAACATTATTCTTATCTAGCCAAAGGTGTTTAATTTCTTTCCAGACATTGTCTTTATTTTGTTCTCGTGCTATGTCCTGTAATGACGATGAAATAAAATTTTCAAATGCAACTTGCTGAATGTACATGACATTGAAATTTGTTTTACAGAAGTTGGTTGCTACGTCTTGCTGATTGTTGCTCAGAGAACGCGATAGTGCGTCTGCTATAACATTTTGCGTGCCGGGAATGTGAACTATTGTAAAATTAAATTCCTGTAAATACAGTTTCCATCTGCTTAATCTGTCGTGAGTAAATTTAGCTGAAAGTAAAAATTGTATCGCTCTGTGATCTGTGTAAACAGTGGTATGTCTGCCATAAAGAAAGTGCCTAAATCTCGTAAAAGCCCATACAACACATAATGTTTCCAGTTCTGTAACGGAATAATTTCGTTCAGCAGGTGACAGAATGCGGCTTGCAAATGCGATGTTTTTGATTACTATTGAACCATCTTCTTCAATTTCCTGGAAAATATGTACGCCTAAGGCGGTGTTGGAACTGTCAGTGGCAATGGAAAAATTTCTAGTAAGATCTGGGTGCGATAAAAGTGGAGCATTCAACAAAGCATGTTTCAAATAACATTCTCGTGAACAAAATTCTGCGTGTCAAAAGTAATGTTTGCGTTACTGCAATATGCAATCTGTGCTGTGTCTTGTCAAATTCAGTCGTACGTGCTATTATTTACGGGAGGATGCTGTGACATATCCACTATTTGAACTGCTTTGTTATTTCTTACTGACGTGTTACGCTATGGATGACACCTATTGTCTGTTTCATTCATCATAATATGTTCTTGTTGATGTTGTTGCTGCTCATAAGATCGACTGTTATTAAATGTACGCTGAAAATTGTGCTCATCATTCTTGTTATGTCTGTCCTGATAGTAATTTCTATACGACGCATTGCGATACGAGTTGAAATAGTGTGTTGTCTGTACGTAGTTATTTCTTTGCTGCCATGCGTTACTATTTGTTATACCAGGGACTATACGTGCACGCGGCGAAACATTAAAGTTTGGTTGACCTTGTAGACTACATTGTTGGTTAGGTATGCTAAGCGGCTGACTTTCATGCTATTGTGGTGAAAAACATCTATTGTTACAAAAATGTGGTTGCGACTGCCGAAAATTTTGTACATACTGATGATTACGATTTTATCTGTAATTAAAATTACGGCGGTAGTTGTCATTACGGGAGTGCCTACTGAAAATTGTCACATTCGGTAAAAGATTTGTCATATCCGGTTTTCATTACTTATTCTTAATACTAGGTAGAGCAATAGTTAAAGAGCAGTTTTGATAGATATAAAGGATAGTAGAAGAGAAGGCAGCAGTGCAGAAAACTAAAGATGAAATAGCACTACTACAGCTCGGGGCCCTATGCTCGCTACGGCACATATTCATTAAAGCGTAATGAATCCCCTGAGGTCAATTACGCACTGCAAATATATTTTAGCTTTTGCGTTGCAAGCATTAGCGGTAAAATTCCAAAAGTAAATTGTTGTAAGCACGTTAATTCAAGTTTCCTCATTACACGCAATGCTGATGAAAATGCAATAGCAAATTGTCGCATCAGGTTCAAAGCTAGCTTCTGCATTACAGGCAATATTGGTGAAAGTACAAAAACAAAT